>NW_026782147.1:322500-818914 GCF_031769215.1 Ylistrum balloti | reverse complement strand
TGTGTCCATTACACCATCACGTGACCTCTAGCTACTTCCAATTAAAACCAGCCCATTTACATTTAACATTCCCCTTTGACCGTAACTATCAATAAATAGATATAATTGTGACTTACTTTAGATCCTGAACTATTTTGGCTTGTTCGTTCATCTCTTTCTCAATGAGCCTGAAGCGGAGTTTAGGATCGAGTGACGTGTCATACACAAACTCTGGTAGAGTGTCCATCAGAGTACTAGGTCTACGCGTAACCTCAATTTCTGGATCATTTGACGGTGAAAAAATGGAATCCATTCCTCCATCTGGGAAACCTTCCTCAGACAATTCCTCATCTGGATCACCAGCCAGGGCAGTCAGAGTGTTCCCAAGGGCTGATAATCTTTTGCCAATGTTTGTGTCCAAGTGGACATCAATACCCTGCATCTCCCATCGCACATTTAGGATCCACTTGGCATTACTGTTTGGTTCTGTTGATCAAAGTTAAGAAAGACAATTCAATTACGTGAAACACTAAAAAACAAAAATCCTAGAGGATTTCTTGATTCATCCTCATAATGTCAATTCAAAATAGGTCATTTTTTGACTTTTTTGTGATTGTTACCAGGGACATGATATGGGTTAAGATTTCTTAAAAGCAATATCACACAACTGGAGAAAACACAGTAAAATCCTGTTACACTGCAATACGTCAAAGAGTTCAACACTGACTCAATGTGTGGTGTGGGTTTATTACTAGGCGTAAGCTTACGACAGATAAATAGAGTAAAAACATTCAATGTGTGGTGTGGGTTTATTCCTAGGCGTACGCTTACGACAGATAAATAGAGTAAAAACATTCAATGTGTGGTGTGCGTTTATTACTAGGCGTAAGCTTACGACAGATAAATAGAGTAAAAACATTCAATGAGTGGTGTGGGTTTATTACTAGGCGTAACCTTATGACAGATAAATATAGTAAAAACATTCAATGTGTGGTGTGGGTTTATTACTAGGCGTAACGTTACGACAGATAAATATAGTAAAAACAACCTTCCAACATGTATATCAACTATTGTGTCACTAATCTGTAATCTGTAACTACATATCAATAATACTGACCTGACATGAGTTTGTTGATGGTACGAGAACAGACCTCGTAAGTACCCTCAGGAACCACACAAGCATTCATTACAGAATCATCAGGATTGTTTGGCTTCCAGTCGTCCCATGATGTCTCAAAGTCAGTCGCAAACCGCAGACAAAAATCTGACAGACCAAGATAAAATGACTGAGATTAATAAACTACCTCAACAAAATTGTAAAATTTCTGTATAATACCATGGTTAAATGCCACACATATTGAAAAATGGATTAAAATTTCTTTATAATGCCATAATTTAATTGTCTGACAGAATTTTCGAATTATCTTTTGGGTTTAGCAATGTGTTCAGGGAATGAGTTAAAAAGAACAAAGAAAAAAAAATGGGATATCCTGGAATTACCTCCTCTTAACAGATTTTTTTCCATTGAGAGATTGTTGGAATTGATTTAAGAAGTCAAAATGCTACCACTACAAAAAAAAATACACTTAAGATTAGAAATTCTGCCTCTTTTCTACTTTAATGTTATACAGATTACAGAACTTCTGCTATAATCCTACTGAGACAACAATAAGATGGAAGCTTATATAGAAACACTATAAATATGGTGATCAATGAGACATCATTCATGCTCTCTGTGACACGTTGATGAGATCCTGGGTTTCAAAAAATAGTAATACATATTTACTATAAAATCATCAACTTCATGCAGGTTTCGCTTTCGTCGACTTCATGGGTACACTTAATCCGCAAATTCATATAATCATGAACTGTCATAATTACTATTATATTATAGAGACAATCAAATGTCCAAATTGATTTTAAAAAAGATGAATTCCACAAAAATAAATGACTTTGCAGTATTTCTTAACCAAACTTTGCTTAACCACACTGAGAGCCTGTTTAAGAACAAATTTATCAGCAAAAAACACACAAAGTGACATTAAATGCCATACATATTGAAAGCTGGAGATAAAAGATTGCAGGGATATTTGAATGTCACTAGTAAGTGAAGGTCTTCCACTATTGTCAACATAAGAATGGCTGTTATACTTACCCTGAAACTTCCCCTTGCTGACAAGGGAGCCCGAGGAGCAAGCTGATATCTGGGTACTTTTGATGGTGAGGACTAGTGCAGCACCTGGTTCACAGTCAAGGAACCGACTTGGGTGTGGATTGGGCTGCAAAAATACATGTGAAAATAGAGTGGGTGCAGGTGTTACAGGACACTTGAGAGAACTTCAGATCATGTTTTAGGTTAAAAAACACCTGACATACAATGTGTAAGAGATCACTTACCTGATGTGCTGTAGGTGCAACAGGTACACAAATACCGATATCAGTCACAGTCAGTTGTAAGAATAGTGTGCTAAAAGCAGTGGGACTGGCTGAGGAAAACTGTGGAAGTCTGTCCATCACCTGTCGTGTGGCTTTTTGTACCTAAATGTCAAAGTTCAATGACAAAATTTAAATACTTAATTCATACCAGACAATATGACTATAGTGCCTGATAGGGTTTGTTTGAACTATGTGTTAAGAGTTATTCATAACTATGGTTCAACTTTCCTGAAATCATATTGGTTGGTTGGTTGGTTGGTTTTCTGTCTCCCTATCATTAGATGTTGTTTCACTGACAACACCAAAGCTCTGGCAACAAGTTAATATCAGAAAACCAACGTATAATTTTAGAGTGGCCTGTGATAGATTAGTTAATAGTGCATTAGGCTAATACACCTGGTGGTGAAGATATGAGGTGAGTGGTTCAATCGCTACCTGAGACTCTCTGTATTTCTTGTTTATCCCAATAGTTCTTTTACCCCACCTCAATTGACCCTGGCTTTTCTTAGTTTGATAAACAAGGCAGAAAACCAAAACCAATTCACATGTCTTGAAGCCTGTAAGTTGTACAGGTATGACCACCAAATGATGACCAATGACTTGTAGATACTATAAATAAGCATTGTCAGCTCACCTCAGTGTTAAGTGCCATCCTCTGTTCTGTCCAATACTCATAGGCATTCTTGTAGTTGAGCCAAACCAGTACAGCTGACATCAGAACCATAAAATAGACAATGTGTGAATATATTTGAACAATAATGAGTTTTAAGTTGAATATATACAAAACATTTACAAAAATTAGAAACTTTAGGGAAAATGGGACAAATTATCAAAACATTTACTCAATATTTATGGACATAAGTGAAATGAATTAAAAAATAAGGTGCTAAGGTGACTATATTCATCACCTACCTTTGTCAAAGGCAAGAGGATGTGCCAGAACAATTGGTCGAGTGACAGTGATAAGCAGTGCCTCCTGGTCAGTGGAAACCCCAGTAATCATCTCATCCTTAGAATCAAAAGCAAGAATGATTATAGTTATGCGTGACCTAAATCAGCCTGTGTTGTATGAATACAACTTGATCAGACATTGAGATAGCTATCATAAATATGGTAAATCATGTATTTTACACAAGCAGTGTTATACCCTTGAACTATACAAAGAATATTGACAAATTGGAGGCAATATTGAAAATCAAATATTGAAGT
Source organism: Ylistrum balloti (assembly GCF_031769215.1). Lineage (NCBI taxonomy): Eukaryota > Metazoa > Mollusca > Bivalvia > Pectinida > Pectinidae > Ylistrum > Ylistrum balloti. The sequence goes on along the minus strand of NW_026782147.1, from coordinate 815,290 downwards.
ATAATGCTTACCTGTAGAGCGTTGCGTATTCCAATCTTTGTCTTGAAGAAAGCCATTGTCTGAAACTCTGCTTCAGCTTCCTCAAACAGAGGATTCTGGCAAAAAAATTTGGATGGAAAACTTGATAATAGTGAATTCTATCAAACATATTTAGAACTAGAAATCATTAAACCAAATCCAGCTTACATTGCATATCCATAGTCACAGTTCATATATCATTACAGTATACAATATTTCACTGACATATCTTTTATATTCTAGCTAATGACATTTTTACATCGATGCAAGTTATGATATATATCTGCACAATTTGAATATGTATGTCAGAATCAAATGCACCCTGTATCGCAGTCAAAAACAAGGTCTTCTTATCTTCCTTAGATACAATACCCTAAAATCACAAATTGTTCCTGCTTGTTATCTTCTTTTGTCACACATCATATTCCAAAATTACAAATAGTGTCTGCTTGTTATCTTCCTTTACTTTCAAAGTCACATGTTTTGCCTGCTTGTTATCTCCCTTATTCAAAATTTATATACAGGTACAAATTCTGCTTACTTCTTAAATCCCTTTTGTCAAAATTCATATCCAAAAATCACCAATCATGCCTGTTTGTTATCTCCCTTGGTCACACTTTATATAAAGTCACAAAATGTGCCTGCTTGTTATCTCCCTGGGCAACACTATCCAAAAGTCACGAACTGTGACTCCTTTTTACCTCCCTTGGTCACATTTAATATCCCAAAGTCACAAATAATGTTTGCTAGTTCCCTTGGCCACACTCTACATAAAGACACAAATTGTGACTTCTTGTTATCTCCCTTGGTCACATTTTATATCCCAAAGGCATACTCTACATAAAGACACAAATTGTGATGTGATGCGATGTCACACTATGGGACACAATGAGACAGTAAGGAATGGACAGACATGGAAATGGCATTCTCTACTTACTTTTAACAGCTGTCCTAAGGCTAAATTCAGATCTATCTGAGCACGAAGGAAGACTTTCTGAATATCTGGGTGACCTACAAATTGCAACATAATTTCAGATAATCACAGTAATATCAATAAATCGTTAGGGCACAGTGAGGGAAATATATTGTACAGATATACAGTATTGTTTCATCATTTTATCTAATTTGCTTCAAAAACAATCAATAACTAACAGTGAATTAATCTGATATCTAAAAGTGACAAGGCTGTACTCTTTAGCGTTGACAATTAAGGTTCTTGTACCTGATTGGTCCATTTTTGTGTCACATGACACCCTCTGAACTCGATTTGAGATTTCCAAATCGACAGCACCTGTTTCCAGCTGTACTGCACTTGAGGTTGGTGTGGTGGCTGTAATCTGGATACCCTGGAAAAGTAAACTATCCTACTAAGAAACAGAGGAACATTTTTTTTTTTTTTTTTTTGTAATTTTGTTTTATTAGACTTAACAAAAGTGATTACAAGTACACTGATTTAAAATTGATACACATGCACACATTCACACATGTGTAATAGTTAAATAAGCAATGTTATTACGATTTCACCATAATCACCATTATCCTTACATCATTTTCATTATAAGATATCACTGCAAAAAAAAAAAAAAGGGAACACATCAGAAGAGGTTGACCACTTTACCTTGAACCTGAAGAGTAGAGAGTACAGGAGTGATTGTTCAGGTTCTTTAGGTGTAGTTTCCTCCCCTACCCACAGGGGCGCTGGCTGGTCTGATCCCGACACCTTCTGGACCAATTCATTCACCTCCTGCAAATACATTGAAACAACATTTCATCATATATTTATCATTATGCCCAGACAGTGACCCCAGTCTTCCCTGTTCCTTGAATCTTTCCCTGTACACTGATGTCCTCTCCTCAATACTATACCCCTAAAATGTGAAACCAGTTCATATTTAACTTACCGTATACTTTATCTCTAAAATGTGAAACCAGTTCATATTTAATTTATACAAAACCTCTAAAATGTGAAACAATTTAATATTTAACTTATACTATATCTCTAAAATGTGAAACCAGTTCATACTTAATTGATACAAAACCTCTGAAATGTGAAACCAGTTCATATTCAACTTATACTAAACCTTTGAAATGTGAAACCAGTTCATATTTAACTTATTACAATTATTGAATAGCTGCATCGGGGAAAAAATACATTTTGCTCTTGTTGTATTTGACAAATATTTGTTTGATATAAAACGTGCTTGGTAGTTTAAATACCACATTGTGATTATCACCCAACAAGTGCCACTGCTAAAATACCTATTATCATGTGGCTTAACAAACAGGACATACCGTATTACATTCGCATCTAAGTCAATAAAATAGCACCAATCATCCAAGCTTGATAATTTGTTTTACCAGAAGATAAAGTGATAATAAGGTCAGATTAGAGCTGTACATGTCATCATCAGGACACTTATCCCCTACCACTCCCTTGCAATGTAAAGTGTTTAAACATCAATTGTGTTTGGGTTTCAGTCTCAACCTCAACATTTTGTGTATAACCTTGAATTACCCTAAGACAAGTACAATACCCTTGTCATGCCCCATCTCCTTACCATTTACATATATTGTAAAAGCTATGGGTCATTACCCAAATACATGTGTACAGTGAATGGGTTGCCAAGGCAACCACAATTTTTGCAAAAAAAAAAAATTGCTTGCATATCTATTTATGACCAATGATATTTCTGTATAGTTTCACTGAAAATTGTTTCCAAAGTTAAAGTCTGTATGTCGTCATTCTAATCATAGGTCTTAATTGGTTATCATGGCAACCAAATGGCATCTGGTATTTTGGAAAAAAGTATCAGAGATTGTAAATAGATGTTATTTAGTGTAATTTTATTGACATATTTGGCTAGTTCATATTGTGAAATTGCTGTGCAAAGGGAATTCTAATTCTGATAAGAAAGTGATAACAAGAAATCCCAGAGAGATCCTGGCATCCTCCATTGTTTGATCTTTATTTGTTCTTAAAAAGTTTGATTTTTCTCTCCTCTCCTTTTGCTATTGATTATACAAATTTGAACATTCCACTAGTGATGATAATCCTTAACCAACAAATCCCAGATGGTCACTTGTCAGGGATTTTGTCTTTCTGATCATTCCCAAAATAAAACAGCCACAACTAAGGACTAAAGGAAAGCTTCATATGAAATTTAAGAAAATTCCATAGAGTACTTCTCAAGAAATAGCAATAACAAAGATTCATTGTTGAAATCCAAGATGGCCACCTATCAGCCATTTAATTTTTTACTGATCAGTCCCAAACTGTAACGGACTCAACTAGGGACCAAGGGGAACCAACATATGAAATATGAGAAAATTCTATCTTGTTCTTCTCAAAAAATTTGAGAAAGACCCATACAGTACTTCTCAAGAAACAGCGATCAATTTTTTTAGTGAAAATCCAAGATGGCAACCTGTCAGGTGGTTTTTTCTGATCAGTACCAAAAACAGACAGGCATTACAAGGCACCAAGGGGAACAATATATATATTAAATTTGAGAAATAATCCGTCCAGCTCTTTTCAAGAAATGGTGATTACAATCTTTCACTGTAAAAATCCAAGATGGCTACATGTCTGCCATTCCTTTTCTAATCTGTCTCAAAATTAAACAGCTTAACTAGGAACCATGGGGAACTTACATATGAAATTTGAGAGGGATTAATCCTGTACTTCTCAAGAAATAGCAATAACAAAATTTGTTAACAGAAGGACCACAGCAATTTGAAAAGCCTACCATTTGATGATGATTGGATAAAAAAAAATGAGATGTACCTTCCCAGAAAACAACTGTGTATTGTACTTGAGTGCACAAAATAGGCATCTATTGAAGGAATATCCTACAGGTTTGACAAATTCACCAGGCAATAATACATAAAAATATAGTAATTGTATTGTTATTTAAAAAAATAAACTAATTTTGGATGCTTTTGAAATAGCGATTTGAAAAATCGCGGCATTATTTATGCGGAAAATTGCTGCTAGAGGGTTCTAACTCTTTTCGATATTTCAGCCAATGAGAAGGCCAGGATCGGTAAATTTTGTCTGAAAGGCTGTCGCAATAGGCTATGCGTACTGAGTACGTTTAGCCTAATGAGGTTCTAATTTCTAGTCATCAGTACCCATTACTTGTGATTATGTGATAAACACAGAGATTTATGTATAGGTCAATGCATACCCTGATTCATTCGCACAATATACAGTAGACAAGACTCATTGCATCACAGCATCAGCCTCTGTCAACACTACATAAAATTCTACTGGATACTGTGTATGCTGTTTGAGACATTGCTTCAAAACACAGCACATCAATCAAAGTTTGGAGAGGCTTAAAGACCAGAAGTCACATGAGGATCTTGTAGTTCTAAGAAGACCATTAACTGTGTAATACCACAGGAAGCTGACTGTGTTTCACCAGAAACAGCAAACAGACCAAACTTCTTTTGTACTCTCAAAGAAGGTAAACTGATAGAAGAAAGTTTATCGTTAGGACAATCATAAAAGGAAAGCTGCAACATGCCTCAAGATTCATTCATGAAATTATAAATTCAGAGTGCAGAATTTACGGATAAAATTCTTTATCACAATTGAAGTCAGTCACAAATGAAAATCGACTATTGTGATACAGGAAGTATCCTTCAATACAATGATCAACATACTACTGGCATCCATCTTGTTCACATTGGTGTTGGTTTGTAACTTCACATCCATTTCCATCTTCTTGCGGTGCCGGCTGATGATATCACAGATGCGTGTGATCCTCCTAGCTCTTTCGCAGCAGGCTGTTGTGTACAGCATCCTTGCTCTACTTGCTTGTATCATAATGCTGGTAAACGAAAATCAGAACCACTTCCCCTGCCTCCTGTTCCGAACAGTGCTCTCTGCAGGGGTCATGACCCCATTGGTTCTTTCCACCTACATGTCTTTAGACAAGTACATGTCTTTGAAGTGGCCATTTTGGCATGCTCGAGTTATTACGACAAAACTGACTGTACTCATCAGTGCTACTCTTGTCTTCAGTACATTCACTCTCAGATGTATACTTTTCACTCACACATATCTGACATCAAATATCTTAGTTAACAATGAATGCTACACATCCAAGCATGTAAGCACAGATCTGGCAGTAGAGGCCATTGTACTGACTTTTTGTTTCATCCTGGCAGGCACGTCTTGGATAGGAATAATCTGCCACATCAAGAAATATACAACTAAGGTTTTACCCAGGAAAAATTCTCGGGAAAATATCTCCCAGTGTGTGGAAACGTTTCAGATGTTGATCCTCATTTTTAGTGTCAATTTCATGCAATACTTAACAGTGATACCAATATACATTCTTGCCATCTCACAACTCATTAATACAACAAATCATCAACTTGAAATTATTGATAGAAATATGAGGATTGGATTTTTTCTCACTGTTCTGATAAATCCAATAATTTACACATTAAAATTTCGAGAATGTCATTATCATGTCTTGAAATTGTTCTGCTTCTGTAGCAAAAGACTTCAAGACAAAGCTGAGCGCTTAGAGAGTGTTTTTCGCCTGGAACATGCAAGGATACCAACACCAGCAGTATCCCATTCTCATAACCCTCTTTCCAACTCGGACAAATGTTGGCAAATACCCAAAACTCCAACGAAGAATTTGTTCAGTCTACAAATCCCTGATAAAGAACAGTCCAATGGAGCTCTACAAATCCCTGATCTGGACCAACAAAAATGGAAACAGAAAAGATACAATGAAGCCATTAAACTGTTTGTGAAAACCAAACGGAACATTCCCTAAACAATGCCTATAATATACACAACATCCTAGCAGTCAACAGATTACCAACTGACACAAATTAGTGTTTTTTGTGTGTGGCATAAGTAGAATATCATGAGATTTTCTTATTTTTTCTCATGAAAAATACTTATTTTGGGAATTTTGTTTCATCAAAATTGTTAAGTGCCTAAATTCAAAGTTTTCATTTTTCTTTTCTTGAATGAATGTGACATCTTTAGGAATGTACGACTTTAACAGAGATATTGTACCCTGACGTATTATTGTTGAAGTTGATATGTGTTATACAGACCTCACAAAGTACAACTTTAACAGAGATATTGACCCTGACGTGTTATTGTTGAGGTTAATATGTGTTATACAGACCTCACAAAGTACAACTTTAACAGAGATATTGACCCTGACGTGTTATTGTTGAAGTTGATATGTGTTATACAGACCTCACAAAGTACAACTTTAACAGAGATATTGACCCTGACGTGTTATTGTTGAAGTTGATATGTGTTATACAGACCTCACAAAGTACAACTTTAACAGAGATATTGACCCTGACGTATTATTGTTGAAGTTGATATGTGTTATACAGACCTCACAAAGTACAACTTTAACAGAGATATTGACCCTGACGTATTATTGTTGAAGTTGATATGTGTTATACAGACCTCACAAAGTACAACTTTAACAGAGATATTGACCCTGACGTGTTATTGTTGAGGTTAATATGTGTTATACAGACCTCACAAAGTACAACTTTAACAGAGATATGTGGTTACAGACCTGACAAAGTACAACTTTATATGTTGACATGTTATTGTTGATTATATGTGTTATACAGACCTCACAAAGTACAACTTTAACAGAGATATTGACCCTGACGTGTTATTGTTGAGGTTAATATGTGGTTATACAGACCTCACAAAGTACAACTTTAACAGAGATATTGACCCTGACATGTTATTGTTGAGGTTGATATGTGGTTATACAGACCTCACAAAGTACAACTTTAACAGAGATATTGTACCCTGACATGTTATTGTTGAGGTTGATATGTGGTTATACAGACCTCACAAAGTACAACTTTAACAGAGATATTGACCCTGACATGTTATTGTTGAAGTTGATATGTGGTTATACAGACCTCACAAAGTACAACTTTAACAGAGATATTGACCCTGACATGTTATTGTTGAGGTTGATATGTGGTTATACAGACCTCACAAAGTACAACTTTAACAGAGATATTGACCCTGACGTGTTATTGTTGAGGTGAATATGTGGTTATACAGACCTCACAAAGTACAACTTTAACAGAGATATTGTACCCTGACGTGTTATTGTTGAGGTGAATATGTGGTTATACAGACCTCACAAAGTACAACTTTAACAGAGATATTGACCCTGACATGTTATTGTTGAAGTTGATATGTGGTTATACAGACCTCACAAAGTACAACTTTAACAGAGATATTGACCCTGACGTGTTATTGTTGAGGTTAATATGTGGTTATACAGACCTCACAAAGTACAACTTTAACAGAGATATTGACCCTGACGTGTTACTGTTGAAGTTGATATGTGGTTATACAGACCTCACAAAGTACAACTTTAACAGAGATATTGTACCCTGACGTGTTATTGTTGAGGTGAATATGTGGTTATACAGACCTCACAAAGTACAACTTTAACAGAGATATTGACCCTGACATGTTATTGTTGAGGTTAATATGTGGTTATACAGACCTCACAAAGTACAACTTTAACAGAGATATTGTACCTGGACATATTATTGTTGAAGTTGATATGTGGTTATACAGACCTCACAAAGTACAACTTTAACAGAGATATTGTACCCTGACATGTTATTGTTGAAGTTGATATGTGGTTATACAGACCTCACAAAGTACAACTTTAACAGAGATATTGTACCCTGACATATTGTTGTTGAGGTTGATATGTGGTTATACAGACCTCACAAAGTACAACTTTAACAGAGATACTGTACCCTGACATATTATTGTTGAGGTGATTATGCAGTAACATAGTTTAGAGTGAGTAGCCCCTGATAAGCCAAAAACTTTATACGCAATTTTTCCTTTTTGTTATTCTTATGTTCATACATACACTGTACATGTACATAGTGCCTTGTTTCATCAACAGAAGCAATTAACAGGTTAACTGTGTTTTAGTAGTATATAAATAGTCACATAGTCCTAGGAAAGAGATGATGAGAAATACTCATACCTAAAAAATATGAAAAGATGCTGTATTTTTATCATCCATCAAAATTTTATGAAAAAACGTCACACTGGAGTAATTGTATTTCTAAGGTTTCTCGATTTCTTTGCAACACAGGTGATTTGATTTTATACTTATATCTTACTGTTACTGCGGATTGTATATTGTAATATTGTTGAAGTATGTACTTATGTTTGTCACAACAATAGCACTATCACATGTATAGGAAGTTAAATAAAGCTTCTGGTCTATTTTCACATTAAATAGGTTGAAAATTACCTAGACTTTTATTTAGTAGACTTCCTGCATGATGCCTTCTAATTCTATGTTATAAAGTCACAACGAAATGTTATTTGACAAAAGGTACATAACTTGACATTGAATTATAAGCTGGTCGATTCACTTCTTGTTTGATTGACGGCAAAACAAAGTTATGACACAAATATTTTACCAGGACTGTTTCATAACTTCCATTATCATTTAAACCTCTGAAAATAAATCCTGTCTGACTATTGTTAAGAAAACAAACAGAAAGCTCTTCATCTAACATCCAAAGCTCACAACACTGAGAAATGGAAATATGAGTCAAAATGCCCAGTCAGACAGAACTTGTCAGCACAGCTGAGGTCTGTTACTTTAGATATATCTTCACATCTTTAATACTAATAGAAAAATCACACAAATAACACAGAAATTACCCATGAACAATTAATATTAAGGTATCAAGTATCACCATTTTAAGTGTCATCTTTCACAGATGATGATTATTGCTTTTTTTAAATGTAGTGCTCATTAACATCTTCAACATCCCAACACAGTGGGGTAAGAAAGTTCCATATTTGTGCATAAATTTTGTGGTATTATATACACATTTTACATGATATAATATGATAAATGTACCTTGATAATGCTACATAACCTTTGAATAAATGACTTGAATCATGTGTGGTTATTCTCGTTTTTTATTAGCTTTAAAAATGACAGGTGTCTGTAAATCAATGTGAAATCTTGAGAAATTATAAAAAAGTGAAATACTGATTGGCACTGCTGATATGTTAGATTTATAATCATACACGTGATATGTAATGTTTATAATCATACACGTGATATGTAATGTTTATAATCATACACGTGATATGTAATGTTTATAATCATACACGTGATATGCTTGTTTATAATCACACATGTAATATGCTATGTTTATAATCACCTGTAATATGTAATGTTTATAATCACACATGAGATATGCTACCTTTATAATCACCATGTTATACAATATCTTGATAATCACACATGTAATATGTAATGTTTATAATCACACATGAGATATGTAATGTTTATAATCACACATGAGATATGCTACCTTTATAATCACCTGTAATATGTAATGTTTATAATCACACATGAGATATGCTACCTTTATAATCACCATGTTATACAAGATACTCCTTAAAGGAGATAGGTGCTTTACTCAGCAGCTGAGAAGTTTATGATTTTTCAGAGCTGGACATGCACTATTGTCTCCATGATCTACCCTTAAAGGAAATTAGTACTTTACTACACTTACCTTCATGAAAACTTTCTGCACAAAGACCAGATGGTTGAGTAGGTCTGTTGTAAGGCTGTGTTCAAACATGCCTACTTCAGCTACAGCATTAAGGTAACTTCCCTCCTTCAGCATTAGGCCCTGGCCAGTCAGACTCTCCGCAGCCATTGGGCCTTCACTGGTACTCATGGAGGAGGAAGACAGCCGATAGTCAGCGAACATGTGGATGGGAGGCAGATCTATACTGGCCTGGGATGGGATGGAAGTCTCTGTGGTGACCACCTGACAAGAAACACAGACACAACTCAATCAGTAGCTCATTTATATTTTACTAATATTTAAGACAAAAGGACAAATGAGGGCCAGTCTACAATCTACTGTAAAATCTTATATTTTTGTGCGGATCAATCTTTGTGGTTTTACAAAAAAATTTAGTAATTTAGTAGACATTTTATTGCACTTTTAGATACAACAAAACACTCCCCCCTCCCCCAACATGCTGGATGACTCTTTCTCAAGTTTCATATGAAGGTTTCCATTTGTCTCTAGTTTGATTCTGAGACAAAATGACTAACAGGTGGCCATCTTGGATTGTGAAAATGAAAGTTTGTTATTGCTATTTCTTAGAAAGTACTGGATAGAGTCCCTTGGTTTACTATAAATAGAATCCGACAAAAGAAGGTAATGAACATTACCTTAGACTTGAAGCTGAGGGAGTGTTTCTGAAGGTCTACAGTAAATCTAGCCTTCTTTCCTGTCATCCCAGTCAATGTTATGGCACCAGTCTGAAACAAATCCCAAAGGTAGAATGAAGAATTCCACTAAACAGGTGATGTTAATATGTGAATATTAAACAATGAAAAAATTAATTGTTATTACAAAAGGGGTTCATAGTGGTAATAATTTAAGCAAGACTTTCCGATGAATATTGAATGGCATAAGAAAGCAAAAGGGGCCATCATGTGGAATAATTTTTACATGTGTAAATCTGAACTTTGAGATACTGTATAGCTAGATATTTTCATATACCTAAACTTTAAAAATTTTCTCTCAAAATGTGAAAATTAAATGCTCAGAAACTTAATTTTTCCAACCTGGAGATATGAGACCTGATGTCAAGTTTTAACACATTACCACAGACTCTGTATTAAATCATAAAATGAAAGCTTATCATTGGTCTAATATCATGGTAGAAAGATATTTTTCTGTTTGTGGCTTCTTATGGGTTTGACTAGTCATAGTATGACCTTTTCTCTGAACTTATATCTCAAATAATATGTTCAGGTGTTATATTATTTCACAACTTATCATTTTCTGATCACATTAATGACTCGCAAATTAGCAAAAATATCATCTCATAAATATCACTGGGTTTACAGTATAGAAAAAGGTGTATAAAAGTTCAAGGCCCAGTGTAGTATACTATGTACCTTGTGCTGAGCTTTGAGGGAAGGCAGGAGGGAGGCCCCAGTAACAAGCCCTTGTAACACAGCCTTAAAGTGGAGATGTAAGAAACTTGGTTTTCTCTGAGCCTTCTCCTTCATTTTTACTGTCTTTGGAGCTTGCTGTGGAGTGGTCTCCCCTTTTCCAGTTTCAGCACTGTCTAACTCTGGATGGGTCTCCAGGGTCCGACTATATCATCAACAAAAATGTGAAAATTATCAATTATTTATTCAACACCACATATTTTTCTGATTTATGTCTTTTGAAAGTTATCCACATTTTGATCAACAAAAAAGTCATATATGTGAATAGCTGTTTCAGTAAAATTCCAGTTTAGAAGATTTCCTATAACTACAAACTTATGGAAAAGATTCAGGCTGAATATTTTTAAAATATAAATTCAAAAGCATACATTGGAATATTTTACAAGTTTTCCTAATATTTTTCTTGCTACTAATGAAAGGGAATTATACTCTCCATTATATTACTTGTGTTGATGGATGGCTTAATTTAAAGAACTTTAACATTGTGTAATATAAGGGCCTTGTGTATTTACCCAGGTATTAGAGAGTGAGAAATTATATCTGTTCTTGTTGAAGGGTCTCATGAACTTTATGAAATAATACCTTGTCCTGTTAAAGGGCCTTCTGAACTCTTGTAGAGTGTTCGTAATTTGACGGGAGCTCCGTGTCATCATATCGTGAAGGACAATTGGATGTTGAGGGATATTAACATCGATCACTCCGACAGACACCATGGCAGAGTTATGGTCCTTGCCTCTCCTCATAATGGTGGTATAGAGTGCCTGAGACTTGTCAATTTTGACCGTCACCACTGTCCTGATGGTAATAATAAATAGTTTCAGCATTACAAAAACTACTTCTGTATGTAAAGTTACAAAAACAAAATGTTATTAACTTACATGTTCCAAGTACACTCAATGTAATTTCTCACTTTTCTGTAAAACTGATATGGACAAAAAGTTAGTACAAAAAATTCCAGGGTTCTGAAAATACTGACAAATAATGATGACTTATGTCAAACAAACATCAAGCAATTCGAAACAAGCTATATTTTCACAGTTCATGGTTCATGTATGAGGTACCAGATAAAATGATTTTTTTCTCACTTGATTTCCGGTGGCAAACCTTCCACAAGCTTCATCATAGTGTGACCGATGTGTGCTGTAACAGAGGACTCCGAGGACTTTCTGTGTAGGAATCCTGGAAATATAACATCACTATGTCAAAAAATTTTTTGTGTTGTTTTATTTTTTGGATTTTTTTTAATGTCTATTAATAAACTTTGCAATTTGCAAAGAACATACAATTTTTAAGCCAAATTGCTGACATAATTTCATATGAAAACATTTGTTGTGCATCAATCTTTTTCTCATTAAAGACATCCAAATATATATAGACATTCTCACAAAGACATGCATATCACATGTTTTGTAAGACAAATTCTTCTTAATGTATTGGCCATATTTTGTGATAAGAATAATACTAGATTATTATAGGCCTCTCCATTTTTACCTTATTCAAATTTATGTTGAAGAGTCTCACCTTTGACTTTTTCTCTGTAAGATCCACTAGCATGCACATTCTTCAATTCTGACTCCAGTTTCAGTCCACTGAGTACAGCCATGATCTTCACCTTTTCTACCTTAGCAATCCCAAACACTACCAGAGGGATACTCTCACCTACGTAGATACCTGTCAAAAATATAATTATATCTATTTAGCAAGAAAGTGTAAGTAGCAAACCTAAGATGTAAAATATAAATTTTAACAACAAGGAATTAAAATGAATAAAACAAAAAATATAATTCTAATCATTAGCAGTGTTTTAATGATATCAGAAATATATAATTTCTAAATAATTTTATTAAATTGACATTCAACCATTATCACCTTACCTTTTTAAATATCAAATAGTAACTTTTTAAATCAAATTTAAATCTACATTCAATCATATTAAATTTAAATCCTACCAAATTTATGATACTTTTTGATTATTAAAGTATTTTTGTGAAATTTCATGATCATTATAAAATGAACTCCTCTGAATGTGAACAAAAACATGATACTTTGATTACTTTATACATTAATAGAATTAAAACAATTTTCCCTCACTCTGTCTGAAGCTTGTACTCTTGAAAGAGGAATAGGCTAGGTTCTTCTTCCCCAGGTTGCCCTCCTCCGCATCCAGCACTTTCTGACCAGCAGCACGTGTTGGTTTCTTGGCCTTATGTTGTGACCCTGCAGTCCCAGACTGATCATTTTGGCCCTCTACCGGCTCCTCCTCAATCACAGGAAGTTTGAAGGATGGTTTACGACCGACCGTTTTTGTTTCTGGCATTGTGGAATAAAGCTCCAGAAGATGGTACAAGGTCCTCCAGCATTTTGGTGTACTCTCCTTAATTTCATCCACAATTGTTTTCTCTGCAAGTGTTGGGGAAGATGTGTCCTCCAGCTCGATGGTAACAGAATCTGAGAGGTTCAGGGACTGCGGCGGTGTGGTGATCTCTGTAGATTTTGGTCCACTTCTTGGTATTGTACCAAGCCCCTTTGATAACAGTGGGGGACGCTTCATTGGTAGTTTATCAGGTCGTTTGTTATCAAATGGTAGTTTGAATGACTTAGACAGCAGTGAGCCAGATTTTTGGTGTGGGTACTGAGAAGTGACACCATGATGATGGTGATGGTGATGATGTGACACATCATGTTCATGTCCGCTCTTCCAGCTTGGGGTACGTGGCATCTCGCCGGAGGGGGGAGATAAACCACCACTCTGATGTGAGGCATCTGACTGCTGTGTGTCAGCGCTGGATGTCGAGTCCTTCGAGTCCTGTTTTCGGTGAGTTTTTATCCACTCCAAGTCAGAGTGACTCTGCTTCAGCTCTTGTCGTGTGTCATTTACATTCTCTGCCATTGTAACAAATTGATGAATGAGTCGTAACAGGGGCATATCAACATACTGAGTCACTGCCTGAATATTCATCATAAAATTTACCTGCAGAGTCGTAGGCTTTGCCTCTAGTTTATGCATAGCAAAATTACGTGGCATTCCACAAGAACCTTTAGATCTATCTGTAATTTCACCAGATTCTTTCAACTCAAAGTCAACAACATCATTCATAGATATGTTAGCAGAAAAATCCTCACATAGAAAAGCTGGAGTGTCTGAACTGATGTTCCATTTTGGGTGTTTACGACTTTTTCCCTTCCCCTTTGTGCTCTTCCTGTCAGACTCTGCTATTTGTATTTTCAAAAAGTCCAGTTTTCCCTGCAAAGACAAACTACCTCCAAACTTCTTCATCATAGCTGATGGCCTCACGCCCTCCACATGCAAGCCAATGCTTTGTAGGAATGGCTTGAACAGGCTCTGGGCATCAGCCAGCTGCATGATGGAGGTGGCCATTGTTAGTTGTTCATCATTCAAGTCCATGCGGCTATCGTCTTGACTCCATCCACTTCCAAACGCCCCCAACAAGGAATCCTGTCTCTTGTAGGAACTTCTAAATAAAGAAACAGACTATTGTATTTCCCTAGAGATTCCTCTGATTTCTAAATATATTCCGTAATATATCTAAAGGAATGTAATTTTAACAGATATATTAGAAATCACTCTGAGATAAAAGAATGATAAATCTTCCGATTGATTTTGTGGAAATTTAATGTTGTGGTAGTTAGTGTTTTGTACTAACACAAGTACCATCATGTACTCTAACCTGTTTCTCCTTGTTTATTGTTTTATTGATATTATGAACAAATCATTAATTGAACTTTAAGACACAAGCTAAATCAATACCTTCCATTTCCACACAAGAAATAATCAAAAAGATACCTCATATATGGGTACAGCCAACAAAGAGTGTGATAAAAACTTGTGTACCAAGTTTTGTATATATTTCCTGAAAAATGAATATGAAGAACTATGTAGCACAAACAACATTTCATTTTCCTTCATACAGTAATTTTTTGCCTCTACTTACCGTTCGTCATCCAATGGTTGACCATGGAACTGTTCCTGTTGACGAGCCATCCACAGATACAGATCTCCAAACTTGTCTACTTTATGTTTCAGAATCGACTGTTTCATAAACTCTGTCTTCATCGGAGTTGGTGGTGGTGTCATTTCCTGCTGGTCCAGGCTGTTCAGACTGGTTGCTGCTGAATGGAAGCTGTAATTACTGTCATTTCTTGTGATTGGAGGTGGGGCTAAAGGCCCTGGTTTCTGAGTGGGTGTTGGTGCACGTTTCTCTGGAGATTCTGCCGGATCCACTCCAGGCTTCCCCTGTGTTACAAGACGTTTATACTTGGACGATGTACCAGACATATTACTCACTGTGTCAGGATTATTTTTGTCAGAAAGCCCGAGATTAATTCCTCCACCACCAACTCCATACTTAAATAAATGCCCACTCCGTCCACTCAAGCTTGGCACAGACATGGAATGATGAACAGAGCCTCCTTCTGCTTGTAACAGTGATGTACGCTCATCCACAACATCAAAATTTTCCACATGACTGAATTCTTCATCATCTGTTAGATTTTCCATACTTTCCATAGGCACAGCAAATGTAACACGGTATGGGTTGACACTTTTACGAGATTTGAAGTCTAGCTCTGACAGTTGTGGCATGTACAACACATTCTTCCATTGTCGTGTGAGAGCCAGGATACCTTTCTGGATAGTGATGAGCTGGGGCAATGTATCTGCAGTAATGGCTGCCTCCACTAGCCCAGTGCCCTTCTTGTGTAGATATTTTCTCAGGGAAGTGAGTAACTGACAGGAGGGGTCCTCCTGGAAAGTCTTGGATAGAGATGTGTTCTTTCCATACTTACTCTGTCAACAACAAAATTTTCCTTTATTAAACAAACTTTCTCCATTGATGTAGGTCAAAGGTGATAATATAGGACATGTGACCTACTATTGTTACACAACAAACTTCATCAAGGTGAACCTTGTGAACGTAAAGACAAACAGGCACAACACAAATCTATATTCTCCCAACTACCTCCCCTCACCCATCCCCACCCCCTCAAGCCGAGTTTCTTGTTGAAAGCTAATTATAATAATACAGTCTTTGTTTCATAATGAAATAGATAAGAAGCTAAAAAGCACAGCTGGCAGTCTATCAACATACTGACAGCATTGTAAGTTGAAGTATCGTAGGACATTTTACCTGGGTAAGAATAGTTACTGATGTTTGCAGGGTTTGGCAAAAGGAATTCATCTCCAATGAAAATTTTACCCTGCATTTTTTACAATTTTAATTCTCTTTTGGAAAATCAGTACAGCTGTTTAAGTATGGCTCTATTTTAAATGTTGAATCACATAGACAAGAGTTTGGAAATTATCAATTGAAGTACACAAACATTACAAGCAACAGTATATTCGTGTAATAGTTACCTTGTTGGGGAGTTGTATTCCAGGCACCTCCAGGGCATCAGTCATGATGCAGGCTATTACAGAGCTCTGCCTATGAGTGAGAGCTAGGATGAGACATCGTACAGAGACCATCAACCGGTCCAATGGATTCAGCCAGGCATTGATAGCTGGAGTAGCACTACTCAGAAGATTCCAGTCCATCCTAAACAATGTTAAAAAAAACCAATATAGTTACAATACTGGTCTAAAATCTGAATACCTCTACTCCATTCTCTAAACCTATATAGTTACAATACTGGTCTAAAACCTGAATATCTCTACTCCATTCTCTAAACCTAAATAGTTACAATACTGGTCTAAGACTTGAATATCTCTACTCCATTCTCTAAACCTATATAGTTATAATACTGGTCTAAAACCTGAATACCTCTACTCCATTCTCTAAACCTATATAGTTACACTACTGGTCTAAAACCTGAATACCTCTACTCCATTCTCTAAACCTATATAGTTACAATACTGGTCTAAAATCTGAATACCTCTACTCCATTCTCTAAACCTATATAGTTACAATACTGGTCTAAAACCTGAATACCTCTACTCCATTCTCTAAACCTATATAGTTACTGGTCTAAAACCTGAATACCTCTACTCCATTTTCTAAACCTATATAGTTACAATACTGGTCTAAAACCTGACTGGTCTAAAAACCTATATAGTTACAATACTGGTCTCTAAACTCCATTCTCTAAACCTATATAGTTACAATACTGGTCTAAAATCTGAATACCTCTACTCCATTCTCTAAACCTAAATAGTTACAATACTGGTCTAAAACCTGAATACCTCTACTCCATTCTCTAAACCTATATAGTTACAATACTGGTCTAAAACCTGAATATCTCTACTCCATTTTCTAAACCTATATAGTTACAATACTGGTCTAAAACCTGAATATCTCTACTCCATTTTCTAAACCTATATAGTTACAATACTGGTCTAAAACCTCCATTCTCTAAACCTATATAGTTACAATACTGGTCTAAAACCTGAATACCTCTACTCCATTCTCTAAACCTATATAGTTACTGGTCTAAAACCTGAATACCTCTACTCCATTTTCTAAACCTATATAGTTACAATACTGGTCTAAAACCTGAATATCTCTACTCCATTTTCTAAACCTATATAGTTACAATACTGGTCTAAAACCTGAATATCTCTACTCCATTCTCTAAACCTATATAGTTATAATACTGGTCTAAAATCTTAATACCTCTACTCCATTCTCTAAACCTTTATAGGTACAGTATCCGTGTCAACATTAAACCTTCCCTCTTCATTATACAGATACATACCGTTATATAAAAAAACAGGTCTTAGGTTTATTCTATCCACTCCAGCATACACATACATTCTAATAATTTACAAAACAGGACTTAAGGTCAATTCTAGACTCTATGTGTCATGTGACTATATTACACAATCAAACTGACAATCTTTCATAATTAAGATATATTGTTGCATGCATAGGATATTCCACAGAGTTCTCATATCATAAACTCAGGTATTCAAAAGATTAAGAACCTATCAGAGGGTATACATAGTGTTTACCTTGTAAAGTCCACCTTGCGTTTGATAGAAATGGGTGGAGGAGCAGCAAAGTTGAACCAGATCGTGCTGAGGTGAAGTACACCTCCAGAAGAATCTCCCACAAGAGGTTCCACCTTAGCATCAAGTGAAATGGATGAGGCACTAGAAGGAATGGACACACGAGAGTCCCAGGAATGTAACGATGCTTCCTCAGTTTCATCAATCTTTATTCGTATCGTCTCCTCTTTCATTGGTTGTTGTGATCGTCCAATCTCAGTTTCAAGATGTATTCGAGTGGAGGTTTGGATTTCTTCAAGATTTTTAGAGACTCTTTCCATTTTGTGGAAAAACTCAGAATCAGCTATGTCCTTAAAGCCAAGTCTACGTACTGCTGTAGCATTTATTTCCTCTAGACCACACTCAAACATGATTAGACCAAAGCTTTGAGATTTGGATGAACTATGTCCATCTCTGCTTGACTGTCTCCGTGAGAGTTTGGTGGGGAATGAAGGGTCCTGAGATGGCTCATCAACACTGGCCTGTCTGAATAACCTACAACAACAGACAGACCATCGATAATTCTCAAACCTCTACAAGGTTAACACAAAAATACTGGGTAATGTCACATTTCTTCTAACACTAGAGGCGATCCTACTAAATCAAAAAGGCAAACTTTAGATATAAGAGGGTATATAGTGCATACATACAAATATATACAATTTTTATTGGTATACACACATGTAACATATAAATGTATAGATTTTTTGTATGTAAATATACATGTAACATACAAATGAATAGATGTTTTGTTTGTAAATACACATGTAATGTATAGATTTTTTGTTTGTAAATATACATATAACATACAAACAGTGCTATATACTTCTTAGTTTTACAATATATCATAATGATAATACATGAACAAGCCAACAGCAGATTATCATATACACTTATAGTACACACAATACAAATTTCAAAATTTTCTATAAAAATTACACATATTCCAGATAAATGTTTAATTAGTATTAAAATAAAATTCAAAATGAAAACTCAATTCAAAACATGCCACATCAACATCAAAATTCAAGAAAATGTAAGAATAATTTCTGTCTCACTTTCTCTAAAAAGAATTCTTGCAAGACTACATATTCACCTGAAAATGCTTAAGTAAAACAAGTGACCTAAAACTTAATCATAAAATATATCACATTTATGAAAAAGTATATCACAAGTACAACAAAGTTAATCCCAAGTACAACAAAGTATATCACAAGTACAACAAAGTATATCACAAGTACAACAAAGTATATCACAAGTACAACAAAGTATATCACAAGTACAACAAAGTATATCACAAGTACAACAAAGTATATCACATGTACAACAAAGTATATCACAAGTACAACAAAGTATATCACATGTACAACAAAGTATATCACAAGTACAACAAAGTTTATCACATGTACAACAAAGTTTATCACAAGTACAACAAAGTATATCACATGTACAACAAAGATTATCACATGTACAACAAAGTATATCAAAAGTACTACAAATATATCACAAGTACAACAAAATATATAACATGTACAACAAAGTATATCACATGTACAACAAAGTATATCACATGTACAACAATGTATATCACATGTACAACAAAGTATATCACATGTACAACAAAGTATATCACAAGTACAACAAAGTATATCACATGTACAACAAAGTATATCAATCAAAAGTACTACAAATATATCAAATGAACAACTGATTTACCTGGGCAGTGTTGATCCTCGACTGTCACTGTCTTTACTGGACTGTCGATTTACACCCTTCCCTCCAACATCACGACTTGTCTGCCGACTCATCGGAGGCCTTGGAGAATGTCCTGAGGAAGAATCTCTTCGTCGTCTTGGTGATGATGTGAATGAGAATACACCTCCTGTTGATGGGAAGTCCTTGTCGAAGGTGAAATGTACTTTGGATTTATATTCTGGGATAACTGTTAAGAGGATGTCATTTGAAAAATTGCTGTCCTTTAATAGACGCTGTAGTTGCAGATGCACTCGGGAGATATGAAGTGTTGCCACATCTTCTTCACGACAAACCTCAGACACTTGATTTTCAGAATCACCCTGCTCACTGTGAGCAAAGTTATGGTTCTTGGATTTCTTCTTTGGGGATGCACTAGCTACTGGTGTAGCAGAGAGAGGGCTGGGGTCTTGAGGATTGCGGTATGAATGACTATTGGATAAAAGTTGGCAGCGAATGTCACCCACACTAACAGCTAGTAGTGACACACATGTTAATTCGTTTATGTTCTCCAGGGCTGAGAAAGATATCAGTTCCTCTACAATACCAGCCTGTAGCAGGCAGATATTTATCTGTATAAAAAAAACATGTAAAGCAGCAGCCATTACTAAGGACATCTATAGACAAAGGATGGATCCATATCACACACACACCTGCACATCAAAAGTTAATGGAAACCTATTTTATATCATCAGAACCTAAGTATTTTGTCATCCTGTTTAATTCATCAATATCCTTTCCAAAGAACACAACAGACCTATGTATTCAGACACCCTGTCATATAAACTGTTATCAGCAGAGTGAAATTAGACACTTTAATTTGATAATAAAATGTTTATTGATATTTTTGTTTTATATGTAAAATCAATACTTTCACAGAATCATGACTTAATAATGTTTTTCACTGCTTTTGTTTCATGGGATATTACACAAAGGAAACTTATTCTACTAAACTAATGAAAAATGATTGGAGAAGTATTTTTACCTTACTAAGAGTGAATAAGGCCTGTATACTTGATGTCTTCATCTCCCCAGTACGTAGACGGGACTCTGTACTGAACTGTCGTTCTGTGCTGGTGGTGTTGTCACCTCCTTCCGACACCATCTCTCTCATTGTAACACCCTTTTTAAGTCGATTCTGCCGCTTGAGACGATCCAAACATTGAGTATGTAATCCATCAATGATAGAAGATGGGTGGAGCATTGTCAGGGTTGGAATAACTGCCTCCACATATCTACAAGATCAAATTGTTATTGTCTTCATCTGGTCATACTGGGTGATAAGCCCACCAATATTTAATGCTGTTTAGTGGAATACTTATCAGATTTATTGTCCTGTTATAAGTTAACCTCTTGATTTTCAGACAGAGATAATGTGTTGTCCCCCTGGGCTTATTCAGGATAGATACAGGCAAGAGAACGAGAAAGGTTAACCTCATACTAGATGTCCACTTGTAAGATACAGAATCTTCAGCCAGACATTTATTTCAAGGGCAATAACTCTAGAAAGAGGTTGAAACATATCATGGGTTAAACATAAGTTTCTGTGATAATGGTACCTTTGAAATGATTCGAGGAATAGTGGAGTGATCAAAACATCCATTGATCCTTTAATCTTGACTACAGCCGTTGTGATAGATGCACTTTCCATCCTCAGTTCTGTGATATCCTCCAGGTCTGTCAAAAAAAACACAATGTTCTCTGTCCGTCATTGCTATCAACTAGACTGGTCATAGATTTGAAATCAATTTTCAAAAACCCTACAAACGTAAATACACTAAAGATATACATAGAATGTGATGCCATTTAAACCTGACCATGATTGGTATCAAATAAAACTAAAAATGTTTCTGTCAGCATTCACTGATATAAAGTACATTAAAGATGATATTTCCAACTCAAATACCTGGACTGACAGGCAATGTGATTGCATCTTGTGGCAGAGACAAAAAAATAGTTTTTTCTCTATACATTAAAATCCCATTAGGACAACTGAACTCTTCATGTACCAGCTCATATTTCTCAGGATGTCAATTTTCCATTTTTTTCAAACAATTCTCAAATTCATAAATCTCCCTTTATATCTCCTTGGTATAACACTAAAATTCATACAATGCAATTTATTTCTGACTTTCTTGTATTAATGAATCAAACAAATGCTCTGTATTATCCTACCTTCTATGGTGTCTTTGCCCTTCCCTGAACCACCTTCGTCCATCACATGGCCATCCTTAGGTGTAGCCGAGGTGGTGCCTCTAGTCACATCCTCCTGTTCCAGGGTCCTCATCTGTGAGACACTAAAACCTTGTCGTACCCTGATGAAGTGAGGTACACACGCAGGACTATGCACATATTGGGCGGACTGACCAGCCGAGGACAAAGAGTATAGGGAAGGATCAGTGTGGCCCATATGACCTTTGCCCTGACCAGAATTAGGCTGGTACCAATCATGACACTGTAACTGGGTGAGATGTCGTGAGTAACATGCTAGCAACACTGGGGACCTCGTAATGGGTTTATTAACTTGGCTGTGAAGGTCAACCAAGGACACATTGTCCGGGATATCTGGCCCTGATATTGTGTCTGTGTCACTCTGATCTGTCGGGGCGGATTCATACGATATTGTTGATGCATTACTAGAACGTCTATTTATCACAGTATTAGCTACACTTATCACAGTTTGGTCCTCTACTTTATCTTCAGGGGTTAAAGTTTTGTTCATTCCCATGTCTGGTAATGTTTGAGAAGAGTCATCCAACGAAACAAAATGTCCACTACTTGGTCGAAGTGTAGAAATATCTTCCTCTGCAGAGAAGTAGTGTTCACTCTCAAGAGATGCTACAGAGTATGCTTTGGGGCCACTGCTGTGCCTGAGCAACTGTGGACTTGGAACAGAACTTAAGGTTCCCTTCCTCATCACCCCAGGACTATGCGACTCTATACTCTGTCCATCAGGAGGAGTCATGAACCTTGCACTTCGTAGTGAGGTGTCATCCAAGCTTCCTTTGCGAGATGTATAGCTCAGAGTGTCGTATGACTGAAACGTTTCTTTGTCTCCTGAGCTTGGTTGGATAGAGTCTGATTGAACTGTCAGTTTGTGTCCACTAGTACTACTGGCCGTTGTTTGGTTGGACATGTTGCTTTTTAAGGTACTGGTAACTGACTGACCAGCACTGCTGTTTGTCCATTGTTTGTCTGTAGCTACTGACCCAGACTGACTTGTACTACCTACAATGTCTTCTGTGATATTAAAGTGCATGGCTGGAGAGTCTGGACTTGTCATATCACTCATATACCCACGAGTAAATGCAAACCCGCGCCCTTTGTGAGGTGACAAACCTCCATTAGATGGAGATACTTCAAAAACCAACTTATCTCTAAATAATAAACTTTGTCCAAAACCTGGGTCATGACCTTCTGGAGAAACCTGTGGCACGGCAGAAAATGGCATATCTTTAGTCCGCCTTGGATTAAAGAATCCAATTCCGTTTTTATTATTTCCAAAAAATGTACAACCTCCATGACAACCACACTTGCCTACAACAGCAGAACTGATCTTCATTGTCTCTACTGGCCAAAGAAACCAAAGTCGCTTAGTTTTCTTATCATGTATCTTGAGAAACTGGTTTTGGATTTCATGATAATCAGGGTTAGGGAGTGCCATGGCTGCTTCAGCATCTATGGGACCCATGGTGAGGCCACCTGACTCCAACCAGGTGTTGGAGTGATCCTGTTTACAGTCTTTGTGATGGAGGGCTGCTGCAGAGATGTACTGGGTGAAGGATAGGTGTTCTATCTTACCCGTGATTCCTGCGCGTGTGTTTGTCCCGTGGAGATTACAAGTAGATATCTTTATAGGATAGAGCTGGTAAAATAAAGTAAAAAGAATGTAAGATTAGTGTGTAAGAGAAAATAACAGCATTTTGATCTCTATGAACATAACTTTAATCTTTTAAACAAACAAGAGTGTCAGGGAAACTGATAAATGCTTCCCAAAAACAACTTTATTAGACACCAATTTCAACAAAGGGCAATAATTTTGTAATTTGGGAGTTTCAGGCTCTCAATTTAGTATACTGTGAATCCTCAAAGAATGCCAAATGTATCCACCATGTTTCATTATATCATTATTTAAAGGCAAGCAAAGTTATGCTTCAGACACGAAAGAACAGAGGGGAAAACAGACAGATGGAAAGACAAAGTGGCAACTATATCTCCCCGGCAAATTTTCGGGTAGAATAAAAATTATTCAACAATAATCTGGTATTATCGACATATCTATATATGTCCACGAAATCATACACAGATAAAAAGTTGATATTGATTATAGTACTAGTGAATTTTGTATGCAAGAGTTCATACACAAAATTGAGTGCAAACAAAGTATATTTTTGGAAAACTTTTTAATTTCAGCCGCATAAAGATATATAATTTTACAGTATTTTGGTCGAATGAAATGAATACTTATACCACAGTATCAAGAAATAATACATAAATTCACTACTAAGACAATGCAAATCTGTGTACCATAACCTATCCCTCTAATCTATTATTGAAGTCTTTGTGATTCCCTACTGATTACCTGTACATTGAAGGCAGTGCCAGACTCCACTAGAAAGAAACTGATCGAGTCTAGGGAGACCCTCGTCATGCGGTACTTAATGTCTTCAGATGATGGGCAGTAGAAACGATACTTGGACAGCATGCGACACTGAGGCTGAGGAAGCATGTGCTGACATAATCGGTAGGAGCGCGGGTGTTGTAGGCTGTTCTCAGGATCTTCCACCAGTGTAATGAATGTCTGCAGAAACTCCACAATGTTCTGTAACTACTCAGAGAAGAAAAACAACAATTAACGTAATCTTTGTCATCATTATTCGAAGTGTTAGATTGTTTTATTTTGTTAAGCTGAAGGTAAGTTTGAAAAAATTAAATTAGCCTGGTAGTTTACTATGTGAAAAAAAATACCAAAATAAAAGTGAATGACCTACCTAATGATTGTAAGGAAATACATAATTGTCCTATGTATCTTGTGAATAAAAACCAAGGTCGCTTTTACATAGGTGGTTGAAACGGTTGGACCAGTTGAACCAGGACTGAGGCTGGACTGCCGAATATTAGGCAAACTAACTTGCTGAATATCATGAGTTTTTCAGATTTTACGCATAAAGCAGGGTTGATGCATAAACATATTTATGAAAATATTATGCTATTAAGTATTGGTTAAATGGATGGTATTTTAATTTCTGGTTCAATGTTTAATGCTTCACAGGGAATTTCGAAACTAGGCATTTTGATTTTTTAGTATGTCAGTTCAAACATTCGGTACAGGGGCATTCATGTAATGTAGATAAAAACCACAATGTCTGAACCAGTTAAACAATGAAAGCAACCCAAGTGTCCAATTCTAACTCTGGTTGTATAAGTATCCTAGTTGAGAACAGAATGATGTCTTGTCTGAACTCAGTATATGTGAGTTATCAACCTGAACTCAGCTGATTTGGGTCTCCTATCTGGACATAAATAATTCCTACCTGCTTCTTCCTGAGAACAAGAGAGTTTGCCTGTTAAGTCATTAGTGACAGTCTTCTACCAGAGAACAAGCAAGTTTGCTTGTCAGGTCACCAATGATAGTCTCCTACCTCAGAACAGGTAAATTTGTCTGTCAGGTAACCAATGATAGTCTCCTACATCAAAACAGGTGAATTTGTCTGTTAAGTCATCAGTGATAGTCTTCTATCAGAGAACAAGCAAGTTTGCTTGTCAGGTCACCAATGATAGTCTCCTACCTCAGAACAGGTAAATTTGTCTGTCAGGTAACCAATGATAGTCTCCTACATCAAAACAGGTGAATTTGTCTGTTAAGTCATCAGTGATAGTCTTCTATCAGAGAACAAGCAAGTTTGCTTGTAAGGTAACTAATCATAGTCTCCTACCTCAAAACAGGTAAATTTGTCTGTCAGGTAACCAATGATAGTCTCCTACATCAAAACAGGTGAGTTTGTCTGTTAGGTCACCAATGACAGTCTCCTATATCAAAAGAGGTGAGTTTGTCTGTTAGGTCACCAATGACAGTCTCCTATATCAAAAGAGGTGAGTTTGTCTGTAAGGTCAACCATGATAGTCTCCTACCTCAAAACAGGTGAGTTTGTCTGTTAGGTCAACAATGATTGTCTCCTATATCAAAACAGGTGAGTTTGTCTGTAAGGTCAACCATGATAGTCTCCTATATCAAAACAGGTGAGTTTGTCTGTAAGGTCAACCATGATAGTCTCCTACTTCAAAACAGGTGAGTTTGTCTGTTAGGTTACCAATGATAGTCTCCTACCTCAAAACAGGTGAGTTTGTCTGTTAGGTCACCAATGATTGTCTCCTATATCAAAACAGGTGAGTTTGTCTGTAAGGTCAACCATGATAGTCTCCTACCTCAGAACAGGTGAGTTTGTCTGTTAGGTCAACCATGATAGTCTCCTACCTCAGAACAGGAGAGTTTGTCTGTTAGGTCAACCATGATAGTCTCCTACCTCAAAACAGGTGAGTTTTTCAGTTAGGTCACCAATGATAGTCTCCTATATCAAAACAGGTGAGTTTGTCTGTAAGGTCACCAATGATAGTCTCCTACCTCAAAACAGGTGAGTTTGTCTGTAAGGTCACCAATGATAGTCTCCTACCTCAGAACAGGTGAGTTTGTCAGTCAGTGTACCATGATAGACTCCTACCTGATTCTACCCAAGAACAAATAAGTTTAGTTTTCAGGTCATCATTGTTAGCTTCCTACCTGAGAACAGGTAAGTTTGCCTGTTAGGTCACCAATGATAGCCTCCACCAGCCAGCCATATTCTAGTGTTTCTGAATCCAAAGGCAGTCCCTCCAAGGAGAACATAGCATGACCTCTGACCTGTAACCCTGATAACCCCAGGTGACCCACATTAAGATGTCCTTCACCTTCATCTCGCTGTCAATCAAAGAAAACAAGATAAGCTAAATCACTCTTTAAAATGAGCACTAATCTGCATATAATGCAACATTCTGCAAAAGTGTATATTTAGAGAAATTTTGCATTTACAAACATTTTGCTAAGATATGAGTATTACTAAGTATGCAAAATATTGCAATTTCAGCCTTTTCAAGCCATGATTTATCTCAAGATAATTCCTACTCACAAAAATATTAAAAAAAAATTAGATAATTTAGAAAAAATAAAATTAAGTAATGAAAAAATAAATTCAATTTACTTGAACTCATAAAGCACACAGTTGCACTGCTGTTCACTTCAATATGACAGTTTGGCTATAAAATCTTAATAACAGGTAAGTGCTGTCAATGTTAACATACTCTACCTCTAATGTATCCTTGGCAACCAGAATGACAGGAGATAAAAGCAACTGAAGTTTGGTCTCCTTGAAGTTTTTATCCAATTCAAAGCATAGCCTCTCTAAATTAATACTGGGACAGGGAAGGCCTTCTATACTGCAGTTCTGTAACAATAATCAGGGTTAATATACAGTCAAATCCAATCCTATGGACTGCCAACAGTTCGGCTGTGCTACAATATTCATGACCTTCCAGTATTTTAAATAACATTTCTACCATTTCCATAACCATAAAGCTATTTACAAAACAGTTTGGTTTTCTTCTTTTTTCCTTCCTTTTTCCTTCAGGAAATTTTGCTATAATGTTTTTTTTAGTATTAAATTATATTTAGCAGGGATTGAAAACGAGAATTAACCTTATACCAGTTGAAATCACAACAAGACAACTATAACTCTTCATGTAGCACTCCTAGTATAGATAAAATTTTTGAAAAAATAGTTTACACCTAAAAAGTCCTGATAATGCCACAAGTAAATGCAATAAAAACTTCAGAGCACAAAGTCATGACCAGCAAAATAGCTATAAAAAGATATTGATAGTTCTGATACAGTCGATGATAGAATGATTTATGTGGAGTCAAGATAATCAAGATCTTAATAGTACAAAATAGAAAACCACACTCATGAATAGTAGAAACATCACCTTGACAAGGTGGGCGTGTATATCATGGACAGTTACAGACACAGTAACAGCAAATGGTCTGAACTTCCTGCCATCAAATGGCTCTGTATCTTCTCCACCCTCTGATGCTGACAATGGACCCATGGCTACGTTGTCTCCAGAGCTCCTTGTTGTACCCAAATCATGGAAATCTGTAAATACCTGATCTTCTCCCAGGTAATTTTCCTTTATAGAAAAAGAAACCTCGTAAGTAAAATCTCATATCATTTGAATGGTTGAACATTATTCAATTTTCATCACTATTGTCCTAAAACATGTAACAGTATGTCATGATAAATGCTGTACATCTTTCCTTAAATAACAACAGAAAAATCTGCCTTTGGAGAAGCATAAAAAGAGACATTACTACCAAATCAGAAGATACCAATTTTGAAGACGTTGTTAAAAAACCCCAAACGAAAGATAACCTGTAATTGTAACAACAACAAGAAACCATTTT
The DNA here is from genome assembly GCF_031769215.1 of Ylistrum balloti. Lineage (NCBI taxonomy): Eukaryota > Metazoa > Mollusca > Bivalvia > Pectinida > Pectinidae > Ylistrum > Ylistrum balloti. The sequence continues at coordinate 786,960 of NW_026782147.1, read as the reverse complement.
AAACATTCTGACATATTTTTTTATTCAATACTTCAAGTTTCATTTGAGAAAAAATTATGATCCAAGAAAAGTTATCATGAGATTGAAATTACTTGTTCTCACATGAACTTAGATCAAAGAAACCATCTACATCATACAGACCAGGAATACCATTCCACACATCTTACCTTAACATGTATAAAATTTCTTAGCAGGGGACCATACAGACATAGAAGGGAGGGGGCAATTTCCAATTCTACTGCGATCAAATCTGCAGCCATTTCTCCAGGATCAAAGTTAGGTGGGGGCTGACTTCGCTTCTGTTCACTCCTCAGGGGTCGGAGAGGTATGAGTAAAGCCTCCTCTAACTCTGGTGTAGTAATGGTTCCCTCTTGGGCCAGCGGAGACTGTGCCTTAGCCAGACTTGGCATAGGGTGGTATGTGTAACCAATACTTAGGGCTACATTGGAGGTGTGCCAACAATCAATCCAATCTTGTCTGAAACACAAGGTATGTAAAGTCGTTTCTATTATTTTTATGTTACAATAGTTTTCGGACATATCAGGCAGTGTTGAATTTCAAGTTTTCGGACTACTTAAAAGAAAAAATGATTATCATATTGTCACAGAGAATTTACTTTCATATTCCAGGTATGACCCATCCTAACAAGAAATTATACAAAGTGTCTGAATGAATCAGTTTCAAATGAAATATTTCATTCTTTCAGTATTTCTGTAAGCTAGTAATTTTCATGATTTTCTTTTAACACAACTGCATAATATTTTAACAAATTAAAACTTACGATCTGGATGTAAAAGAACATCTTGTATACATGTGTCTCATTATTTCAAGTATTAAATTTTCATAATTATGAGAAGGTACCACAACATAGTAAAAATATATCTCCATGAAAATAACCAGCTATATGGTACTTACCCTTCTGATGTGGCAGTGAATCGCCTCCACTGTTTCTTCCCCGGCAGTTGGAATGGGTTCTCCATTATATTGCCATCCCGATCCATTAACTTCATACTCTCAGCAATGGCCATCACAACATGTCTGCTCGTGTTGTTCTCTGGCAAGAACAGCCGACAAAAGGCATTCTCTCCCTAAAACAGGCAAACACCAGTTTTACTTATTAAATTACCTTTTGTTTATGTAGAATCAGTAGTGAATCTTTCTAATTTTTCCAAAGTTTGCCTTTATGAATACTTTTTATCCTGTATGTCTGTAAGATATGATAGGGAATATGGACAAGAAAAATGAAAGGACTGTTTATAAGGGACGGTTGCTTAACAAGTTCTATATGGCATATATTTATGAAAGAAGCTTGAAATTTAGTTGAAACAGAAGAATAAAATGATATTTTCTTTCATTCCAATAGCAAGTAAATTGGATTTACATATATTAATGACAGAAAAGAAGAAGAAATCTAGAGCTAACTAGAGTTAACTAAATCTCCTTTAAAGTTGGGCATAAATTGATTGTCTGAATGGTAGATAATGAACATACTTTGATGAGAAACTCAACATGGACAGTTGGAGGTAAATAATCATGGTACGGCAGTACAAGAGATAAATCCAACGTCTCTCCACAGATTGCAATATGGGCTGTAAACAAAACAATATAAGCTATAATGTTGGCTATCTGTTACCTCTATGTCTCAGTTACTTCAGGGCCAAAATTTTGAAAGATAACCCTTAAAAGACATTTATTGAATTGACAATACACATATTACGATATTCACAATATTTTCAAGAGAATACAAGATTCCTGCAATGTGTTGCAAGACAAAGCTATTTCAAACCAGGACTCAAGATTCTCATATATTTTGTCAAAGACTCTGCCAAGGATAGGACAAAGACAAAATCCTAAGAGACTTTGTCTAACCCTCTAACTTGTATTCCTTTCTGAAAAAAATTCTTCAGCAAAACAAATTCTTTAAACAACTTTATATAATGATACTTACAAAATGATCATAACTCTCTGGAAATTCACTCTAATGAGAATGAAGATCAAGAATTTTCATTTCAATTCAACAAATCTTATTGTATAAACATATACAAATGGATCAAATAAGCGTAGCCTATTCTCAAGTATTAATCACTTTATCCAGGTTTCATCAGAAAAGACAGTATTAAAGGACCAAGGTTTCCACAAAATCAATATACAGAAATCTGAACACAATTCCCTGGGAAATCATTACATAAAAAAATGAAATCACAGGAGCCTAATTCAATAAATGATAAAATTTAAATTAATAAAAGTTACTAACTTGACATAAAAAGCTGATTATTTATTAACATTCAAAGCTACAATGGCAAGGGGGACAAATATCTCCAAAAGAAGAGAAAAAATGTGTTCAGTGTTGTAAAAACACTGAATCCTTAACATTTCCAAACACTGAACACTAATGCTATCTAGATATGATGGGTCTATGTGATGCTTTTACCATTCTCAGGGTTCTGGGAGGAGGTATCAATCCAGTTGTACTCATTAGCCAAAGTGATAAGTTCAAAGTCTTTGATGAGTAAATTGATGGTCCAAGTATACGGCACAAAGTGGTAGAGGTCAGGTACGGTCTTTGTTGACCAATCCTCAATTAAGTCTACAAGTAAAAAAGTACTTGTTATATCGAAGATCACCACAACACATGGTTTTTGTCACTGTACTGCTTGATTCAACTGAAAATCAAAGTTAACTTCAAAGTGGTGAATGGACAATACAACATGTTTATTCCTCAGCACAACATAAATGGTTTCATACCCATTGAGTTAATTTTCTTCTCTTAATGAAAACATTTTTGAACTTCAGATTTTCTTTCCACAGCTATTGGATTCTTATTTTCATATTTTAAGAGAAAAAAAAGTAAATATTTTTGTTTTTCTCATCACATTAATTTATAAACTTTTATTTAAATGTAGAATCAAAGTCACGGATTAATTTACAGACTACAACCTAAATACATATTGAAACACTCATATCATTCATTCAATTGCACTTGCCTACGAAGAAAAACTTGTGTTGGAATATAAGCCAGACTGTGGCTTTACAAGCGATGAAGTCACATTGCCATTCCTGGTGGTCGTTCCATACCAGAGGGTAAGATGCTGACACATCAAACTAGAATTTAAAATTTGATACAATCAGTAATATAACATAAAGTGTATGTATAAGTACAGCCATTGTCATCCTCATTGAGGACAAGTAATGTACTGGTTGTAACTGAATAAGAAATCTTGAAGTTTTAACAGAATAAGTAACATCCTGGTTTTCACTGAGTAAGAAATATTCTAGATTTTACACCACAAAAAATATTCTAGATTTTACACCACAAGAATTATTCTAGATTTGACAATACAAGAATTATACTAGATTTGACAACACAAGAATTATTCTAAATTTGACAACACAAGAAATATCCTGGTTTTGACAACACAAGAAACATTCTAGATTTTACACCACAAGAAATATTCTAGATTTGACAACACAAGAAATATTCAAGATTTGACAACACAAGAAATATTCTAGATTTGACAACACAAGAAATATTCTAGATTTGACAACACAAGAATTATTCTAGATTTGACAACACAAAAAATATTCTACATTTGACAACACAAGAAATATTCTAGATTTGACAACACAAGAAATATTCTAGATTTGACAACACAAGAAATATTCTACATTTGACAACACAAGAAATATTCTAGATTTGACAACATCAAGAAATATTCTACATTTGACAACACAAGAAATATTCTACATTTGACAAAACAAGAAATATCCTGGTTTTGACAACACAAGAAATATTCTAGATTTTACACCACAAGAAATATTCTAGATTTGACAACACAAGAAATATTCTACATTTGACAACACAAGAAATATTCTAGATTTGACAACACAAGAAATATTCTAGATTTGACAACACAAGAAATATTCTACATTTGACAACACAAGAAATATTCTACATTTGACAACACAAGAAATATTCTAGATTTGACAACATCAAGAAATATTCTACATTTGACAACACAAGAAATATTCTACATTTGACAAAACAAGAAATATCCTGGTTTTGACAACACAAGAAATATTCTAGATTTTACACCACAAGAAATATTCTAGATTTGACAACACAAGAAATATTCTACATTTGACAACACAAGAAATATTCTAGATTTGACAACACAAGAAATATTCTACATTTGACAACACAAGAAATATTCTAGATTTGACAACACAAGAAATATTCTACATTTGACAACACAAGAAATATTCTACATTTGACAACACAAGAAATATTCTAGATTTGACAACACAAGAAATATTCTAGATTTGACAACACAAGAAATATTCTACATTTGACAACATCAAGAAATATTCTACATTTGACAACACAAGAAATATTCTACATTTGACAACACAAGAAATATTCTAGATTTGACAAAACAAGAAATATCCTGATACTGATTATAATTTTGGGTACATATAAAGATAACAAAATGAAAATTACAGCATCTGTAATCTATGAAAGGATTTATGCATGAATCTGAACAACTGTTTTATATAAACGATGTTTGTTCTCGTTATAAAAGACAAGTTCTATATTAATTATTCTACCTCAAATGTCTCACATTCCACTAGTGAGCGATATTGAAGACTGGTTGTGGCATCCATGAGCAGTAACTGGCCTTTTGTTTTTGTTGTGTAGCCATCTTCTTCAATTACCCACGGGACATTTGTCTCAACATACGATCCTGGACTTGTGTTCATGTGTATAGCTTGTGTTTCCTGTTAAAATACACACAAAAATGTTAAAATCTACTATGAAACAAGACCTTCTTTTCTCAACACTAAGAGGGATAGGATTATTTGGTCAGATTGAACTTATGGAAAGCAAAACTCAATTGATGTTAGATTAAATGACACACATACAAACAAAGCCATTACAATGATAATGTTTCTGACACACAAACACATAAAAAAAATGATGGTAACTCACCGATTGTTTAGTAAATAAAATATCAATCGTGGCTTTTTCCAGCATACTCATACGGAACTCAAAACTCTTAAACTGCCGTCGTTCCCCTGGCTTGGCTTCCTGTGATGGCACCATGGTCTGGTAGTCCGCCGGGTAGAAAAACTTGTAGAGATGTTCTCTACAATACAAAATTTGGATCATCAGAACTTGTGCCAATATATATATGAATTCTTTACTCAGTACACTAAAGTTGATTAGTGAGAAAACCTTCTCTTACTTCAATCTCTACAAAGTGACTTTCACAATATATATTATTATTATGAAATACTTAACAGCCCATTAACACATAAAAGGTCATTAGGGCCCTTTCACAATATATCAAAACATCTATAAAAGTAGGAGCTATATACAATGTATATGGTTTAAGTCTTTAAGTAGTGTTTTGTGATGCTACCATCAGATATGCTAGAGCAGATGTCATTTGAATCAAATTGTCTAGAAACCAATTCTATGATATTAGTGATCTTTCATGGTTTAATTTTGTACATTTCAAGATGTAAATATCAACTGAGTGAAAATTTCAGATATGGGGCTAGGAACATCTATATCTAACCCACTATCTGTATGCGTGTTTAATACAAAATACTTGGAATGTGGGGTTGGTAATTTTTGATTTCCTGTAGAGTGATATCTTCATAGAACTATCTCATACCTCTGTCTGTCAGCCCAGGGTCCATAACTTAGGTCAGTATTGCGTCCACATTTGATGTCCATACCAAAGCAGGGATATGTCCGTCGCACAACAGTCTCTCCATCAGCTAGCTCAACAATCTCTGGCTCATATGGCACAATACCTAAAGCACAAAATTTTGGTTATCTGTCACAGCACAATACCTGAAGACATTACCTTTGGTTTGAGATAGAAGTAGTGCTTACAATGAGGTATAGACAAAAGTGTGTCAAGAGGATTTAATGATTTGACAATTAACCTTGTCTAATACTACAGATATGACAGTCTTCTGGTTCATTCTAGTCATAATATCTATCCTGCAACAAGTCCAAGGGACCAATATATAATCCTTAACTCAAGTCAGCTGATGCAGTAAGTTCTATTTTTCAAAAAGCAATATATATGGGTAGACTTGTTACACAAGATTTGGGCTTATAGTCCGATTAACGGTTTTGGAATATCTATCATATCTATATCATCTCACTCATCTAGTTCAAATTAACACGGTATAGTTATAATTCTTTGTGTTCTATGTACCTGGTTCATCATGGTAGTAATGTATGTTGATTTCTCTGGTCTGCAGCACAATAAAACCTTCTCCCATATACCGCGGCGGCCTGTAAAATATTATACAAGGGAATTCATCAAGTATTGGAAAATGTAAGAGAATTTTCATATAAACAATAACACTAAATGGATGCCTAGGGTTGGTACTAGATTTATATTGGGGATGATGAACTTTTCTAACACTATGTGATAAGTAAGGAGAATGCTTTTTCGTTCCATTTATAAATACTTTCTATACTGAAATATGCATTACTCAAAAGAACACTTAAATTCAGGCTAGTTCAAAAACCTCAAAGAAAAGTTCAAGATGATTATATTATACATTGTACATATGAAGATAACCATATTATTCACTAAGAGATTAGCAACTGGTAACTTTTCAGCCTGTCTGGCATATTTCTGACAGAGCAGTACTAACTGCTCAATCTACAAGTACTCTTACTGGGCACAAACATTCCTAATGCTTACTGAATTCATAAACTCTGTATACTTGGTACTGGACGGTACTTACTCATCAACAGGTCCTGCATACTTAGGACTTGGCACAAACATAACTTTAAAGTTTTCTGCTTTCCCAATCAGATAATGCATGAACTGATCAGATTGTGTGGAGGCAGGTTTGGTAGTGTACACAAGTTGACCTTCCTCAAAGTGGACAATCAGGGTATTGGGCACGAGTTGGTTACCAAACACACAACGACCCTACAACAAAGCAGAGAACTTTGATCTAAAAAAAGAATGTTAAAACTTAACACAGGATTTATATGATTACTGCAATCTTGTATATCTATCATCTACAGATTTCAGTATTCTCAGATTAATTAAAAACAAAAATTCACTGAAAAATAGAATTAGTTGAATTGATTATCTGTAATATACCCAGGATAAAATTTGAAATTAGTTGAACAGAGATTTCTTGGGATTCTTGGAAATCTTTGAGTCCTGGACTCATTTTGAGACCCAACTAAACCTTGGAATAGGTTTTTTGGACTTGTCAGACAAAAATCCTACAAAAAAAAGTTAAGTGTGACATTTGATCTTATAACCTTGACTGACGACAACAAAGAAAACACATTGAGTTTCAAACTTAAAAAATGTTACAATGTAAGTTGATCTTAATCTGTAGTCAGCTGAGGAGTTCATGTAAATATTTTTTTTGCAATGATATGATTAACAGATGTCTCATGTACACATGGATGCATCAGGAAAGTAACTTACATCCACTATCGTTGTGTAATTTAACAATACTGTATCTACAAAGCACTCTCATGATAACAGACAGGAAATGTAAATAAACAATCAACTCCATTATTGGTTGACTTAACAAATTTTATGACATTCATAAACAGGAAATAAAAATTCAAATACAGTGCAGCTCTGCATTGTTTAACAATACATGTACTTACACAAGAGATTTCTATCTTTGTAACAGGGATCAGGTCCCGCCATAGATGGTGTGTTGTGGAAACTGTTGTAGCAGCCCTTCTCAACAGAAAAAAAACATACAAAATGTAATTTGTATAATGTTTTTAGACAGCAATCAGTGAACAGTATAACTGTTATGAAGTTTCATATTTGTGACCAGAAAAATACCCATAGAACTAGGTTAATTTGTTCTTATTTCCCAGAAAATATATAATATGAAATCATCACATATGTAAGTAGGATGCAAAACAACATTAACTTAGTTAACTACACTGAAATAAATGGATTTCATTTCCTGAAATAGATATATGATTGGTGGAAGAGAAATAGACAGTGACTTTTGGGATGCAAATGCTATCATATTATACTGATTTCCTTCTAGAGATTTGATAGTTCGTCTGTCTTTCCTATGGGACATGCTTCATACATGTTTCAGTCTGTGATACATACTACTACCAACAATTATATATCAGACTCCTTCCATAAAAACTTTTTTTTTCTTATTAAAAAATCATGCATAAATAAGCAAGAACTTCTAGGAGAAAAAAACATAAAAACTCAAGTGGTTTAAACTGACATTCCAAACATACAATTAACTTACTTCTTCTTGTCAAAGTTTCCTTCTGTTTCGTCACTTTCAGTACCAGGGGAGCTATCGAATGTTCCAGTTCGAAACAGTTTCTCCATCTTAGCATAATTTCCAGACCTGTTGTAGACATGGAATTCAAATCCATCCAGAAAAATTGATACCCTTGTTTCAAGATGTGAAAGATCTGTCAAAATAATAAACAAAAACTGTGTTATACAATAGATCTTTTACTAATATCAACTGGTAACCTTACTATAAATTTTGGAAAATGTACTGTGAATATTTGTTTTATTTTAATCCTACAATGAACATCACAAGTAATGAACTGGAATGTAGTAAGTCCTTATCATATTATAATCAAATGGACTTGCTATTTTAAAACCATACTACGCTTAATGATTAGTCTAGGCCTGCACTAAACCCTTAAGAGTATGCATGATTCAGAATACCCTAAAAGGAGTTTGTTTTGACCCTGAATCAGTTCAAATTTGAATCAACATCTCTTTTAGTCATATGTTTCAATTTGACACCTTATATTTCAGGGGTAATTTTATTTAACTTCTAAAATTGGTAATTGTAACCAAAAACAGAAAGTAAATTTTTGATAGAAAATGGAAACCTTCATTGATCTGTTTTGGTGTGTATGTTCTCCACCATTTAAACAATATAAAGCCATAGTGGACCCGAATGGAATAGTCTTCTGTGATGAGATGAAAGTCTCTGATCATCAACTTCCCAGACAGTACAGAAAATGAAAATGAACCTGAAAAAAAGAACAAACACAATTTATAACATGTTTCTATGTATTTCTTATGATTGATAGTCTTTATCCTTGGAGGTTGTAATTTTAATTAACCATTTGTTTGTCTTTAAATACATTACAACAATGGTCGGGTGGTGCAGTGGAAACGCACTCACCTTTCACCTAGCCGACCGGGTTCAATTCCCGGAACGGACGTGAAAAGGTAAGGGGTCACCTGCCTGACCATGTGGGTTTTCCCCGGGTACTCCGGTTTCCTCCCAGAATAAGACGCCTCACACGCTTACATCCGGGCCAACAAGAGTGATTAGTATAAGTTGACATAACTTGTTTCGCAATTGTTGTAAAATAAATAAAGTTTATATTATATATACAACAATCACCCTCTCAATTTCAAAGTGATACCTTATCATTAGGCTGAAAGGAAATTCTTTGTTTATTTAACAAGATTAAGTTTGCCATTTTAGCCTTTCAGCAGACAAGAGGGAAATTCTCATAAGCAGAGGCTAAGTAAAGAGACCTAAATTATCAACTTCTACTTGTGATTAGTTGTAGTTTATAACATTCTATTAAACTGGAGTAATAAATGACAAAATATGTTGTATTTTCAACGCTGCACTGGAGGCCTACATGATGTGTCAGAGAGGCCGCCTATCTAGGACCATAAAAAAGACATCGAGGACAGATAACAGGTAATGTTACAAGCCTGATTTTTGTAATACATTGTATGGTCAAAACTATGTATGCATACTTACCAAACTTGATGTGACCATAGTTGACAAACTTATTGGCTATGGCTGTGACAATGAGTCCTAACACCCGTGAGTTGTAAAAGGTGAGGTATATTACCCATAACTGAGCCAAACCGATCGATGTAAAGAACCAGAACAGTGTTGACTCCGGCAATTCGTTGATCAATCTCTGCTCGATATCATTAATACCACCATCCGTTATGTTGGTTGAGTCAGACATTTTGCCGATGGAGGCTTTCTTTTAATAACCTATCTACCTCATCTCATATCATCGTCTCCATTCCGCGTGAACATTTTCCCTTCTGCAGTCATTGGTCATTGATCCGTCTGTTGGCATACTTAGAAAAAAAGACTTCATCCATTTAGATAAACGGTAGACATACGAACATAGTTTCATCGATTGTATGTTGGTTATGTCTTTAGTTTGCACAATTCTAATTGTACTTTGCAGTAACGTAGAAACATGCGCGGAACGAAACACATTTTTACTCTGCAGTGCTGGTGAAGTTTACGGAAGCAGACATCTTTGATAATCGGAAATAAAGGGTGATAACTCTACCCGAACCAGTCGTGACGCCAGAATCCAGAATAATTTCCGCGGTCCCTATATACCAGTGATATTTCCGCTCCCTATCCCGAAAGCTTGATTAAATAATTGCTTTATTTCCTAATGAAACTACTGCATTTCATCATTTAAAAAGATCTCTGACAGAAATTAATATATTTTTAAAGTTTCTTTGTGTTTACATTTTTGTCACGAACTATACAGTAGGAAAAGAAATAAAGCCATTCATAGTCATTAAATTGCAAAACGAAAAAAGAAATTGTCTTTCCCTGCTTCATTGCCAATATTATATTGATAAGGTAGTGATGTAAAATTAACTTATTTCAGCGCTATCATTTGTCAAAGTTATGATAGGGTGCGTGACTTCACGAAAATACTAGTACATGTACTGTTAATGACACTGTTATTTTCATTGTCTCAAATAATCATTGTTACAAATAACGCACATGAAGGTGCATATACACTTTTACGACACCAACGTTATATATATATATTATTTAAGTTTATTGTAGTGACCGTGACTCGGTGCTATTACTAAAATATTCATTCTAATGAAATTCCTTCGACTCCGCATGAAGTCAGTAATTTGAGGAATTTTAATTAAATTGCGAAAATAGTGTGCACGCACCAAAAAGTATTTCATAATGGCTTACAAATCGTTGATCTGTTGAAAAGAACAAGAATGTATACATATCTCTGTGTGTCTTTTTACACGACACCGAATTTCCTCCGACAAATAAAATTTCAATCGGGGATCATTTGAATATCAATATTGTAATGACAAATCAATATTTTCAATTTATAATTAATTTAACTGTCATCAGTCATAAAACTTAACATAGTGTGGCATATTGATGAAAGATTCTACAGTAATTTTGAAAATTTTCGTGAAATCAAATCAGAAGTGTTTCACAATTAGTGATCTTCTGCCTTTTTTTTTTTTTTTTTTTGGGGGGGGGGTTCTATGTGAACTTTATGCTTCAACCAAAATAAACCGGACACCTGTGTAAACCGACGGTGTATTTCGGACCAAGTGACATCTGGTTTAGACAAAATGATAAGAAACAGTTTAATAATGCATGTTTACTTTAGCTTTTTAGGGATAGCGTATCCGTGGAGGTTACTAGGACAGTAAAAGCTGCCTTCATTAAAACGTCATCTAAATGAAAGATAACTATAACGCTGGTAAACTACTTGCTGCAATATATCGCTCGGCTAGAGAGAGATTCGCTTTAGCTCGATCGGTTTGGAGAGTCAGGCTATCAAGCCAGGGGTCCGTAGCCTGAGTTCGAATCCTGGCGGAGACATTGGGAAAAATAAAGACACTGTTACAATGACGTCTATGTAGGAATTCGGGAATAATACTTAGCGTTATTTTCACAAGTATCGCTTTAATCCGTGAACGATTTGTTCCCTGGCGGGGAAGTTTGTAACACAAACTGCATCTCTTTATTGCGATCGGATGAGGTAGGAGTCCGGCGTTCGAATTCTGGCGGAGGTATTGAACTAAATATTGACCGCTGCTACATAATGTATATGATTCTTAAAATACTTTATGGAGGCGTGCAGTGGAGTTGACTTGGAATATATAACGGAATCATAGTTAATCTATATTGCATTAAAGGAAAGAAAACTGTAACGATGAGTCTTGCGTCCATAATTTGGAAATTGTAATTCATGTCGTCTTTCATCGAGCCATTCTACATTTTCCATTTTCTGGCACAATTCTCCGAAAATATCTGTGCATGTTTCTTGAAAGCATGTTATTTTCTAACTCTCTAAATCATGTTAGAAGTCTATTGATTACTGAGCACCTGTATCAGTTATCGAGATATCCTTGTGATTGACTTCTTATAAAATACGAATGATTGAAAAAAATGATGTATGGTGTTATAGATCATTAGTTTATAAACGGTTACTATGTTTAGCTGGCAGCCAGAGTAATTAAGCTGAAGTGGAATCTTCTTGTAATAGCGCGTAACTGCCTTACTGAACAACATGCGGGATACCGTCCCCTCTCCCACGCTATGCAAACGTATTGGTGTGAAATGTCTTGCGCAAGGACACAACTGTAACATCAATAGGCGGTCAATGTTAACTGGATCACACACGTTGGATTTGTCTATAAGGTAAGTGTATTTCATGAAAATGCAGTTTTTTTATGAGCTATGATTTGAATACCTGAAGTCAAACCACGCAACCTCCATCATTTCGACACTTTCCAACAAGATATTTACGAAGGAGAGTGCCAGATGACCAACGGTGTCAAAAACTACTTAAACGGCATATACAGTTCATGTATCCCTTGGAGCCGCCGGAGTCGTGTGTCACGATTTGGCCGCCTCAGTCCCGTGTGTCACGACTGAGCCGCCGCAGTCCCGTGTGTCACGACTGGGCTGCCATACTAAAACGAGTGAGTGCCAGAATACCAGATAGATTGGACGTTGAGTGCTTGACATTCGTCTTCAAGAGCATGTCCGCATTGGCAGTGAAGGTAATCTAGTAAATATGATCTGAAAAGGTCATTGTTAAAAGTACTAGAATTATATTAGTCTTCCGATTACCAATCATATGATAAGTTGAAACTTGTGCCGGAGTTCGAATAGAATTTTTCAAAACAGAATCAGAAACAATATGTGTAATTTCAAGGTCAAGTTGGTTTCAAAGTCGGATAGTAGAAGGGAATAACAAAGTCTTTTAGTAAAAGGGAAGAACAAAGTCTTTTAGAAGAAGGAAAACAAAGTCGGATAGTAGAAGGGAAAAAGATAAGTTCGTTAGTTGTATTCGAAAAATTGACAAATAATAGTTTTGTGTACTGCAGAGGTTAACTGGCAATAAACTATGAGAGGACAGACAATTAGGACTGGTACTAGCAAGTACCCATCGTCCGCTTTATTTTGCTCTCAGGCAGTACAAGTACTACGGCGGCCCAGTCGTGATACATGGTCTACAGCGGCCCTGTCGTGATACACGGTCTATGGCAGCCCAGTCGTGACACACGGTCTACAGCGGCAAAACGATATACTTGAACTTTACATAAGGTTTATGCAATTAATGTACCGTTTTAAAGCCACGTTTTCACTTGCAAATCAAAGCCCATACCAAATGTACAAAAACACGTCTGACCCATTGTGACCTTGAAAATGTATGGTCATCCATTTGAGCTACTAGTTATGATCTTCCTTCTGAGTAAAGTGCTGGGCTTGGCCATTGGCCCTGTTATTTAAATATCTCTGGAAGGTTTTAGCATATATCACGACATGGGACCCAATAGGTTTGGAAATAGAAGGCATTATCTGAAAAGCCCACTTGAACGAAACCGAAACCTCTTTGGTCCTTGCTCATTATATTGAGCAAATATCATGACATCAGGCCTTTTTGTTAATGAATTTCAGTGTTTTGAAAACGAAACGATTGACCAACGCGACCTTAAAAACGAGTTACATTTGAACGAATTTAAACAGTTTCACTACAGCATACCAATAGTCAAATACACGTATTATGAACCCAGGAATTTTGAGAATTGAAAAGAGAAATTGTTTGGATGATGAAATATATTTCATCCGTGTAGCCAAGTTCATTTATTGAATTGTGTTCAATGAATTTAATACAACTTTTAATAATCCTTTAACTAAGGAATTGGACATAGTAGAGGGAACAGACAAGGAAAAGTAGTCACCAATTCCCGGCTCCCACCCCCACCCCCTACTTCCGGTGTCCTTGCGGCATAGTCCATCGATTACTTGTGTTCTACATACGGTAGTTCTCTTACGATTTTGTTACACAATACTACGGAAACTAGAACAAGACATAAATTGAGTAAAATAGTTCTCACTGGCCAGTATTTCTAGTTACAGAAATGCTGACATCCATGGCTATCACGGTCTTGTACGCGTCCCTTTTTCTCCAATCCCTTTGGATCAGTTGCAGATATGGATGAGGTCGAAAGTATTTATATTCTTGAACTAATATTTTGAAGTCTATGCTAATTAGTTAGCAGTCTCTTCTTTTTTTCGTCCAAATTATGATAAATGTAGATACGTATTTGCAAAACGGGATTTCCCCTTGTATGTTCATAAACGTTAACATCACGTCCTAATATATATACTATTACATGTATATTCGTAATGCATTTATAGAACAATCTCGGTATTGAACACGCGACCCAAGAGGGATATTGCAGTCCAACATTGAAAGATAATCATTGGCTTCATGATTGACGTAATCTCTACTTTTCTCTTATAAATTACATGTTGGCATGTTGTATCGACAAAATTTGAATGTTTTTTTCTTTGGATAATTCCAAGAATTAAATGAGAACATCTTGGTAAATTGGAAGTTTATCACAAGTGCTAGTTCAGAAATGGTTGAAATACACTTCAGTTGTCAATATGGTGGCTGCGTGTCTCATAATTGACCATGTGAAACTCGGAACATATCCCTGACCCCTTAATTCACTGTTCCCGCCCCTTACTCCCGGAGTTCTCGCCTCCCTGACTGTCAGTTCCAATCCCATGTTTATTCTGCTAGCTACACTTGATGATGAATAAATACTACAGTCCGCAACACAACTACGGTTGGTGCATGAGACAGGACCTAGTTCAGGGAGGCCAGGCAAATCTCCAACATAAAAGTTACTTTCTTCCCCATCACAGGAGAGTTCTCTGAGGATGAAACAGCTGAATAGTACAGCTTAATCATTAGTATACCTAGAAATATTTATCTTGTACTTCCAGTATTCCCCCAGGCTGCAACAACTGAATAGTACAGCTTATTCATCAGTAGACCTAGAAGTGTTTAGCTTGTACTTTATGCTATTCAATCAGGTGTCTTCTTAAGAACATCTCCACTCTTTCTCTTCATCCTCCTTACTCCACAGGGTACAATCACTTTCATTCTCTGCAACACTGGAACATCATGTCATGGCAAAATTGAAGGCCCAAGTGAAGTATTTTGATTGGTTCAAAGAGAAAAAAACAGACCAATCACAGGCTGATACCCTCGTTTGAAGATTACAAAGGAGTGACATCCAACTTCAAAGCCCTTACAATACACCTTTATGCAACCTCAAGATTTGTTTGATGGTCATCAAAGAATCTAACTAGTCTTGTCATCTTGTTCACAAGGTGTTGCACACAGAACCTTCAATTTTGACATGACATTTTTCATGGGTGTAGAGAGATAGTGATCGTAACCCCTGCAGTAACCAGGTTGCTCTTTCTAAGGGAAAACATCAATTGAAAAACAAGAGGCCTCAGAGCCTTAACATTTATCTGACAAACCTCTAGACGATGGAACCACTATACCGATTATACATTTGAAAAAAGAAATAGAACTGTTAGGTCAGAACATCCACTTTAGTACCAGCCTGGTTTATTTAAGAAAAGGTTGCCTGCCCCTAGTGATATTTTGGATCAAATGTGGTTGAAATCAGATGTTTAGGAGCAGTATCATTTTATAGCAAACTCGGATAAATTCCTTTTTAGGCTCTTGTCCCCACAGGTTAACCCAGCCTCAATGATTGTTGAAATTATTTTCTTCCCTTCAGTATTCAGAACAGTAGTGCTGAAGGAAAAGTTTAAGGACAACAGACGAAGCATGATGGCAACAGGTCATGGTGACTATACGGGTCACACATATGACCTAAAATCTCCAAAAATTTATTATTCTCACGTTGGTTTCATTTTTTCCTAACAATTCAAAAGATCATGAACAATACCACACAAATCAAAATAAAAATTTCATAAATTTTATTGATTTTTTTTTTCAAAGTATTTTTATTATTTTTAATGGTTATTTACCATGAAACAAGCTTTTAAAATAAGAGATGATGAAGGCTTTGTATGAATCAATGGAACATAGAAACAATATCAACTACCTCTCATTCCATCATCATACACCATCCATACTTTCCACAGACAGATCCACTGTGGTGATATATTTTCACAACTCATTCCACATTTATTTCATTCAAGAATACAGATTTCTATTTCAAATACTCCAGATTTCTTCTCCAAAGCATACCATACAATGACAATTCTTCGCAGTTGCCATGAATCTAGTTTTCATTCGTTTTAAGTCAAGAAATCTATATTCAGTGAACAGATCCAAAGCAGAACTAGGTTCATCCTGAACACCTCTGATTTTACGAGAAAGGGACGAGGTGTTGCGGATGGTATCGGGTTATATTTGTTGCTA
This sequence comes from Ylistrum balloti, assembly GCF_031769215.1. Taxonomy (NCBI): domain Eukaryota; kingdom Metazoa; phylum Mollusca; class Bivalvia; order Pectinida; family Pectinidae; genus Ylistrum; species Ylistrum balloti. The sequence continues at coordinate 770,408 of NW_026782147.1, read as the reverse complement.
TGGCTGTATGACCTTCTGATTGCCCTATTTGAACAAAATACAAACAACAGGTGGATGGCTATGAAAGAAAATGGTTCATGACTAATTTCAAACTGAAAAATTACAACATGATTAGTGATCAATGAGTAGATTATGTGATTTTTTTTGCAATTCTCTTTTGATTCAAAATTTATCATTAATTCTCGTTTAGTGAAAAAAAATGAAATAAATGTGTTATTGATGTATTTTCATCAATGATATAAAGGAAAAGTGTAATCACAGAAGATGTGACAGGGTTTTCAAAAAATAGAATTTTGTTAATTCAACCTTGAATATTAACACTTACAGAATGTACCTAAATATTCAGACAGTGCATGGTTTTTTTTCTGATGCCCTGATGTTATGTCCATACTTTTCTAATTTATAAAATTTCTGCTCAGATTTTATCGATAAAAACAGTCTTCATTAGTATAAAATAGCATGCTTTTAAAATATATGACGCATCTAACTTCAAAATTGTTGATATGAAAGCTTTTGAACACTGTTATGTATATTTTTTACTTTTAAGAGAATTTTGAATATAGTAACAAAATTATCTTCAAAAAAACAAAATAGCACATTTGTAAATAAAATAACCACAATAGCCTTACTTTCAAAAAAGAACTTGGAACAAGAGGCAGCATTTGAGCATGAACATTTACCCTCACATTTACCACACAAAAAATCCAGTTAAATGCTTGACTCTCCTTAACAAACATATTATTAATTACTGCACTAGAAAGCTATGAAACATTGAGGTTGTTACGGACAGTCTATCTAGTGTATATACCGGTAGTAATATATAGGGGGGATAACTCTCACAAACTACACATACTAGGATATATGAAACCATAAAACTCATAGCCAAGTACACAAATTTGATACCTCAACAAGGTTTACACTTCAAGTTAAAAGCTTCAGTGGGACCACATAAGTTCTCTTTCTTTTACAATGTCTTTATCATCAAATTCTCTACTCCATAAAACAAATTATTTCTTCAGGGTAAATGATACCTTGATAAACTCCTGCTTTCTGTTAAAAAAAAATCTGAACTCCCTTTTATTTCATTAAAGGCAATATTTAATGATTACAACTTAATAGTACCTGTTCTTGAACAGTGTTTCTTAAGTTTCTCTTTCCAACACACTAGAATGAAATAAAGATCTTTAATCAGGTAGCATATATCCTTAAGTGATAATACTCCTATAAGCAAGTTTCTTGACTAAAGAAGATAACAATTCACTTAAATTTTAATGTGAAATTAATTGTTTACATCTGAATCCATATCCTTGTATGCTTCTTTATACATGTTGATGACATTTCTATCTGACTGAAGTAATTACAGTATATCATTACATTTTCTGTAACTGAAGCACTTATCTAGCAATGTCATGCTTCAATTGTACATTGACAACCTTCAATCACTACTTCCTATCACATAAAAACTTTGGCAGCAAAATCATTTTTGATTAAAACAAATCAGTGCAATACAACGAAAATGAAAACAAAACAGGTAACAATCACCTGTTTATAATTAAATGAGGTCAAATGAAGGTTATGACACTGATAAAATGTCATTAGATTCAAAACGCATTTGTCAAGCATTTACATGACATTGATAAAATGTCATGAAATTTCAAAACATAACTGTCAAGCATTTACACGAAGCAGCTAAAATCAGCTACTTATATTATATTAAAATGATTTTTGTTTGTATAAAACTATACAATTTGAAACTTGGACCGACATATATTACAAAATCTACAATAATGGGAACATACAGAGCAGACACTATTCAACACATACATAAACATAGACTTTCAGAATAATCACAACCAGTTAATATAGCAAAATAAATTATCTTGTTCAATCAAATGTCCACACAACTATTAAATGTCTTTAAGACTTCCCTTCTCACATCACAGTTAATCTAGCTACTTTTCTCTCGCACACGCTCCCTACAATCTAACACCTAGCCGGGTATCACCATAAGAGCCTGGGTTGGCAATCTTAGCACAATTGTAACATATTGTTCATCTGCAGATGATTAATTGAACAGGAACAATGTGGTATTGTACTATGACAATCCGTAAAACTGCTTAAGAAATTATCCAACCTCCCGAATTCCAAGAAGCTGACTTTTCAAAATCAATATTGTTTGTCAATGTTAAAATCACTGAATGAAGCAAATTAAACACTTTCTTTCAAAGTTGCCAAAAAATCTCAGACAGTAACTCTATTTCTACTGTTGAATGCTAATTCATAAAAAATTTTGATGTTCTTTAAGTGCTGCATAATTTCTACATAGATATAAAAAACAATGTTTCATACATAGCATTACAATTTGTCATGAACAGATATTGTCTCTTAATGTTTAAGTAAATGAGAAATCTTTGCACTTATCGTTTAAAAATAGTTTCATTTCATTATCAAATTGGACATTCAAAGTCATGTAACATGTTGAATTAATCAAGTACAACAGACAAGGGAGGTAATAATGGATGAAACAATATCTACGCATAGATAAACTAGCCATTGTATTTAACATATTATAATTGTGACACACAACCACTAACACTGCAGGAAATAATGGGCAGAACTACACGAGATTCAACACATAGCTATTGCAGATTGAAAACAAAGACTGAATTTTCTTGTGACAACAAAGTAACAATGTTTTTCTGGTCATGGATAGATGTGTAATGCTACAGTTGATACTAACAGTTAACAGCCTGTAAACATTTAGAAGTGAAATAACCTTAAAATCATTTCACACTGTCTGAGAATACAATCTATTAGCACCACCTAAATCAAAGGTTGTTCTGTGAATTGAGGAAAACCTTTTTTTCAATAATTAAAACAGTAAAAATCATATTTCTTTCTAATTAAATACAAACTAAATTTGAAATGATGGCACAATTATGGAAATGTGATAATATAAAATCTACATGGTGACCACTCCGGCCCAAATGTCAAAGGTCACCATCATCAGCTAGAGGCCATTGTCATGGAAACACAAATATGCGATGTAATCAAGATTAATAATCTTTATCATTTGATGATGATGAACAAAGCTGTTGGGGTGAAATCTGTAATAAAGCACCTGTTATCAAAGAGGCTGTAAGAAATGTAAGTATGTATGACTGCCCCTTGTGATGGCTTGGAGAGGGGGGCAATATTCCCTGATGTAGAAAGGCAATTTCTCCCTCACACACTCACATTATAATTTGTCAGGCTATCAGACACAGTCCTTGTAGTTTCTGATCCCAAGATAAATCCATCAATCATTAAGAAAGCAACATTACACGACTGTGTGTAGTTGTTCGTTATTTAACGGTGTCATTTCATCAGCACTCTCCTCCTCCTCACTAAGATTCACTTCACTGTCCTCAATCTCACAAAGCCCGGAAATGTCTGAGCACGAGGCATTTGTGGAGGTGTAGCCTCCCACTGACACACTCATGTTGTCAATCATAGAAGCAGCCGACTGGCCATAGTCTGGGTTGTACTCAGTTTCCTGGGCAGCTCGGGGTCGCCTTCCCATACTGCTGGAGGGGAAGCCATATTGTACAACACTTTCATTGTCCTCAGTATCACTTGCGTCACTAATTTCCACCTCGGGGTACGTTGGTGGGTCATGATTCGTTTCCCCAACCTGCTCGCGTGACTGACTGAAACTGTGATTAGGGAGATATTGGTCTGGGTGCATGTGTAAGTTGTGTTGTGGAAGATGGTAGGGATCTTCTTGCCCACTGCCCTGCTCATCAATCTCGGGGAAAGGAGGCAACCCCAAGATCTGGTGGTAGTCAGGGGGACTTGGGTATCCATGGTCATCAGTGTCATATTCATTCTCAGCATACTCTGAATCTCCAACATACTCAGACTCCAGGAGTTCAGGGTCAGTGTACATGCCACCACTCTCTGTCATACAGGGTGGAGGCTGCATGAAACTGGACACATGGGTGTTGCTATCATTACTATGGGGACTAGATCTAGGGGAATCTGGGACCTCCTTCATCGGTACTTCGCTGATGTTGGGGAGTGAAGGTCGCGGGGCCCAGTCAGAAGCATCCCAGTGATAATCTGTAAGACAAAATAAACACATATTGTAGTTTTATACAGAATGAATAACATTTTCTACAAACACCCAGCAATTGTGTGAAGCCTTTATCATAGTGTGGTGAATGCTCCCGTTACCAAGGTCAAATGGTATGAGGTGATTTAGCTGATACTTAGCAACTGGCACTAGCAGTCGTACCCAACAAGCAACAGGACTATGATGAGTTCATTAAGTCTATAAATTCTGAATAAATGAAAGAACTAACTGGACAATCACTTTTCTAAACCAAATGGAAACTAAACTTAATTCTGTCTCATCAAATCAGAAGATATTTCTTTTCATGAAAGGTCTTTGATGTTCAAGAATAAAGTGATATAAAGAATGCCAATCCCTATCTGAAAACACTTTTATATGTCAAATATATGTACCAAAAATGCATCAAAATGTTCCAGATATTTGTACCATCATTTTTACATGCATCTCCTATAACAAAGATGCATAGTAATGTATGTTGTTCCCTGCACCATTATAATAAAGGTCATTCGGTGCATATCACACAAATTCTATGTACATGATAAAGTGAAAGGCCACAAACACCCCATCTCACCACAACATTCTAAAGACTACAATCACTACTTACTGAAACAAAGAGTTCGGTCACATACACAACCAGTAAAAGTAAAAGGAACTGAAACCAAACATAAACTCAAAATTGAAATGGGAAACCTGTAAAATGGAATCGAAGAGACATTTTCTCATCATGGTTTTTATTTTCCCACAGATTCGACAAGAGCTGATTGAATACTGTTTTTAAAGTCATCAGAAGGGGATTTACAAAAACATTTTTATCTCACTTTTTTAATCAACTGTAGAAATGCAAAAAGTGTTTGATTTAATTCCGTATTTAACATCCTCACCACAGATATATTTGAGGTTTTTAAACAAGTTCTGCTGTTGAAATTTCTGATCTGAATCAGTAAACATCTTATGGGTCTGAATCAGTGTTTTCCAGTCTGTGTAAGAGTATAAGAACCATGAAGATAGAGTATGAGCTTAGCCATGCTTTGCTAGGCACCACCGTACATATAGCCATAGTCCAAGTAAAGCTGGGCAAGGTAAGACAGACCTGTACACCTGGCCAATATAGGGGTTCAGAAACACTAGAACATGTATAAAAGTTATATGTAACAAGGATAACATAATATGTACAGTATCATTAATGGATAGCTCAGAATACCTCATATTAACCATTTCATATGCCAATATGAGTAAACTGTCTTTTCATTGGCCAGGTGTGAGATGTCATGACCCTTAGGGATGCCCATTGTAATTGTACCATAGATCACCTTACAAAACTGTAAATTTTTAAAAATTGAAAAAATGTCATTTCACATGTGAATTTAAAGATATCTGCATCGTAAAATATCATATGTCAAACCTAAGTAATACTAAATGGAAATGAAATACGGCCTTAACCTATTTTTTATTCTCTATCTATGTCGGTAAGTATCTCTCTAGAGATAAAATGTGATAACATATATTCCAAGCAGAAGGTAAAAAGTTGACTACTACTAGGATATTAACCATTTAAAAGTTTAAGCTAGGCACTTATATACTTTTAGATTTTACAACATCCACTTAAATCAGTATCTTAACTTGCACATCTGAATCTGGTATTTAACAGGATAAAGATTCTTGATTCTAGATATTAAGGTGATTCATGGTACTTAAATTCTCAATAAACAGGGAGACTGCAACCTTAAAATGATAAATACACATTCCAAGATAAAAGATTAAAACCTTGCATAGAATCAATATTGATATTATATAACAAACATGCTATAATCACATTGAAAAAAATTCACATGATGACGACTAAGTTAAAATTGAACACAATAGATAAAACAGCCTAAATGACGACTAGAAAGCAGTTTGCATTTCAGGATGTTCAGTGTAATTGTGATATATTTACAAAATGTTAGGTTGTTATTCTGCGAGTGTTAATGTTATTTACAATAATTGTGTCAGTTAAAAGCCTTTGCCACACCAAATACATACACAGTTCTTTGGGGTTTTTTTTCTTGTTTTACACAAAACAAAATAATCAAAAGAATGCTACTTTTATCTATTGACCCAAACAGTTTATAAAGGTAATATTTTTAAATTGAGAATTATAAATCATAAAAACTGACATTGATTTTTTTGTCAATTTATCGACAAAGAACTATGAAGAAAGGTGTGTAATTTTATTGATTTTTAAGCATTGATTTGTAATAATAAACTCTGAAGATAATAAATTGCTGTATAAAAGGAGTTCTATCAGTAATCCTAGTTAAATTCAAAATCTATAAAAGTGTGCAGACTGTCAAGGACATAACAAAAATGAAGCATAGCAGGAATATATTATACCATATGATTTGAAAAATTTCTGAAAATGCCTGTGGTTAAATGTTTGTACAAACCTAAACTGCTTTCTAGTGGTGGCTATAAGACAATTAAACTTAAAAACCAAGTAATTAAAAGTAATCTGATTAAAATGATAACGAGGGATACATTTAATAAATATATGTATATATAGAGGGATACATCAATTATACTGATAAAGGTGGCCATGCTGTTTGACTGACGTAGCAGATATAGTGTCTACCTTTGTTCTTCTTCCTCCTAGCTGCTGTGCAAAGAAAGAGTCATGATTAACAAACCTGGGCACATGTATATGAATCTGCTGCACGATATTTATGGTATTACAACAATTATGGTAATGAGTGAGAATCCCCCGTGTTTATATACCCACGCTCTGTGGATTGTGAACAACATCAACACCACAATGTCTCATGCATACAACCTGTATTTCACACGATTATATTCCACCTCAACCATTCCAAAATAATAAAAGCAAAATGGAGGAAGATCTAGAGACACCATTCTATTCTGAAACAATCGAGGATATTTGATGACAGAGTTTGGATTTCCTGACTAGTGTATATTCTGTCACATAATAAATTTTGAGATGTCCAAAGAAGTGAGAACTTGTGCTATTAACCTTTGAATATTATTATAGGTTTGAATTAAAACAAATGAAATGAGATTTCAAATTCATGTAACTTGTCCTAACTTGAGATTTTCCTGCATGAAAACATGATCAAACATTATGTAATCATGACGACTTCACTAAAGATTATCAACTATCATTAAGAGATATTGTATGGAACAAGATAACTAGAGTACCACGGAGAGAGGTTTTCTTGATGAAAGATGATGACGATGATAATGAAGATGGTATGACAAATATGGTGCTGATGGTGTTAGGCATGTTTCTGATGAATATCTCTTGACCACTTCCGCAGCGCAGCACTCAAAGCATGTTTCATATATGCACAACACACACACAAAAATATGAAATAATACTTCTTTGTTTCGTTTCCTATCAAAGTCTGTTGTGTAAATCTCTCTCATTCTAATGTTTAAACATCTTTAATCATGGTTGGACACAGTTTCATTTAATGTTTTTTCTTGTTATCCATAAGAAACAATTATATCTTATGTTCATGTATATTGGATCTAGCTGAATACGTTGGCACAGTCTTCTGCGTACTGGTCTCTCTACTTAGAACACACTATGTCTTATATCATTGGTCTTGTCAACTAGTTTTTTGGCAATTCCTGGATAGATTGACTGCTTATCAGACCTTCACATCTCATATATACATTCTTCAGTACTCCTTCAAAATTTCGTAGAATTATTTAAATTTTGCTGGGTTTTTTTATTCATCTTTATAAACTACTACAGTTCAAATCGCACTTCAATTCTAAAACCATTTTTACCTTTTTTTTTTCAATTTTCCTGGTAAGATTGATAAGTGGAATTCTGATACAGTCAATGTTTATTGGCCAACAAAATGAGACAAAGGATATAAGACTAATAGATATTATACCACCGTCACCAACACCTAACTACTCAATGGTAATGTTTTAATACCAGGAGATATATGCTGAGAAATTTATACAGAAAAATAGTTATTACACCCAAAGTAGCATGTTAAATCATAAACACCACTAAAAAATTATCCCTTTATTCAAATATCTATATTATAGACCAAACCAGAAGAAATTAATGCATTTATTAAGGAAATATCTCAAATTTGTCCCTCAAGAAATCAATTTATTATGTACCTGGTTCATCTTCTGACTCAGACACAGGTAAACTACTGAATGATGTTGCATCTGGTCCCATCGGATGAGCATATCGTGGAATACCACTAAACTTCTCAGGATGTTTCTTTTCTGAAATTTTAAAATGTATCACATACAATACATGATTTGTTATCAATGATTAATCTAATTTTAACCCTTGAATGACCGACTGAATTTCATAACTGGACAAAACATTGACAGGATGTAATTGTGCAATTTTCAACATGGCAATTTGAATTCCATAGAGGGAAATTTGTTCCAAATGGTCATTAAGTAAAATTTGAATTTTAAGATGTGGCAATGATGAGGGAAAAGGGGGTTTGAATATACATTTATGTATTTCATCACAGGGGTCGTAATCCTACAAAAGTTGGTAATAAAGACATGAGGTTTGAAGTAAAACGTAACTGTTATGTCTGTTTCTTTGACTCACCTTCATGGTTCTCCAGCATGTTGGGGAATTCATTCTCCCAAGGCACCTTCTGTATGGACTCGGTGTCGGAGGGAGGGTTTGAAGGAGGAGGTGGAGGGAGGGACGGAGCCATGCTGGCCGTACTCCTGGGGGGAGGAGGAGCAAAGGTCTGGAAGTAGTGATCATGGTATGGAATGTTAGTGTGGCAGTTTTCTAGGTCGTCAGCTGCACTTCCGTAATTTCTGACGGTGTCAAAGTTGTTGAGAGTGTTTAAGGATTCAGCATGGTTACTAGGTGTGTAGGACACCGGCCTGTTAGGGACTGGAGGTGGACGCGGGCTTGGTGGGATGTTCTGCATGTGTAAGGATGGTAGGTCAAAAGAGCTGACTTTGCATTTTTTATCATCTTTCATCCCTCGTAACATCATGTCTCTCTCCTCACTGTTGTGCCTATTACCGTGACCTCGGCGACGGCTATTCCTACGACGGTAACACTGGATCAGTACAAACAGGAAGGCTAGCAGAATCAGTGCTACAGCAACACCTGGAAAGAATAGTACAACTGTACAGAAACTGGAGTTCTTATCTTGAAGAGATAAAATCTTCAACAATGAATGGTATATTTTCAGCTCTTCAGCATCATGTTAACCAAAGGTCTTGATTGAGACAGTTTTATTAGAGGTAAATTTGAACACATTTTAAATGTCATGTTTGCTAACTGGAAACCGTTGGAAACTTACCAACAATACCAAACAGAGTCTCCTGCGTGATTCCCGAAGAGTTGGAGCTGATATCAGGGACAATGATATTCTGGCAGTGGTCACCATTCCTTGTGCTGGTACAGTTACAGATATAGGTGGCTTCAATACTGTGGCACATGCCACCGTGGAGACAAGGGTTGTTGCGGCATGGATTGACTCTTGTTGTACACAGTGGACCTACATAAAGAAATAGGAAATTCTATTAATCAAATGATCTAATCAAACCATGGGTAGGGGTAACAGAAAAGCACCATAACGCTGATACAGTTGACTTAAGAGATAAGGGAAAGAAGTTCTGGGAATGGTTACCTTCAAATCCTGTCTGGCAAATACAGATGGCACGGTTTGGGCCTTCCACACATGTGCCTCCGTGTTGACAGGGGTTAGGAATACAGTGTTGGCCGTACTCACAAAGCTTGCCCTTCAGGTCCCCGGGACATGAGCACTCAAACTCATTGGGCATATCCTTGATGTTCTGACACCGGGCTGTAAGAAATTTATAGGAAAACTGACAGTGGCAATATTGAAATTTTGGGAGGCAGCTCTACAACATTTAATCTAGCCCATTCATTTGTTTGTAACCTCTTACTTATGAAAGAAATAAAAATATAAACAGTTGATTGAGAAGCCATTATTTTTTACTTGTCCCTGGCAAGTGTGGTAATGTTTAACTCATACTTGTCCAAGTACAAAATTGATTATGTTTTGTTAAATACTGAATATTTATCTACAAAACTGGTACAGAAACAAGCCATTTTTACAAGAACAAGAAACAAGATGGCTTTGAATAATTATCACGAAAAGATTTGAAATTTACCATTATTACGACATGGTGAGTTGGCACAAGGGTCCGAGTCAATCTCACACTTTGCCCCGTAGAATCGGTCGGGACAGACACAGATGTAGGAATTGATGCCAGAGTTCTGACATGTGCCACCGTTCATACAAGGAAAGGTGCTGCAGATATCTGTAGGATGAAGAGCAGTAAAGCTTTAACATGAACCACACGACTGTAAAGCTTTAACATGAACCACACGACTGTAAAGCTTTAACATGAACCACACGACTGTAAAGCTTTAACATGAACCACACGACTGTAAAGCTTTAACATGAACCACACGACTGTAAAGCTTTAACGTGAACCACACGACAGTAAAGCTTTAACGTGAACCACACGACTGTAAAGCATTAACATGAACCACACGACTGTAAAGCTTTAACATGAACCACACGACTGTAAAGCTTTAACATGAACCACACGACTGTAAAGCTTTAACATGAACCAAACCACTGTAAAGCTTTAACATGAACCACACGACTGTAAAGCTTTAACATGAACCACACGACTGTAAAGCTTTAACATGAACCACACGACTGTAAAGCTTTAACATGAACCACACGACTGTAAAGCTTTAACATGAACCAAACCACAAAGCTTTAACATGAACCACACGACTGTAAAGCATTAACATGAACCACACGACTGTAAAGCTTTAACATGAACCACACGACTGTAAAGCTTTAACATGAACCACACGACTGTAAAGCTTTAACATGAACCAAACCACTGTAAAGCATTAACATGAACCACACGACTGTAAAGCTTTAACATGAACCACACGACTGTAAAGCTTTAACATGAACCACACGACTGTAAAGCTTTAACATGAACCACACGACTGTAAAGCTTTAACATGAACCACACGACAGTAAAGCTTAAAGCTTTAACATGAACCACACGACTGTAAAGCTTTAACATGAACCACACGACTGTAAAGCTTTAACATGAACCACACGACTGTAAAGCATTAACATGAACCGAACCACTGTAAAGCTTTAACATGAACCACACGACTGTAAAGCTTTAACATGAACCACACGACTGTAAAGCTTTAACATGAACCACACGACAGTAAAGCATTAACATGAACCGAACCACTGTAAAGCATTAACATGAACTAACTGACTTTGCATAGAGAACTGAATTTATTGTTTCACCTACCATAAATGACACTTAAGCAGCTACTGCTCTGTTTAAAATTACCAAGAAATATTTTAAGTTTAAAAATACTTTGTCAGAAATCTTACGACATACCACATTTCATCCTTAGTAGACTGCATCTCAAGACAATTTGTAAAAAACTTACTTGTGCCATCAATTCCTGCAGAACTGTCTTTACAGTGAAACTGCACTTGTTTGAACTCCTGGCTAGCAACGACAGCATTGCTACCCTCAAACGGAAGTCGAACACTCCACAGTTTTACATCCTCCATGCACCCCTCAAAACCTCGCTGCACTGTGTTGCGGTAACCTTGGGCAACGACCTCAGCACCAAAGTAAACGTCCTTGGTATTTAGGTTGATATAGTCGTTGACTCCTGGAGCGATGTCCATGTTGGAGAACTCTCCATCCAGGGACACCTCTGCCATACGGCCACGCCTCTCAAGGCTGATGGTGTGCCACTTACCATCATTGATGTGTACAGGGATCTGGACCAGGCCGCGACCACTGCCACAGTCAAATTGGTACTGAACCATGCCATTGAATATCTGAAATGATGAATACACTTGCCTGAAATACTAATCTACAATGTAGACAGGAAATTACGATTCTAGTAGAACACTTACCCTATATAAAAACACATAGACACATTCTTGTGTCATATCAGTAGTCTTTCAAGATACATCTCTGTTTTATACCTATCAACGAAAGATTCTAATGGGTACATTTAATTACAAAACATACTTTCTTTCTGATGATAAAATAAAAAACTAACAACTGTATGGTATGTGTTAAAATTTTTTAACATTTACAGGAAATCTGTTTAGTAATATTTCATGTTGTTCTCTAAAAGATATTCACTAAGTGCCTTGTTTGTTGTACGCTCTATTTGTTTCTTGTTTGTTTACCTCTAGTATGCTGTAGTCAACATTGCCCTTAGCAAACATAATGTTGGCTGTGGATCGCCGCGTCTTGATTCTTAAAGACAGACTTAGTCGCTGCTCTATACTAAAGGCATCCTGCAGAGTCCACTTCGCGTAACTCTGGCCCATGAATGTCATAGGTTTATTTCCTACAACACAACAGATTAGATATGTTTCAGATTAAGGATATACTGCTAACAATTGCAATCAATGAAAATTTATTGGAAGATTAAAATGAGAAATGAATGACACTTCAACGAAATATTTATGAAATAGAGTAGAAAGAGGTCAACATGCAGTTTTACTAACCTGAGTAAAAAGACTGGAGAGTCTAGAAATGTGAGGTCAACAACAGATTTTACTAACCTGAGTAACAAGAGAAGTCGGTACAGATCTCTGGTTCCTGTGATTCGGTAATACAAGGCTGCCCTGGAAGGCACTGGCTTCCAACCCTCGGACTCTCACATGATGGACCTGCACAGATAACCAGGTAAGTTATTTTCTAGGACATTGGATATTTACAATAGTGTTGATGCTAGGTAAATCTGCTCTAACAGAGATATTGACATTCTATGTAAGTGTATATCCTTTAATCTACTCACCTCTAGACTGGTCAGTACACACACATTTGTGGGTATAGGAATGTCGCGCTGTAACAAATGTCCCCACATCCATGACAATAGGTGTCTGACTTTTCTTTTCGAACACCAGCTCTCCCACACATTTGCCGTCTGGACAAAGGTCACCATGGCAGATATCATTGAACACATCGATGATGGTGACCCCAAGTGTCTGTTCTAGATCTCCAGTCATTTGCATAATCTTCTTCCTCAACAACTTACTGGAGTAGTAGTTATTGGGACCTCTCTTGGCAGCAAACAGAACATCAAGATCAGAACTTGTGTCTCTTCTCCTCCGAGCTTGGCCGTCAGAAGCCTGACTGGGCTGGACATTAATGATCTGGACATCACGTTTCTTTATACCAAGCCTCTTCCTGACAGCTTTACGGAAATTATTCTGAAAATGTTGTATGAAGTCTCGTGGTGTGAGGTTCTGCAGCTGGATAGTCACAGCATTGTTCAACATCTTTTCTGTGATGGCTACGACATCAATGTATACTAGGCCATAACTGACGTAGTGTCCATCAGTAACACTGACATTGACAAGGTAATCACCCGAATCTAGTCCCTCATAAGCCACCAGTCTCCCATCATCCTTATCAATATCAAAAAGATGGCGATTCTGTGAGACAACTTTATATGTGAGAATATCAAATCTGTCCATGTCTGTGGCCTCGAGTCGACCAATCAGGCCTCCAGGAAACGTGTCCATGTAGGAGTTAATGGTGATCTCAAGGTTAGCTACCTGAGGAGGGTGACTGCCTTTTTCTGTTACAGTTATTGTAACTGGTACATCAGTGTACAGTGAAGGATAGCCGTTGTCAAACACTCGCAAGACTAGCTGGTACAGACTCTTTATGTTGTGATTAAATTTACTGGCTGTAGTCAAGACTCCCTGCGAGTCCACACGAAACTCTCCTCCCTCGTTGCCGTTAACAATATCATAAGTGAAGGGTTCTCCGTTTGGATGAAGGTCGTCATCAGTCACCAGGAAGCCGATGATGTCATAACCAATATGTATATCCTCCTGTTTAACATATTACACCATTAGTAAATATATAGCAAATTCAATATATGTAACACAATTTGATCAATTCAGAAAGTAATCAAGAATAGGTAAAACGTATGTCTGTCCCTCTCTAGCAGCTATGTAAAATATTAATCACCAAAGGATCGCAACATTAACAACCTGACACTCTCTCTTGTAGAATTCTAGACATTCAACAAAATTTATATCAAGGCAGAAAGAATCTCACAGGGGACATACCTCTCTAACATATCTCAAGGATAAGACTATCAATGCTCAACTGGTATACTGAAGTACAACATCCTGAAAATGTCTTATTACTGAGTGGCTGTTTATTGGCTGTTTAAACTTCAGTTGAACATCGAAAAAAAAAAGATCTCTGGTAAAAAATAAGAGGTACTACGCTCTTTATATGAATTTTTAACATTCCATCATGATAAATATAAAAGCGTTCTTCTTTCAAAGCTAAGTGATATCATACTCTTTTTCCAGTTTATATAGTATCCAAGGTCTGTGTGATATTTTCTAACTTTACTCATTTGACAGCATGCTGTCCTACCAGCTTCAATATTATGCATGCTTTAGATTGAAACAAACACCTAAACTACATTTTAATTAACCAAAATGCTTACAAGTCACTCACACTCTCTCCCATCATTCTCACTGATACAATGAGAAATTTGTTTCCTTTACAAACAGAAATGAGAGATTTTTAACAATTTTAAAACAAATAATGGAATTCATTGAATTCTTGTATATGCAAATTTAGAACATTGTTCAGCTTTTCATTGGTACAGTACATTTATGAGACCTATTTGGTTGAATGTGTTTTAGATAAAAAAGATTTCTTAAAACTTTCTGGTTGATAAAATCTTATTCTAATTTCTTTGATTTGTTTTTATACAAATTTTTCTTCAAAGTTCTATTCTGAACTTTTTTTATGATGTATGTGTCTGAATACATGAATATAATGACATCCTTAAGCAAGCAAACACGATTATATTTTGGGAATGAATACAGCAAATTGATTTTGTTAAATACTTGTCGACAAATACATTGTACTAAGTATCATTAAAACAGTTTTTAACATGGTGCATATGAATGAGAGTATAAAGATTTACAGAATATTGATATAAACGACAAACAACATCAGACAAAAAACATATTTAGACACAGATACAATTAGAGAGTGAACGAGACGAAAACAAGCAAGCAAATTAACGACAAATCATAACAATGACAAATATAAAAAGTGTTGTCTCTTGAACTGATAAACTTATAAATATTTATAATCTGTCTATACATGTATTTATATATATTCCATACACAATATAGTTGTATATTAATCACAAAGTTTAGTCAAAGCACTGTTTTTTCTTTTGGCAGATATGATAGTCTACTATATGTATATATATGAAATTCTTTTGAGGGGTAAAAAACATTTGTCAAAAAATTTATGTCTTGGAGACAAGACAGACAGGTACTAAATTTTGTAGCGATGTGTAACATTCTACACATATTCCTGTTACGGGATATAAAAAAAAAGTTGTTATCATACATGTTTATTCGGTAATAAGCCCATGTCTAGAAATATGATAATCCCAGTGTAAACAGATATATCTGTTTAACTTATTCCTGGTCCAAGTTTATGCTAACCCCTGTATTATTTTGATGGAAAGAAAATGAAAGATTCCAATTCATTTTTAAGTATTTCTTTTGTTTTGAAGGGTTCTTTTTAATCTGATATCCTACCTAAAGACATACAGATTAATCCCTATAGATATATATCTACCCAATATCACCACGACATTTTACCAATAGAATATGGTGACTTAATTGACTTTGAAAGTTCAGTACAAGATCAAGAGATGTCTCCAATTATTTATGTAACATTCTGTAGTATTTTTATCATATTAGTTACTGTGGCTGTTTCAAAAATGCAAAAATAAAGAAATGTTGACGGAAGCGCTCCAACATAAGACATGCCTTGCCCTGATAACAAGGCAGGAAACTGAATACATGCTGTGAGACAGAGTTTAAAAATTGCAAGTTTTCTTGAATAACAAAAGTCAACTGAATATTCTGATAACTAAATCACGATGCTGGAGTGACTTACGATGCCTTGAGGAGGACGCTGTGTTGTTGAATCAACAAATACATTATATTTTACAAGCACCTCGGCAACCATGTCATTGAAAATGATACACTATATCTTACAAGCACCTTGGCAACCATGTCATTGAAAACAATATATCATATCTTACAAGCACTGCAGCGACCATGTCATTGAAAATAATACATTATATCTTACAAGCACTGCGGTGACCATGTCATTAAAAACCTTATCGGGTATGACTTTACAATTTCTATTCAATTATATGATCTCAGTCTGGAATTTACAACAATGCCTTATCATAAACATGTATTACATTCAAAGAAAAACAAAACAATATTATATAGGTAAATCTGAATGTAAATAACTCTTTTGACACAATCAGGCACAAGGTCTTATTCCTATATACTGCGATAACTCTGACACAGGTGAAAGCTTGTGTCCTAAAAGAACATTTACCAAAGTTTTTCTGTGGAAATATATGTCACTGCTGATTTGATCATAATTCTACCATAGTAAATATATTAAAAAATTACTAAAAAGACAAGATAGAACTAAATCCTGCTTCATCTAATTCATAAAGCTTTGTGAAGGAGTGTAATACTGCTGCTGGGATGGAAGCCATAGATCATCTGTGAAATACGCCTATCAACAATGCAAAAGCTGTGAAACAATTCGCCAAAATCTTGTTATTTCAAACTATAATTTATTCCTTCTAAAAGTTTGTCATCAAATTTAAAGCTACAGACGAAACAAATGCTTTGTCTTTAGCCATGCCATTAGTTTTGATTATCTAAATGAAGTCTTTCAAGACTTTGGTACCTTTTATTCTGAAAATCTGCTGCCAATCATAACAACCAGCAGAACATTGCTTAAATTCATTGTTTCCAATACAGACTTAAACCAGAAAAAATAAATGCTGCTGTTGATTATCTTCTTTCCCATAATAATGCTGAATTCGATGGAATATGGATTGATTTACAAGAAGTAAGAAGGTATCTTACCTGTACAACAGCTGTGTAGTTGTCCTCTGAAAAACGTGGCGCACAATCATTTGCATCTATGATGTCCACCTGGACAGAGGCTTCAGCAGTCATGCTGGGTTGACCACCATCTGTAGCCTTGACCATCAGGACTATTCGAGACAGCTGTAATAGAAACAAAATCTTTTATCTCAACTCAATGGGGTAACAGTGATGACTTTGACCTAAATTATATGAAAGTAGCTATTGCTAATGTGAAAGAAACTCTTCTTGTATTAAACAGTCAAACCTGTAGTCATTTTTTTCTTCTTTTTTAAAGTTTTGTCTACATATATCACGGTGTATCTAAAAATAAACATTGAAAATGTTGTGCTTTTAAAATGAAATCCATATAGAGAGAAACCTTTAATCTGTCAATTATAACATAATACGGTAGAAAGTCCTCCAAACAATTCTTGTCCTTTTATCTTACCGATTCTCTGTCTAATGGACTCTTGATTCGGATAGTGCCATCCTTGGCATTGATTTCAAAGTTGTCCAGACGGTCACCATCTGATATTGAGTAGGTCAGCAGTGAGTTAGGAGGACTGTCTGCATCACTGGCGCTAACCTGGTGTAATCATGAAATAATGATATCAAAAATTTTAAAAATACACCAAACATCTTCTGGAGTGTTTTAAACAAATTGGTCCATAGTTTTTAACCTCTTTTGCACTTTAAATAACGTATTTTAGACACACGAATGTTTATCAATTAATTACAAGATGAACACAATTTTGTGGATTATTTCAAGATAAAAGAATGGAATAGCAAATGTTTTGATTACCTTAACAACGATGGAGGCCACCTTTTCTGATTCATTAACCCTCACACTGTAACTGGCCTGTGTGAAGACAGGTGAGTTGTCATTAACGTCGGTCACATCGATGGTAACATAGGCAGAGCTACTAAGGGGCACAACACCACGATCACGTGCCACAATGGTAAGAATGTACTGGTGAGCAGCCTCGTAGTCCAGCTCTCCAAGGACATAGATAGAACCTGTGTCTGGATTGAGGGAGAACTTTTCCTGTTTGTTACCGCCTACAATAGTGTAGGTCATCACTGCATTCTGTCCAATATCTTTACTCGTAGCCTGAACCTGTGTGACCCACGTTCCGGCCTTGACACTTTCAGCCAAAGTTTCACTGTAACTGTTGCGGACAAACTCAGGAGGGTTATCATTTTCATCTTGCAGCAGGACACGTAGGACAGTTTCAGAGGACAGACTTGGTGTTCCTTGATCATTAGCCTGTAGGACAAGTCGGTAGGACGGCACCATTTCCCGGTCAACACGCTTCTTTAGCATCAGTATTCCAGTCTCTGTGTCTACAGCAAATGTACCGTTTCCATCATCTGTTAGGCGGTACTTCACTTGGCGGTTTATACCTGTAATAACAAATTTTAAACCTAAGAAAACATTCTAAATAGATATTAAAATTTTAACTAATATATGTAAGTCAAAAATTAATGTTTTAACTGAGGCCTCCCTATAATCTTCACTCCCAAATCCACAAGAAGATGTGTCAGATTTGACAGGTTTTAGTAGCAAAGTCACTAATCAGATACCATGGTATACATAGGCAAGTAACATACCCAAATCAGCATCTTGAGCTGTCACTCTTATAAGCAAGGTGTTGATATCTGCTGACTCGGACAACAAGAAATCTGTTGGTGCATCAACAAACTCAGGCCGATTGTCATTGACATCGCTGAGTTGTATGAAGACCTGGGTGTCACATGACCTCTGGCCCCCATCCACAGCACTGACCACTACATCATACTTGGATACCTCTTCTCGGTCAAGACTTTCTCTGATGGTCAGTATACCTAAAACAGCCAATAAACAATGTCACCGTACGGTAATAGTATTGTCATACTTATTAATGAAGAACTAAAACCAAATGATTTCATAACATCAAAAAGTATATAAATCTTATACCTGTCGTCTCATCCACAGTGAACTTCTCTCTGTCCTGCTCACGATTAAGAAGGTAACGGACCTTGGCGTTGATAGTGGAGGCATCATCAGCATCTGTTGCATGGACTCGGGTGATGATATCGGAGGGCAGTACATCTTCTGACAACACAACCTCATGGTATGGCTGTAAACAAATCCCAGAATTAGTAGATTATCAATGTTTGTGACACAATATTTCATCTATTAATTCATTGCCATCCTTTACATTGTTCTCATTACTTCTGCATGTTTATATACAATATTTCATATTTATCAAATCTATTTATATATGACATATTCATGACATAGTAGTGAAATATAGATATTTGCTGCATTTCAAAGAAAAATAAATCTGTTTCTATTACCACTAATTCAAAAGTCATTTTTCAAGACTGAATACTAAAAATCAATTACAAAATTACCTGTCCACACACAGGACTGTTGTCATTGTCGTCAAGGATATCCACCGTCACTGTTGTTATGGAACTGAGCCCACCATCAGTGGCAGCTATTTGGAGGTTGTATGTTGTTATTTGTTCACGGTCCAGTGGCCGACTGACACAGACTTCGCCCGTATGATATACCTGAAAGCGTCCATGTGGATCCCCGTCAATGATAAAGTAACTGATGTGTGTGTTCTGTTCACTGTCTGCATCAAAAACTCGAAGTGGTAACAGAACTGTTCCTGGCTCTGCCAACTCATTGACAGCAGTGTGGTAGTGTTTGCTCAAGAATACTGGTGGATTGTCGTTATAGTCCTTAACCTCTATCAGTACTGAGGTCATGCTTGTCCTTGTAACAGATCCCTCAGTGTCTTCCACCACAACAGAAATATTATAGTCACTCTTCGTTTCACGATCAACAGATGACAACAGTGTTATCCAGCCAGTGTGCTGATCAATGTTGAACACTTGAGCGACATCCTCCATGCCATCACCAAATCTATAGGTCAATGTCTCTGGCTCATCAAGGTCAAATGCCCTGACTTGCATGATTCTAATTCCTGGTTTGGAGTTCTCCACTAGACTTGCAGTGTAGGGGTTAGACTCAAATTGTGGGGTATTGTCATTGATGCCAGTGATCTGAAAGTAGACTTCAGTGTGACTGACCAGGGATGGTGAAGCCTCCGTATAAGCCAGCATAGTTAATGTATACTGTGACACATCCTCAGCATCAAGGTCACCATTGAGGTGGATGTTCCCAGAGTCATCAACGGAGAAGAGTTGTGGATGATTGGTCTCTGGGTTACTACCAGGCACAACCCTGTAGTGCACAGGCTGCTGGCTCTCAGCGGTGATTGTACGGATAAAGTTGAACTTATCTGTGTTCTCTGGTGCCACAAATATGTACTTTGACTGAGGGAAGCGGGGTGCTACCTCACCAGACCCCATCACATAAATCTCTACTGGTACATTGTTCTCCAAGGGGATCTCACCAAAGTCCACAGCACTGATAAAGAACTGCATCAAGGAATGCACTGCAATGATTGAAAATTATTCATGAGCATAAGTGTGTCATATCATATAAAGTCTGTCTATTCTATAAAATATTACAAAGTACAAAATAAAATATAAAGGAATGCATTCTGCTAAAGCGTACATTTTATTATAGTATTCATATATATTTGAAAAAAAAAATATTCGTTTAAAGTGTACTGCTATGGTAACTTACTTTTTGGCGTGAGGTCAGCTTTGACCTTGACATCACCAGTGTTAGGGTCAACAAACACATAGGGAGCCACATTGTCATCGTGGAGCTGATAAATAATCCGACCATTATCACCAAGGTCACGATCACGGGCAGTTACCTTAACAAAAATGTATTGATTTATTATAATTCATTTACAAGTAAGACAAAATTGATGAATGAACATAGAAAAAAAAATATGCAAACTTCAAGAAAAATGGACAAATATTTATAAATATCAGACAGTACCTGTATGATAGTGGTGTTGATAGCGGCATCATATGCCTCAACTGCACGATAATCCTGAGCAGTGAATGCTGGGATATTGTCGTTTTTGTCAGTGATAGAAATCTCCACCACAGTAAAACCCATTCTTCCTCCATTGTCAATGGCTGCCACTGGGACCAGGTATGTGTCCTTTACTTCTCTATCAAACATGTGTTCTGTAAATATTTCTCCTGAAATACAAACAGGTATCATCATTATCCCAATTCTAATTTTTCAAGAAAATTTACTTTAATTTTACAAAACATTTCAAAATTGATAACTGGAAAGGACTTTGGATGTTTGATAAATAAGTTCTATTTCATTCTAGTTTTTTCTTCTGGATTTGATGTCTGCCTCTGTATGGTAAACTATGACATACTGCCACCAAATAGACATCAAAATGTCCTTGTGGAAAGAGGTCGCATCATATCAAGGGGTATGTATAAAGAAAAGGCTAGAAAAAGACCAAATGGGGGGATATTGTAGATACATAAAGCAAGGTATTAACATTGTGACACTATCATGCTTGTACAAGACATGAAGCCTTTATAAGCGTCATTGTACAATCCTTACCTGTGTCTGCATCAATACTGAAGTATTGCATCATGTGATCACTGGTGATAGTATAGGTTAGGAGACCATTGTTGCCGTGGTCAGCATCATTGGCAGACACAACAGTGACGAGTATGCCTGCCCCCAGATTTTCGTCGACTGAAGCATGGTAGGGCTGCTCTTGGAACGTAGGTGTGTGGTTGTTGCCATCCTTGATCGTGATGCCGACCCGTGTGAAACTAGTGAAGACACCATCTGACACAGACACATTAACTGTGTAGGCGTGATAGTAATCGCCACCATTACGACCCGTCAGAGTTACTAACCCTGTCTGAGCATTCATGTGAAATGTCTGGTCGTCATTACCACCCACAATAGCATACATCAGGTTGCCTTGACTACTGATGTCGGGGTCTGAGGCTGTTACCCTGGTGACAATCTGACCAGTTGTCTGTACTGTGATGGAACAGTCATACGAAGGCTGATCAAACTGTGGTGCATTGTCATTAAAGTCTTCTACGATGACATGTACATATACCATACTGCTGGAGGCGGGCAAACCTCCATCTGTAGCTCGCACCACAAATGTGAAGTCAGTCTGCACCTCATGGTCAAGTTGTTGTATAAGGGTGATCAGTCCAGTCTGACTATCAATGGTAAAGAAATCTGGGTCAGTGCTGCCTTCTGATAAAGGTTCTATACTGTAATACACCAGCCCACTGCTTCCCAGATCATCATCGTCAGCGTGTACCTTGACCACCGACATCCCTACACCAACTGCCTCAGACAACAGGGCTGT
This sequence comes from Ylistrum balloti, assembly GCF_031769215.1. Taxonomy (NCBI): domain Eukaryota; kingdom Metazoa; phylum Mollusca; class Bivalvia; order Pectinida; family Pectinidae; genus Ylistrum; species Ylistrum balloti. Next base: position 747,993 of record NW_026782147.1, on the reverse strand, counting down.
GTACTTGTAGTTTGTAAATAATGGGACATTGTCATTGACGTCCTGAAACATGAGACAATATTGAACACATTAGTTGCAAGGAATATAATCTCCATGATTTCTTGCACTTGATACTTTTGAAAATCAAATGGTTACCATATCAAAGATTATCCATCATTATCAATGATTTCAATACTTACGGTTACAATGACTCTAACTGTGGCTGTAGCTGTAGCACTGGTCTTCACGTCAGCTGCCTGGATGACAAGCTCGTAACCTTTGGTGACCTCGTAGTCAAGTGGGCTGACCACACCCACAACACCTATAAATAGCACAAGAAGTGTTTCAGTTAATGACACATACATGTAAAGCTCTTTCTTTCAAACTTCAACATATGTAAACAATCAACAACAAAAATCAACATCTAATTCACAAAGTCACAAAATTAATTATTTTCATCAAAATGTTTTCAAAAGATCAATTCACTGCAGCATGAAGCGTAACTCTTTTCAATGTACAGTATCATGAATCATCAAACTTATGAATATTGATTCCTTCCAACATATTATCACATGATAATTGTACGGTGTCTCAACTCTGATAGTAGGAAATCAATGCTAAAAAATACTTTGACAAAGTAAGCTATCATTCAATTGATATTTCAAGATAAATTAACTTCAGCTAAATTTTTTTTTTTTTCATATATATGCAAATACCAGTTCTAAAAATTATGATAGTTGCCAAAGAAACCACACTGAAAATCTTTTACCAACCAGAAATGGTAGCTACAGTTAATCAATGACACTGACCTAACTCATTGATTTATTTCCAGTAAGAGTTATGCCCCTTATACCAGGACAGCATTCCATAGCAGCAGAGATAACGCGAGACAAGAAGGTAGTAAATCATCAATATTAGGTATGCGTGGCTAGATAATTGGTATGCAATAGGGATATGATTGGTATGAAGTGGCTACATACAAGGATATCCTCAAGGTCACCACACTAATTAACTTGGGCAGGATAAACAATAGTACATGTCAAGTATATATATATTTTTGTAATACCTGTCAGGCAAGACTATGTGTCTTTACCCAATTACCACAGCACTATGGTGATCCCTTGCTTTGCAGTTATAAGAAAATTACATGCATGCAACTAGCAAAAACAAACTCAGCGAGAAACTAATTAGAGTGTGGCAAATGGCAGAAACAGCATGCAGTCACAAATCCCACAAGGACTTTTGATAAGTTCTGTTGACTTTTTTTAGAACATGCGTCAGACTGCAGTGCTAGAACAGCAAGGCAATGTCAGTGAAAACAGGTGTATGCACTCATCTCGGATAACTAATTATTTTGCTGTCAAATTTCCGTGTCTTTTTGTACTTTTAGAAGTAAGTATCAATAATATAATTACTAGTACCCCACATGTGGTTACTGTTTGATTCTACATAAAAGCTCAATCGCAAAGCCACAAACTATTGGACTGGTATACACTTTAAACTTCCATAACTATTGACCAGTTATATAAAGGCAAATATTTCAGATGATCACTTGATACAAAGTTATATAAGAGTATCTCCAATTATCTGGCTGTGGTAGGGTTACTGACTCTATTACTACATTCTAAACAATCTGCTCCTCTTGGGACGAATAACTCTAAAATCATTAAACGCATATACAGTTAGATTTTTATATATCCCTAACTATATGCTTCCCTTGAGTCAATAAGTATCAATTAGATTTTAGAATCCTTGGAACTAATACCATCCCTCCTGGGATAAATATATCCAGATCTATTAGACTTGTGTTCAGACATGTAAAGTATTCTTATGTAGTTTATAGTTACAAACCCAGGTTCTACACAGTATCAACTAGCACAACCAATCTTAACATATCTATCATTTGTATGCAATATATCTTCCATTATACACAGGAGTATCTAGAGCTGCACCAGTCACACACTATTTGTTAAATAACAGACAATCTTGTTAATTTCACAATCAAGTATTTTCTATATATGTTAGATAAAATTACTTCTCAATTTGTTTTTTTAAATTGACAAATGCAGTTAAAACCATTTTCACATTTAGATTTTATTTCCTGTACATGTCATATAAATTCAAACAGGATATCAAGATGTAAGAAAAGATATTAACTGTAACTGATTATGATATTTTGTTTACCTGAGCTCTATCCTTTAGATGAATGAAAGATTGCAGCTTAAAGATGTTATGAGAAAAGACATAATGTGTTTATTTCAATTATTGATGTGTTAAATTGATTTTTTTTACTATTTTTAAAAATAGAAATATTACCTAAATTAAGAAATAATTCAATTTCAAAGATAATAATGAACAGAGTACATTTTTGTATAATACATGACACATCTCATATCAACATTGTGTTGGCCAATGATTATTTCAACACTCCAAAAACTTTAATTAAACTACAGTACTTTGTCTAATTGGTTCCGTTTTTAATTGTCAGGACCTAAGATATTTATATGGAGGTCATGTTCGAAATGACCTTTATGAACAACCAATCAGAATTACCATGACATGGCCTTGACCCAACGCACTTCTGGCCTTGACACAGAATGTACTTTTCATTCAAGGATTTTCACACCAAACAGAATAAAAGATTTAAAGGTGCACCAAAAAGCAGAACATTTTTTCAAATATCTTTATCGATCTCCACAAGTACAAAATTTACCAAAACACTTAACTTGAACGATAAAGATAGAGAAAGGAAAACAATAAATGAATTTTCCAGTACTATCAAGTTATTGGGTACGCCAGTGGCTGGATCTCAAATAGTTATTTTGTAAGGTTACAAACTGAACAATAGTCAAGTTCTATTTGAACAGCGATGGCTATTTTTAAATGGTTTCATTATTCCTACGTTAAGTCTGGTCAAAACCAATTTTTTCTCCAACTGTGGTCCTGATGTGTGTGTGTGGATGCTCTAAAAATATTTACATGTTAAAGCATGACATGAAAACAAATGAAGTTTGGAATGTGAATCAGTGAAACGGGATGTGAATGGTTTGGCAATACTTTACTAAGGAGGAAGAAGGAAAGGGAGGAAGTGGTTGGTTTTACAAGGATGGTTTAGGTTCAACCGTGGATAGGCAATGGAAATCACAATCAAAGGAGAATCAGACACAATTTTTAATAAATTTCACTTCTATTTAGTTTCATAAAAGCGAAGAAAATAATTTTTATTTAAATAAAATAATCAAATATTCTGAAAAAAAATTTCAACATAACCTCCAATGACAAATTTGTTTAACAATCTCAAAATGCAAACACAAAAGAAAAAACTCAAAGAGAAAAAAACTTTTGTTAAAAGTGCAATGAGGAAAATGCACAAGTCAAACATTTCTCAAACAGAATGCAATGCTTGAAGTCATGACACCAGGCAAAGGCAAGCGTTGAAAATTGGCGTCGCGTGTAGATATGTTATGTGGGAGAGATACTCACACGGGCCGAGTGCGTCCGTGCCTTTGTAGAGACACACACAAGGCATAGAATAAGGACAGATTGGTGATGTTGGTAGTGGTGGTGGACGTGGTATCAGAGGTACACAACAAATTCAAAGGAAAAAAAAACACATTGAATTAGCAAAAAATATTTCCACAACCAGCATATATCGTGAATTTTTATATATCTTCAGAAAACATGTAGAGAGGAAAGGTATATATAAAAATAAGCAAAATTTTAGTTAAAAAAGTAAGAGTATTGCTTTTGTGGAAGGAAGACTTTGTTTTACAAAACTTTAAAAAAAAAAAAGTTACAAAAGACAGAGGTGAGTTTTGGTTAATCTAAATTAAAAATATTTATATCTAATTTTCAAGATTTTCAAGTCATAAAAAATTTCGCATATTTCAATGAAGAAAAAACAATATATCAGAAACTTAAAAAGAAATCCTGGATCAAATTCAATAGATGATTGTTGAAAGGGAGGTAAATGTCTTTGAAATGAAGGTATAATCACAGCTAATCGTAACTTATCAATACCAAGTTCGGTTTTAAATCAACTAACGTAATTTGAAAAATCCTCATTGTGAACCTAAAATGTAGAAAATCATCAGAAACAAAATTCCATGCTTGCCGTACAAAATCTTGAATGGAAATGATAAGCCAAAAAAAATACAAAAACCAAACACAAGGAAAATTATCACTTCAAATATCTGTGACGCAACACCTATGGTAATGACACAATGTGTAAAAGACTTGGTTAGAACATAACACTCATGTTTAATTTAAAATGTCCACAACTAATTCCGGTTAATGAGTTGATGGTGAAAGCTAGCTGTCTCATTACACAGACAATTAGTACAGCCAGGATGAATCGCCAACACCTAGTCAATCAACTCAAGAATAGCGAAACAGCAAACACCAACATGGGTAACAATGAGAAGTTGGACGTCTAATTTAGAGGGACATATGATTTTTTTTCATTAAAGAAAATAGAGAAGAGAATCTGACGTTTCTGTGGAAGTTTTTTTTTTCTTTTTTTCTCGCGTTCATAAAGGAATCATGTTTGAGTTCCTTAGACAGATAGAGAAATGGATCTTTTAATGACCATAGATATGGTCTTGTTTCTGCTGAAGTATAGACAGAGTGAATAGATAGAAGTATTGATTATTTGTAGAACAAGTTAAGACTACCATGTGCAAAACCCATAATAAATCATATTATAAGATATAGAGGCAGTACAATCTAGATATGTAAGGAAAGTAAAAATATACAAAATAAAAGAAAACTGACCATAACCACAAACATATAGGCAAAAATGAACCATTTATAATCAATACCAAAAGAAATCTTCAAAGAAACAGATTTTGTATACAAATATAATTTTTTTATGTATATGAACTTAAAAAAACATGGTTCATTGTAGTCAACAATGAAATTACCAACATGCTGGAAGTGTATAGCAAGCAAAATATTTACCCTTGTATATAAATGGTTACTCTTGGTGGGATGGGGGTATCAAAAGACTTCCCTACACCAGGGGACTGATAGAGAGCAGGGATAGGAGTCAAGGTCAAGGTCATGTAGGGGAGAGAGTATCACCAAACAACACTGCAGATAAGCACAACTCAATGGCATGATATCACAGTGGCAGCAGTTATCCCGATCCCACAGCTTTACTCTGGTTCTATACCATTCTACTGTCGCACTTGGAACACCAATTTAATCCTTAATCGTTGGTATAATGACCCAATTTTTTCAACATTAGCATTTTTTTTGCAACCCCGACCTTTTGGTCTTTAATTTACATGATAATGAGTTCCATATCTCATCTATAGAGACCCATTAAAATAGACAATCTGTATGAGCCAAAAACTGATGTGTTGATGAGAGTCCAGCGTTACGAAATTCTAAATAGCTATGAAACATTACGTATATTAGCAATGATTAATGAAGATGTAAGAGCATGAACGATAGTCTTTAAATCTACACTGCAAATCTAACTGATAGTTGTATACAAACCACATGATAGTTTATAATTACTGAAGACTAACTATAAGGCAGCTTGCCTTGAAACAGTCACCAATCAGGATCACATATTACCCTGTATATTTTGTGAAAAGTTGTCTGCCATCCTAATGATATATAGTTGTAGAATCCTTCCCCTGAAAGTGCTATCTTATCATCCTGATTCTATCCAGAGGAAAAAAACACTAGAAAACATTTTAAACCAATGTTACACCACATAAGCACAGAACATCGCCTACCTATGTTGAAGTCCACATCGAAATCTTTGTATGTGTCGCCACTGATGATGGTGTAGATGAGTTTGTGTCCATTGGGACTGACCGCTCGAACACTAATGACTGGTGTATGGAGCTGGACATCCTCACGGACAGTTGTTGTATAAAACTGTTGTTCAAAGCGAGGATGGGCATCACTGATGACAGAGATGGTTACGTTGACATCTACAGATCGTGGAGGGATACCTACATAGTAAAAAAAAAATATTTTAGCATTCTATAAATACTCCAGTATCTTATAATTCAAAGAGTTTTAAATTCTGAAAACTGAAAATATATATCACCAGTAGATCTTTTCCTTTATATGCAAAACAAAGAGATAAGGGGAGATAACCTTTATAAGGTAGCATCATATTTCCTTAACAAAGATATATATACATCCTTATAAAAAGGGTGTTGTTTACATAAATTTTCAGAAGAATTAAAGAAATCTCTTCACACAAGTTCATAAATTGTACATAATTTGTTAGATACGTAGATAATAACATAGAAACCGTTTAAAGTTGATGTGTATCCTCATTACCTTCATCACTAGCCCTAATGGTCAGCACAAAGTCCCTGTTCTGGTCAGCCTGGTCAAGTGGACTGGCCAAGGTGATTCGACCATCATTAGTCCCTATGTTGAACTTGTCCTGGTATCCTGTCACCATGGTAAACTTGACCAGTCCATTGCTGTCACTGTCTCGGTCGATAGCTGTTACCTAGGTAACAAAAGAGGAAAACTGTGACTTCATAAGCCTATTTCCTGAAGTAACCTTTTTTTTCATGATAAAAGCATCAGTTGCTAAATTTCATTTCATTTCTGAGCACATATATCTACGAAACTTATTATATTAACTTATAAATGTACCTAAATTTAAAGTGATTTATGTTATCTGTACACAAGGAATATCAGATATATATTTATCATTTAATATCATTTATCACATTCTATTCTATATATATATATATATATATGTATCAGACTAGGATGTAAATATTAGAGATACTACTAATTGTACAATTTAGGTACAAAGAAAAATCAGCCTTATATAGAGACGACTCTAACAAAACATCAACGTGTATAAAAATTGACCTTGACCTACCTGTCTAACTAGTTCACCTGTCTGAAGACCAAGGGCTACTACTGTATCGTATGGCTGGTTCACAAACTGTGGGTCATTGTCGTTTTCATCCAGAATGTTTACTTCAACAAGAACGTGTGCTATCTGGCCAGATTCTCCCAGTACTGATATAACCAGAGTGTACAATGTGTTTTCTTCTCGGTCGAAACTCTGCTCCTTGGTCTGTAGAACACCAGATGTTTGGACAACACTGAACAAATCCTGGTGGTTCAATAATGTGAACACAAGGTGCTGGTTCATTGGATCAAGCACTTGTATGACAGTGAGTGTTTGAGGACCTGGAGTGTTCTCGGTGATATTGACAGAGTACACAGGTTTACTGAAAACAAACACTGCTTCCTCTGGAGAATTCACAGATATTGTCAGTGTAGAGGCCGATTTAAATTTTCCATCAGTTACTTCAACGCCTAATTCATAACTTTCCTCTAAATTGGCTTTATTTTTTATGAAAATCTGTCCCGTTTGTGGATTTATCTTGAATTTTTCGTCAGCATTGCCATCCACAATGCTAAACAGTAAAGTGTCCTTATTAATGGAATCTATATCAGTAGCATTAAGTTTGATTATTTCAACATCTTCAGTCGTTGGTAGTAATATATCAGCATGGTAAGACAGTTGTGTAAAGTACGGTGGGTTATCATTCATGTCCACAATATGAATGACAACCTTTGCTGGTTCAACAGCCTGTAACTGAGGATAACCCTTATCCCATACATACACATAAAATTCAATCTCATCAAACTCCTCGTGATCAAGGACAGCCATACTTTTAATTGCTCCAGTGGCCGAGTCTACTGAAAAGTACTTACTACCTTTTGGGTCAGTTATCTTATAGGTGACGTGTGCATTTTTATAAGAATCCAGATCAGTTGCATGGACCACTAGGGGCTCCAAACTCATACTGAGAATAACACTGCCTACAGGGGCACTCTCACTGATCTTACCCTCACACATAGTCTCATCAAACACAGGGGCATTATCGTTAAGGTCAAGGACAAGGATCACAACGCGCACAGTAGAGGTCGCGCCTACAATGTTGGTTGCAGACACAGTCAGGTTATAGTGGTCACGCACCTCATAGTCCACTTCATCCTTTGTGTAGATAATGCCAGAGTTAGGGTTGATGCTGAATACCTCGTCCTCATTTCCACTTATAATATCAAACAACATGGAGGATTGACACAAAGCTTCAACAGGGATCACATGACTTCCAAGAGGGCAGTTCTCACGAATCTCAGACATAAACATGCTGGAGACAAATTTTGGGGCAGCATTGTTTGATATGGTAACCAATATGGTAACTGAGACAGTACTACTGAGAGGGGGAGAACCGTGGTCTGTTGCCATGACAGTCAGCTGGTAGGAAGACATCTCGTCTCTATTAAGCTCCTGAGCGACTGTAATTATGCCTAAAGTTTCGTCAATGTCAAACATCATTCCAATGTTTCCTGAAACAAAAGGATATAATCCTTGACTTAAAACTCGCAAAATTATTAAATTTATCAAAAGAGCATCTTTAAATCTCATCAAGTTCCTGTCCTTTGTCTACATGTACTTCTTGCTTACAGTGTTCAGTATCTGAGCCATTGAATTAATGTCAATGTACTTTCCATGATAAAAACCAAATTTATGAAATTACAGCTGTAAAAGACCTGTCCCGAAAATATCTGTGATAATTAAACACAGGGTAAGTCTGTACTTTTTCAGGAAGCACCCAATTACCACAGTTGTAATTTCAAGACTGTTTAATTAATGTTTAGGACGTAACATTACTAATAGAGTGTTCTATGTTACTGTTGTGTAATTATATCTTGTAATCTCTTGAGACTTGTCCTGCTGACACAATAATTAAGAGATATGATCAAAGCATAACAGTATGCCAAACCAATCACAGGTCCGAAGGCGTTAATTTCTTCACACATGGGGATGTTTGGTATAGTTTCTACAGGTGTATTCATACTATGATGCCAAATTATCACAGCCACATCGCGTTGTAGCACTGGCTTATAATTTGGATACATCACCTTTAGCCTACAGTCTCACACAGGGAAGTGTGTACCTTACTTCTGATGTCATGTGGTGGCTTACAATGCCATAGTACAAACTACACATTTATACATTAAAAATAACTGACATCATTATGTCATACAACAGTTCACAACCCTAATGTCACAATATACATATAACATTGTCCATGAGAAGTGTCTATCTTTTTGTTGTATGACCGATAGCACTTCTGACATCATAGTACATATAATACGCTATATAACACTAAGGTCATAAAGATCATGACATTCTGAGAAGTTACAAACCTAAAGGATATCATCACAGAGAAATGTCCTCTGTTCTTTTTTAAAATTAAGTAACGTTTTCCATTTACTGAAAAAACAACCTATATAATGTGAATGAAATCTTATGCTATATCAACACCAATCAAATTGATCGTATCAAAATTCTAAATTGGGTTTGGGTCACTACATAACTTGTTATGTACGAAAATCCTAAGAAAATGTCTTGTATTTTTTCTTTGAATCAGTTATTGTATGAAGGAATTGTCCCGTTCCACTAAAAGTACAGCTATGTAAGACCAGATGGTGCTAGAATCTATTCACAGTGAGTCTCCATATACCCTATGTAAAATGTCAATATCACAGAGGACCATAAACACACTACAGGTCCACTTACTTGTCAAGTATAAACAAAAATCTACTTATATCAGTGAAGCAGTGTGCGTCAATGGAATTGATAACAAAAGACTCAAATTTAGTTCTATACTCAATATAAAAACAAAATGGAATTGAACTATACACAACCTAACTACATCATTACCCCAAAAGAGCCCTTGAATAGAACTCTACCATGTTTACATAAAACACAAACAATCTACTAGACATAATACCAGCAATGAAAATGACCAACCAAGAGTCACAATTATCTGACCAGAGTACTTTACTGAGTGTTTGTGACTGGTTAGGGAACTCCTTGACCATGTATTGACCAGTATGATATTAGCTAGAAAAGGTAAAGTTTATGGAGTTCTACAAGCCCTATCTCCAACCAAACACTTTGTAAACACTTGAGTCAGTGGTTGTCCTGTAAAAGTGTCCTTGTGAGTCACTCCGACCACTCATTGCCTGTGAAGTCATTTGTTTATTACCCTAATCTTGATAATATTTGTAAAATGACATGAATATCAGATTAAAATACAACCTTATCTAGATCACAAGGGAGCCAGATATTACTTGTCCTGCAGGTGGACGGAGATATGATTTACATATTTAATCTATAACTGTTTCCATGAAGATGAGCTAATCTTATTTCCTTGTTTACATTCCAAAATGCTCACGGTGACCTCTTCAATGGTTCTTATCTAAGGTCAAGGTCAACTACTGCATAATCACCTAGTCTTCTGATGTCACATTGTGTGAGTAAATCAAATTCAAAGAGAAGCCTTTTTTATTCCTTTTTCTTCATCATAATACAAGACTATCCATTCCTTCATAGGAATGAGTAGTAAGACAGAATTTGTTTTTAATCAAACCTTAGAGATACAAGAGTTATCACCCTTACCTGATTTGATGGAGAAGGATAACTCTGCATTTTGACCTTTGTCTTTGTCAATCGCCATGACCTCAACCACAGAGGTCCCAATGGCTGCTGTTTCAAATACACGTCCCTCAATAAGCTCCTCCAGAAATTCGGGAGCGAAGTCATTATGATCTAGCACATTGATCGTGACATAGGTATAGTTCCGGTGTGACTGTTTCCCCTGGTCACGCACCATCACCGTCAACTGGTGGACAGACTGCACCTCACGGTCAAGCTCCTGTTTCACTTGGATCACACCTGTAAGAAAATGTCAAAAGTCATCTTCCAGATAATTATCACAGTTACAACAAAACCCAGATGACTGATTAGTGACCAGAAATACAACATTTATTAGCTTGAATTGGATTCAGGAGAAAAATAATTGTCTTTTTCTGTTCTCAATTTAATCTTACAATTACCTATAATTCAATTAAGGTAATAGTATTAAATGTTACAGTGCTCAGCTTTTGAATATTCATGTCAAAACAAAAACTGAAGCAATTACCAAAGTTCAACAGCATTATGAATCTTTAATTGATCAGAACTTTTTCGAAAAAGAAAAAAAAGCAACAAGTATGAGCCAAAATAAAACTTGCTATTTTATGGGTGGTGTGACAAGTAAACACATAAGGTACAGTTAAACAATAGATTTATATATTTTTCTTCTGGCCTTAATCATAAGTCACAAATTTCCATCTTCAAATGAGGCAGATTCTGCATTTAGGTCTATTTACGGCTCATTTGCTACTGCAAAATTTTACACTTGAGAAAATAAGAAACCAGTGCATCATGATAAATGATACTTAGAACATCACTTCTGACTTTTTTGTATTGATGTCAAAATAGACTTCCAGAATGTTGGTATTTTTCAGCCAGAAAATGTCTTGTGATATGAAGAGTAATGGAGACAGAAAAAACCTGAAACTAGACCTTCCTGAAATTTCGGCATTAAAAAGAAACTCTTGTCAAATTTTGAAGTAAATGTAGATCAATTTATTATGCGTTATTTGTTCAGTGTTTTAATTTCCATTCGTTTTCTTGCCGAACTGACCTGTTTCAGAGTTTATTTCAAATTTGTTGTCAGTGACGCTGTTGGCTGTGGCCAGGATGGTGTAAAATAGCCGACTGTTTTTGTCACGGTCAATGGCCGAAATCTGAAGAACAGTGGTCCCAATGGCAGCATTTTCAGACACGTTGGCGCTGAAGTGAGGCTTCGTAAACATCGGGGCATTGTCATTACTGTCGAGAACTCGGAGAACAACCTGGAGAAATAACATCACAGAGATATGTAAACTAATTAAACACCCTAAAGATACTGCTTTATTACACTGTATTGGATAATTCTTGGTTTTTTACAACCCAATTCCTTACCAAAGTTGAACATGAGTTCACATACAAAGCTCACAATCAAAACAGAAAAACAAATTTGCAACCTAAATTAAATGAGAAAAGAGACGTTATGTCTTCCTCATATATACAATTAACAGAAAGCATCATATCTTCTGAATTTCAGATCTGTTGTGTTTTAGTCTGGAAATGAATAAAATTTGGAGGTAAAAAAAAACAAATATTTTCATTTCCAAGAGAATTATAGATATAATACTAGTAATATCAGTACAATTGTAAAATGAAGTGAAACAACATCATTGTACATATCAAAGACAAGAACTAAATAAAAGGAAGGCATTTCTCTGGGAATCAGACCACTAGGAGGTGAACTACAGTAATTAGTGCATATATTTACATCATTATATCAATCATTTCCATAAATCCATGCAATCATATAAAAGGATTCCATTTTCTTCTTCCATTTTTTTTGCTGGATGTCCATAAAATATAATTATTTCTTCTGTTTCTCCAAAATTACAGGCCTAATGAAAACCATCACTTTCATCACAGATGAAATCATCTTTCAACAACTATCTATTTCTGTTCTCCTGTTTTCCTTAGATGTCCATGGAAGCTATGTCCCGTCTAATGAACAAACCCACATTAAATACAATTACCTTTAAAAAGGTTCTATTCACTGCTTACTAGACAATCAAACAGAATTATCTAACTTGTCCCCCTCCCCGTCTAACTTCTCCCCTCCCCCTCGCTACGTCCCCCTCCCCTAACCCCCGTGACCTAAACCAAATGTTGATGATATAGAATGACTTGGGGTCGAGTAATATGAAAACATATGTTTGCCTAACCACACCTGGAATTAGTTTCCTTGATAAATCAGATCTATCTCACAGCCAATCTTACATATCAATGCTTATAATAGTCTGGAGCAGAGGATAGCTGACGTTGAGACAATGCCAGGATACACACTATCAACACACAAATCGCTTGTGTATACTAACCAACTCTGACAGCTGACAATGGCTAACTTTTTCTGTCCTTCTTTAGCGATGAGAAAACATATCAGAGACATAATATTAACTAGGATGACTTTGCTTTTTTCGTCAGAATTTGTACATCGGACTATATGTAAAACAATAGCTCTCCTTTGTAGCAGACATACAGATCATAAAACAAGCTATATGTTGTAGAATTAATGTCCTGCCTTCATAAGCAAAGTCAAAAGGAAATGTCTTGTACTGTAATTAAATGAAAAAGTATACTCATTGCAGAATAAATGGATTGACTCACTCACCCACTCCAAACCCTAAAAATGTTTCATTATCACAACAATCTTTACCAACAATTTTTTTCCTTTAACTCCTCATCCTGGCAGGTTTTAAAAGTTATATCAACTGTTATACAGAGTTACATACATCAGATAAGTGTCAATACAGATCACAGACAAAAACTGCTGTCTTTCACATCTATAAAAGCAAATATCTTTTGAAATTAGAAATTTATCATATACCGGTACATGATTGAATTCGTATAACAACTGCATGCCTTACTGAGTGACTGTAATTTCATATCTCAAGAAAACAAAGTCTGTCCTTCAATGTTACAGATAAAATTGATATCAATCATTTACAAATTTACCCTAATTTATTCTACATTATTTTTATATATCCAATATAAATTAACATTTACATAAAAAACACTTGTATTGATGCAATGAAAATGTTGCCATATTACAATTTGATGCCACTGGCAGTATTGGATAAAGTTATCTAAAAACCATTTCAAGTGAAATATCACAAAGTATTTTTTTGATTGGGCAATAATGATCCCTCTGAAATTGAAAATTACATTTGGCTACTTTAATTTCATTTAAAATGTGATTTAATTTGTTTTCAATTCAATTCTGTTTTTATCTTTCATGACATAAAATCCCAAAATAAATACCAAGATGGCAGTAGTTTTTGTGGAATAGCAAATTTTCTGATTTATTGAATATCAATGATGGTATAGTAGTTTGAACAGTATTTTCCAGACTATGCGTTTGGCATTAGGTAAACTACGGGGATATAAATCACACCTGGTCAACTATATAATGTGTGGTGTGCCTGCCTTGGTAATGAAGAAAGATAAGCCTCTCCTAAAAATACATCATCTGAAACCTGGTCTGATACTCTATAGCCCCTGATTTATATATCTACTCTTCCCTCCCCCCCTCCTCCCCCAACAATAATTACACCTGGTCTGATACTCTATAGTCCCTGATTTATATATCTACTCTTCCCTCCCCCCTCCTCCCCAACAATAATTACACCTGGTCTGATACTCTATAGTCTCTGATTTATATATCTACTCTTCCCTCCCCCCCTCCTCCCCAACAATAATTACACCTGGTCTGATACTCTATAGTCCCTGATTTATATTTCTACTCTTCCCTCCCCCTCTCCTCCCCAACAATAATTACACCTGGTCTGATACTCTATAGTCCCTGATTTATATATCTACTCTTCCCTCCCCCCCTCCTCCCCCAACAATAATTACACCTGGTCTGATACTCTATAGTCCCTCATTTATATATCTACTCTTCCCTCCTCCCCTCCTCCCCCAACAATAATTACACCTGGTCTGATACTCTATAGTCCCTGATTTATATATCTACTCTTCCCTCCTCCCCTCCTCCCCCAACAATAATTACACCTGGTCTGATACTCTATAGTCCCTGATTTATATATCTACTCTTCCCTCCTCCCCTCCTCCCCCAACAATAATTACACCTGGTCTGATACTCTATAGTCCCTGATTTATATATCTACTCTTCCCTCCCCCCTCCTCCCCCACAATAATTACACCTGGTCTGATACTCTATAGTCCCTGATTTATATTTCTATTTATATATCTACTCTTCCCTCCCCCCTCCTCCCCCACAATAATTACACCTGGTCTGATACTCTATAGTCCCTCATTTATATATCTACTCTTCCCTCCCTCCCTCCTCCCCAACAATAATTACACCTGGTCTGATACTCTATAGTCCCTGATTTATATTTCTACTCTTCCCTCCCCCCCTCCTCCCCCACAATAATTACACCTGGTCTGATACTCTATAGTCCCTGATTTATATATCAACTCTTCCTCCCCCCTCCTCCCCCAACAATAATTACACCTGGTCTGATACTCTATAGTCCCTGATTTATATTTCTACTCTTCCCCCCCCTCCTCCCCCACAATAATTACACCTGGTCTGATACTCTATAGTCCCTGATTTATATTTCTACTCTTCCCTCCTCCCTCCTCCCCCACAATAATTACACCTGGTCTGATACTCTATAGTCCCTGATTTATATTTCTACTCTTCCCTCCCCCCCTCCTCCCCCACAATAATTACACCTGGTCTGATACTCTATAGTCCCTGATTTATATTTCTACTCTTCCCTCCCCCCCTCCTCCCCCACAATAATTACACCTGGTCTGATACTCTATAGTCCCTGATTTATATTTCTACTCTTCCCTCCCCCCCTCCTCCCCCACAATAATTACACCTGGTCTGATACTCTATAGTCCCTGATTTATATTTCTACTCTTCCCTCCCTTCCCTCCCCTGATTTATATTTCTACTCTCCTCCCCCCCCCACAATAATTACACCTGGTCTGTTACACTATAGTACCTGAGTTAATTTTCTAGTCTTCCCTCCCCCCCTCCTCCCCCACAATAATTACACCTGGTCTGATACTCTATAGTCCCTGATTTATATTTCTACTCTTCCCTCCCCCCTCCCCTCCTCCCCAACAATAATTACACCTAAAACACAATCTATTTCTACCCAATAACTTACTCCTTACTACAATTTACCTAGGATAACCCAAAAGCTCCAACCCATAGACAAGAGGTACAGCAAGTATTCCTCATATATAGTAATATCAGTCGTTGATAAGCCCGGGGGAGGGAGGACAGGAGTTGAGTATATCTTAGAAGGTATAATGACTATAGAATTTAGGTGGGAATTAATAACAAGAGAGATATAATACTGTTCTAAACTTGTTACAGAAAAGTGGGATGGTCTCCTCCTGAACAAGGAATTACTACAGATATAATATAGTAAAGACGTAATCCCTCACCTGGCAAGTACGTATCACTATTGAAATAGCTCAGTCATGATATACAGCTTTAACTCTTTAGATATGTTGGTACACGACTCTACAAACTTCACCGATAATATTTTCACAGAGAGTTTAAGATTAATACTCGTTTTGAGGATTTTTAATTCGATGTATATCTTTCCTGAGGAAGAAATTGAAAAGTGCTCTCATGTCACATTAAACCAGCATAACCTGCGAGGCAAATGCACACACCAACTCCTGATATCCACTTTATGTCAAACCTAGCATCAATCTCTGAAGGTATCTTTAGGATAAAAGTCTTTCAAAGGAGAAAGATTTCACATAATTATATCTTAAAACCAGAAATAAAATATGAATGCACACATGGTGCCCTATTTGTTGAGGTGGCAGGTTGTGTCTCTGTCTGTTATAATCTATGAATTAGAACACAGAACTGTCATAATTTTTTCTTGGGAAAAGGTTGTTGGAAGATTTTAACGTTTGTCTGTTCATCAGTGTCAAACAGAACATATGGAGATTTCCTACATCAGCAGCCTGATTATAAATAAACATCACATTAAATTTTCCTCACATGTAGTACACCACCATACCATATAACGAAAAGGATTTGTGACAATCTTTCTAATATTTATTTCATAAATCCTGAAATTTTGAAGGAAACGTGGCATGTGCTATCCAGAATACTGAATTAAAAGCAAATATTTAAGACAGTTAGGTTCCATTAAGCTAATTATCCAAGATGTTCCACGTACAAGACAGGCATAACTAGATAATTACTTGCTAAAGCATCAGATTTGAAACCTCCAGTTTTAATCTTTTGTATACAAATCCTACTTTGAAAACTTCAAGTCTAATTCATGCATTGATAACAATCGGAATTAAATTTCAAAACTTCACTGGTAAAAAAATGCTGAATATCAGCTAACCTATAAACATTAATCTGTCAACTTTTAAAGTGCAGGGTGAGAGGTCATGTGATGTGTAGTCCTACATTTTGTTGATTGTCCAAAGGGTGTGTTATATACATATTCCAAGTGTATCAAATACCCCAATAGGTAAATCTGTCCCTGTCTACATACACTATACAGGTACACGTCACCTTGATTCACCAAATGACAACCTGTCTATATCTTCGGCAGAATGAATCAGCAATCTGTATGACGCCATTATCTTTATGAATGGACATATCTATCTATGGCTCCCAGAACTTGTGCAGTTTATCTGGAATCTATTTTTCTGTTTGTTATTGTTTTGAAGTCTGAACATTGGTTCATGTTCCCACCCTGGTATCAACTGCTTCAGAATATATAAGTCTGTGACCACAGCTAGGCCTTCCCACTATCACACAGCCTTATTTCCAACCCACGTTAAAGGTCAATGTCATTTATTTAGATGTATTTTTTTCTCTCTCAAGAGAAAAAAATACTTTTAACATTAATGTGTTTGCTGCTGAAATGCAATCTGAAATAGAACTCTTTAATTTCTCAATTTCCTTTCTTTTTTTCTGCTCCTACCATGTATCTAGTCTCATTAGCTCTTTCATTCCTTTAAAAACGAAATACAACATTTACATAGTCCATTTCTCGGAATTGGCTACCCTATTTTGATAAATTTGTCAACAAATGCTATATCATGTCCTGTAATACGCCCACCCACTTACATTGAGTTAGTAGTAATGTGTTAACCATCGGGGTCCTGTAATAAATCTAATCTTACTTTGAGCTGGGAGTTATGTGTTGGTCCCTGGGGTCCTGTAATAAGCCCACCCCTTTACTTTGAGTTAGAGGTTATGAGTTGTCAGCGTTAAGACTTATTGCAGCACAAATGTTCTAGGTTATTATAAATACACCTATATTTATACATTTTTATTTATCTGCTTTTTTCCAGTTTTCCAATTCTGCACTTTTAAAACCACATTTCGTTTTCCCATTTTTGTTACAATTGGTTCAATGTCTTCTTTCATTAGACCTAATTGTGGTTGTCGTTGACATCACGAGCTCACCAATTTAAGTGGCCTGTTGTGTAGGCTGCTGAGGTGAATAATTGATTCCGAGCTGAAGTTAGGTGATAAGCAGTTACTGTCCTCATTAATATTTGATCTGATTGATGATGGGTCTGTGTGTCTGAGCGCCCCTTGTCACCCTGCTTCTATACACACTGGTTGCAAAACCAGCAGTGATATGGCGTCTTTGTTCTCCTAAACTTCCATCACAGTATGTTTCCACTAATCAAATCTGCATTGTCAATAGAGCTACTTTTTATGTAATAAAATGTCAAGCCAGGTCAGAAAAGGTCAGGATAGGCTAGTCGGGGGTCAGAAAAGTTATACATGGAATACAGAGAAATTGTAACATCACAATGTCATAGAGTAACTGAACAATTCAATTAAAGGGTCAAAAGTTGAATCGCTACTGTTTAGTAGAAATATTGACGGTATTACAAATCTAGTGCTACAGAGTAGTGTTGCTGCTGAAAACTAGAGATTAGAATACAAAATAGAGGTTTGTGCCAGGATGAAGAATGAGAAATTGAGGCAGATGATAGGAAGGTGGAAAGTGAGAGATAGATAGATGGGTGACAGTTGAGAGAGGAAGAAAAATGACGACATGTCAAAGGTGAATGCAGGGGAAGGTAACTCTACCATAAAAACCTCTGTGTTTGTTAAGTACAAGTATAAAAGACTCCTAAACAAACTTTTTTATGTGACTTTGTCCTTCGTCAGATTGACACTGTGATAAGAGGTGTAAATTACCACAAACATATCAGCTCACGTCAAACAATCAACATTCTATTATAAGGTATGTAATTATGTATGGTTGGTCTAGACAGAGGCCAGTCCTTTTTTCAATTTTTTCACTTCAAGCTTTACAAAAATGTTCTAGATGACAATCATATATTGTCTAGAAATCAGAAATGATTTTTTCCTGTTGTTTTTGTAGAGAGCATACCTGAAGCTTCCATCTTGTATCAATTATCATGGCATTGTTCTTACATAGGTACACACAGGTAAAACTATGATTTGGAAAAAGAAACCAGCAGACATCTCAGACATTATGGCATCATATTGATGTGAACTCTGATGTAAAATGTAAAAAAGACAGATAAAAACAAAACTTTGATGTCAACACCTAAAAAATTTTAAGTCTAATTCCTTATTAGTAAAAGACAACAGGAACTGATAATACACCAAAACAAAACAAAAAACATCATAAACCATAAAACAGAACATGTAATGTGAAAGGAAACACTCCCAGCGCTTCAAGCTTTAGACAATTATTAGTTAGTACAAGTGTCTTTGTCTTATTCCAATGGGAGAAAATAATAACCTTTTCTATTAGACAGGATTTGTAAAGAACTAGATGGTACAAGGTATAGCAGAAACACATTAAGTATTACAGAACTGCAATGTGTACCAACAGACTAGTGTTACTTAGTTCATCCATGATTACACTTCACATACTGCTACAAAAATAACATCCAATTTGAAGCTTATAATTCATTTTTCTCTCCTGCTATTGACAGGACTGGAAACATTTGGAATAAAAATATATCAGTAATTTATGTAATCCTTTCAAAAATAAGCTTAAATGAATTAGAAAAAATCAATTATTTCTGTCTCTCTTCAACAAACAAACGAGTTTTGTGGTTTGGAATGCAGAATTTGGTTAAACCAATTTCTATATTGCTGGCCAGAAATATAAATAAAATATCACTTTCATTTCCATAATCTTGTTTAAAAGTTGGAGTTGAAATATACAGTGTCGCACAAGGCAATGGTATATAGCCACTTAATGCTGAAAGGAATTTTTCAGCCGAAAACTAACTTCAAACAAGCGATTTGTCTAATCCTGTAAAAAAATCTGACCGACTATTTGATGTCCGTCTCCAGATTAGGGTAAGTCCCACATAAGACTTCTAAATCTCTCTCCTTACTCCTACACTCTTGATATAGTACACTGGCTCCAAACCAGCACTTAATACTGATCCTCTTCCAAAGTTACACGATCTAATAAAATTTAATATCAGCTTTCTCAGCTCTTTGGCAGCAGTATGAAAGTGTGGCGTTAAATAGATCTCAATCAAATCATAAATGAAGCTAATTTATCTCGATGGCTCTTCATAATTACATACTTTCATTTCATGTTTATCTCTTAGAGACACCCCTTTCATTCATGATAACACCTTTTCATTTTGTGATAATATTTCAATTTGACAAATGATAACGGCCTCCAGTTCTGTGTTTCCTGCCACTTCCAGTAGTCCAATTTCTCACTGAACTGATATGAAGCTAGTTATAAATCATGTAAAATATGAAAAGTTGGACTTGAAAGAAATATTGAAATCAGAGTTAAAGAAAACATATATTTGGGTAAAATCTGACACTTCCCAAGGATAAACAACTGTGCTATCGGATCCCAATGTTGAATCATCATGATGGTGATGTCTGTTGAGTCTTGATCTAGACAATTTAAACACACAAGTATTTTAATTGACTTTCATGCAGAGAGAAATCTCCCTTTAATTTTTGACAGGTAACAAAAATTATCTCCCTTCTGAACCCTAATCTATTAAATGTAACAGCAAAAAATTTTTTTCATTCACTGAGATATTTGAAGCATTGGTCAGTCTCTATATTTATAAGGAATATTAACACTTAACCACCATCTGATCTATTGAAATGGAATACAGAACAATGTACCATGCAAGTTGTAGGGAGTTTCCAAGATACTTTAATTATCATTAATGGTTCCCTTCAAATAAACACTAACAAAGATCAGAACACCTCTTGAAGTATAAAGTTGAATAAGAAGCTAAGTGATGGATAAACAAGTCAACTTTACCACCCACCAATGTAGTGTAGTTCCGATAAACAGTTATTACACAGCATAGGATCATACCGAAAACTCTATACAACTGGACAAGAACCATCTCTACCTTTGTTTAGACAGAATAGCACAGGATGATCTACAGATGTTGAATGGCAAAATTCTTCGGTATCTGGCAGTGGTCAAATGACCATCAAAATAACCACTACTCAGGACAGACTGACCACAAAGACCACAATTACTGCCACATGGCATTCATCCTTTATCAGATCTTTGATAGTGTGTGCATAGAAGTTTAGAACTGCTGAAAATTTCCTCAATATAAACATCTTTGGACTTAACAAAAGATTTATATATTTTTAAAAATCTATGTTTTTGTGCCCCGCAATATAAGCCTGAATTATCAACAGCAAGTGTGAAAGCTGGATTTAAGGGATTTAAACCTGCACAAAAACAAACATGTCTTGTTGCTTTATAAAACTTCAATGTCAACAAGACACAATCAATATTTACAGATCATGGTGAATTAATTAATTTTTTATGAAACAACAAACTGCAATCTCCACTGCAATCTCAGACATCACTTACATTGGCACGAGTCTCATGGACGCCATCAGTGGCAGCAACTGTAAGATTGTAGATTTCTTTGGTCTCCCGATCAAGGCGGCGTGCTAGATGCACACTTCCATCAACAGGACTAATAAGAAAGTCACTGTTGTCATCACCACCTGCAATATAAACCGTTATAAAAATACCAGGAAGACAAATGAATGTAAAGACAGGAGTTTTATGCTTCGATTTGCACAGCATTACCATAAACCTGAAGCCAAAAGATATATTTCTTATGAAACACATAAAACATGCTATGGCTTGCTTCTTTTCTTGATTTTTTATGTAAATGTTATACTGAATTTTGTGATTTCAATCCATCCTTGAATCTCGTGAAAATACAACCTTTCAAAATTGTTAAGACTGACACACCAAGGAAGCCAACATAAAGCATACCTATTATGGAGAACCAAACTTTGTCCTTATCAGGGTCTCTGGCTCTGACCAATCCCAGCATCTGACCCAGCTTACAGTTCTCAGACACGGGTTCAAACATGTACACTGATTGGTCAAATACAGGAGCATTAGGTGAGCTAGTTGGACGAGGTCCCACCAAAATCTGGGCTCGAACCTTGCTCCTCTTCTTCACATCCCCATTGTCTGTAGCACGGATCTGTTTTAGCATGACAAAAAAAAAGTTAAATACAGCCTATCATTTTCATTATGTAATGACACTTTTGCTCTGATTTAAAAGATAAATTTTCAGATTATGATATTATCAGTTACATGGTGTTACTTGTGTAACAATTTTCCACCATTACATTGAACTATAAAGCAACTAGCCATGGCATCAAATATGCACAATGTTGGCTAAATGTTGATGCAATTAAGCTCAATTAAATGATATCCCAATAGAATTTCAGCTTGAACCTTGGGTCCTGTCATAAACAGTTTTTGTGAGTAGTTATTTTGGGATTTCAATATAAAAAAATGTTTTTCCTGGTTTTCTCAATGATCTATATAATGCCAAAACTAATTCTTTCAGTGATATTATGATTGACAGATGTGAAATGTTTGTAGATAAAAGTACCAACCTTAAGCTCATACATCTTTGGCTCTAGGGCTTCTACCGCATAGATCATACCAGTTGTGGCATTGATAGTAAACTCTGTCTGTTCCCTCCCTCGGATCTTATAGGTAATCTCGGCATTTTTACCACTATCTTTGTCCTCCCCGAAAACGCGAAGCACTGGCATTGGTTTACTTCCAGGAGACTTAGCCATGATGTTAACTTTATAATTCCTTTGTAGAAACTTTGGCTTGTTGTCATTTTTGTCAAGGATTTGGACAACGACTCGTGTGACTGAAGAAAGGCTTGGCGTTCCATTATCACTAACAGTTACCTGAAATAACAGAAATCAACAGTCAAAAAATTGAATTGTAAAACTTATTTGGAAAAACATTCTACAACTGAAATATGAAACAAAACCGTATTTGGGTTTAAAGGTCAATGATGTGACTCGAAGAAAGGGGAAATCTCTGATAGATAAGACCTTACTAGAATGTTGCCACTGTTTCTGTAAAACCATAGATCTTCATGGGACTTAATTTTTGAGGTTCTTTTCATTTCTTAAACTTTTTCATGGATGCTATATTTTGTGGATAAATACACCTCAATAATTCTACTTTACTTATTTTAACTGTCCATTCACATACGATTTTGCAGTATCCATGAAATCAATGAAAATAAACCTCCCACAAAAATTGAGCATTTAACAGTAACTATTCAGACATATATTAGTATGGAATGATATCTATTACTTTAAGAAATAAAAATGTTGCAAAATAGATAAAATTTTAAATCATAATGATACTAATGGTGTTTGTTTGGAGAGGGGGTTGAGACTTGGAGAAGGGGTTTTGGCTGGGAGATATGTCTATCAGCAGACAGAAGTCAGCAGAATCGTGCATCATATTCACATTGGAATCTACCTCGCACAGTTAATTTTGTAGGATTTTTTCTGGCGAGCCCAGAGCACAACTCAGTCCAGTTACAAAGAGATATAGTGGGCAAGGGTTCAAAAAGTTTGAGTGAGTTCCAATGGAACAACATGAGCCCAAGAATTAATAAATATTTGAGTCCAAAAACATTGCCTCAATTCCATATCCAAGCAAAGCAGTTTTTTTAGAATCATTTTAACAGGAAACTCCTCTCATTTTTCCTGGTGTATTATACAAACATTGCTGTTTTGTTAACTAATTTATATATGACATCAGGATCTTAAATCTACATCAGAATGTGAAATCTTGACCATAATATACTCCACCTGGAGAGGGTGGAGCAGACTGTTAAGAGAAAATCTACCTGACAGTGTATTGAGTTCCAGACACCTGGCTTAATAAACAAACACCCACAAATATACAACCCACACACAATTCACGGATATATTGCTATCAGCAACTGAACAAAATCTGCTATCGGCAACTGAACAAAATCTCACAAGAACACGTAGTCAAGTTCTCAACATCAATGAAAGATAAAAAGATAGTATTGCAATATTGAAACAGTATCTGCTTGTCTGCTATTGATGTTCCTGACAAAAGGTACAAGGAATAGGTGATCTCACAATATCCCAATTCAATATGTCTTCCTCTACCATACAACTACTGTGAGTCATGAGCACACCCACAAAACGAAGACCCAAAAGGAGCTGGGAGTATATAAAGAGAGGGCATGTCCTGGGCGGGGAGATCATTCACCCTTGTATTATAAATCAATGCTGAATGAAACAAGAGTTTCCATCGATAGTACCTGAATACAAAATACACATTATAGAATTATAAACCAAAATTAGCATTAAAATTAGGCTTTTAATCAATCTCTCTTGAAATTTCAACTGTGGAATTTGGAAGTTAATTAGTAAAACTCATTAGATTTTATAATTAAAATTGCAATTCTTTGTTCAATTTCAATAAACAGTAAGAGAATTTTTTCTTTTCATTTGAATTTCTGTGCTAACTAGTTTTACCATAACACAGGATGGTTTCAACAGCAACAGTTGACATACATGCACAATAAAACTAGGATGGTCTGATCTTGGTTAAAAAAAAGATAATTGAACCACAAGCTGTCAAGGCTTAGCATCAGGATGTCCTAGTTCATTTGTCTACCTCAGAATGTGAGTTGAACAAAGTCTGTTTTTGGATATGTTTATATAATAATCCCCCAGGGGACCTTAAAGAAATTGGTTTGCATATAGGAGTGGTTTACAACAGAGTTCAAAGTTCACAGAGCATTTACTCCTCAACAGGAGACAAGCATAAATCCACAAGTTACAAGTACATTATCACGTTGATGGTTGAATATCTCATTTGAAATATGTGATGTGATTACTAGTATATAACAAGCATTCCTTACTACATTTTATAGTACAGTTTTGTTATTGTTGATCATCCACTTTGAAAAAAGATTTTTTTTTCATTAAGTAGAGTTAAGATAAATGATATTCTGATTAGTGATGAAAATGTCTTTGTGAATCAGATTCTACAACAATTAAAGCTACCATCCTCTTGGTCAATGAAAGGGCATGTTACGATTGACCCTTGACCTGAGTGACTTGTCAATACTTCATGTCAGGCTTTTGTGCACATCTGCCCTCTAAGCCCTTTGGGAATTTTTTTGCAATGAAAGTCAAATTGATTTCATTCTTCATCTCTGATAACCATGTATTTGCAGCTTTAAGTCACAGACAGAATTGCTGACCATTATTAGTTGTCCTAGAGGTATTGCTCAGTTAGATGACCACTTCGATGTATGCTGACCACTTTGACCAAACAGGATATACAGCAATAACCATGATAAGAAGCTTCCCTACTACACAGCTGCCCTCCTAGCAAGGTCACAGCCCCTAGAGACCTAACGTGGGACCCTTCGGTCATAAGATTATTGAAAACCATTCTCACACATAATTAAATAAAATAAGCCCTCAACCTGACTTCATCACTCCATATTATACCTCAAATGTAATAATATCTAGTGACTCTGCCTGCAGCATGACCAGACACAACGGCCAGTACTGATTTCCTTTGGGCCAAAACACACAGACAACCAATCCTTTACTTGCTTTTAAAGTGCACTCCCTTACAGTTCAGTGGAAAACAGGGAAATGCGACGGTATGAAGCAAGAACTCTGTTAAGCATGTAAATATCACTAAAAGGAATTACAGCTAAATCATAGCAAACAGGATTGGCAATGATCATTGAGCTGAGAAATTGTATGTATACTACCACTAAATATATCACTAATAAAATCTGTTTTGTGCTTTGGTCCTCAAATCAAAATGGCCGCCATCAGACACCCCTTCAGATGTTAGACACTGTGCAATAGTTAGACTGTCAGATCAAAGGTGATGATGATGGGGCCATTAAGTGTAGTCCTGATCAGCTCTGTCTGTACTTATATAACCATCCTTGTAACATACAAGTTTGTCTATATTTATATATAACCAATCAATGGCACTTTGAGTGTAACAGGACTACAGTTTGACCGAAAGCTAATTAACTGAATATACACAAAAATTCTGAGTAACCTTCATCAAATTATACTGTAATCTACAGGTAATGACGGGAGATGAGATGCAAACAAAATACTGTGATTACTCATAAACATACAAGTAATTGCTTCCCCCCCTCCCCCAACATTCAACTTCATAACTGATGGTTCTGTTTGAATTATGCCCCTTTGAGCCTAGAGTTACGTCCCTTTGTGCAGCATCAGACACACTGGTCCTGTTTAATGAAAATGCCCTGTAATGGCTTCTACTACAGAGAAAAAATAGGTAGTCAAGAACATCAGGCATTGGTGGTCATTTATCTCAAGCTAATTAACAACCCTGTCAGCCTTACTAATCAGAGAACGGAAGAAGTGACCAGAACAGCTTTGGTTTGACCATCCATTATTGACCAACTTCTATTTTCTGATCAATACAAACCTATCTTGACTAGCTAGTGTCCCTAATACAGACAAAAGACAATGGTCACTGGTATCGATATCAGCAGTTGTGGTCAATGAAGTGAAGACAAAGGCAGCGGTCAGCAGCATTAATAGCTGACCAGCGTACAATGTTTTTCTGCTGTCTGTGTGGATTATCAGAGTAATAATACCCTCTATGCTTCCTCGTTAGTGACCAAAGCTTATTTGGAACGACCACTAAAAAGTCCTCATCACTAAATGTCTAGATTATTCAGAACGAGTTAACATCTTTATAAAGTCAGATATTCGTGACTTGCCATACCCAAAATTTATTTCTAAGGATGTAAAACGTAACTGTTGAGTCTATAAAATCTCTCTATTCTTTTACCATCAGCAGCAATAAATCCACCATCTGTCGGTGGTCAGTGAGACAAGTCCCTAATAGAACTGTCACCATCCATGATTAGCTGGATTTCTGGTGATTACCACTGTTTTTTGTAGCTGCTAAATAACCTTCCTTAACTGTCTGTTGGTTACTGATTTGATTGCGTTACACTGCTGTCGGCCATTACTGACCCTATGATGCACCTTCTCAACAACCTTTGTGATATCTCTATCAGTGTTGGTGTCAGAAGTATTGATTATAACACCTATGTATATGTGTCATCATCACCAATCTATGTACAAGAAATTGAGAGATTTTTCTTTCATTTGAGACCGTGTTTCTCAGATAATCATAGTCTACCGAACTGCTATGTTTACACAGAATCCAAAACCACGGACATTTTCTTATATTTATGCTTTGACATTCAGAAAAATCTCTTTTATGTGAGAAGCACAAAACTATTTGTATTTTTTGCTTCTTCAAATTTTCAATATTGCAGTAAATATGATATGGTAGAGACAATTAATCCAGAAGAGAGACTAAAGTCAAACTGCAAATTCCTAAATCTACATAAAGGTTTTTAAGCCAACTAGTATAAGGTCTGCTTTCACCAGTTTTTATGGTATTAATCATTATATCTGAGATAGTTTTTGCATTACCAACCTTTTTGTTCACCCTGAAAATTTTCTTAATCTGTTGGTGACAGAAAGACCAGAAAATGCTCTAAATGATGACAGATTTTAATATTCCTTTAAAAAGATATGGGTCAAAAAGCAAAAAATGAGGAACATTAGGAATTTGTGAATGACAAAAGAGGAATACTTTTTGACCAGAATTCTTATGAGACCAACGAAAGAGGAACACTTCAGATACAGAATTCTGATGAGAACACCACAATAGGAACACTTATGGTACAGAATTCTGATGAGAACACCAAAGAAGAACAATTAAGGTACAGAATTCTGATGACAACAACAAAAGAGGAACACTTTTGGACCAGAGTTTTCATGCATCATACCATCTTATCTTGCAGAACAGCAGAACTTCTCTGACAAAACATGCATCCTTATCTATCTCAGCTTCTCCAACAGTATTGGCCTCTCAATCATGACTGACAGATCATCTGCTCAATGCATCTCATCAAGACTGTTCACAAATCACAGATACTGGAATTCTCTTGTTTCCCATAATTTTATCGATGAAGATAAAAATGATCATAATTTTTCCTTTTCATTCCATGAAGTGCCTCTCTCCCAATTGCTTCCACACAATAAATAAAACCAAGGTCGTGTGGTTGGGAGGGTTTTGCCACAAACAACACAACACAGTCATGGAAGAAAAATTATTCTAAACGTGATGAAAAATAAAATCTTAATTCCAATGAGAACTACTTAAAAAATGATGAAGTTTGATGTGATGAACAAAAAGTTTAATAACAATCCATCACCTACAAGTCATTTCCTTAAATTTCAGTTCAATTAATTTCACTTTTTATCATTTTGTTATCAGAAACCACATCATCTATTAACAAAGTTTGCTGAGATAGAAATTTTAAAAAGTTTTTGGACAATTTTGTCAATGATATCAATCAAGTGTAGAGTCAATCAACAAGTGTTAGATTGATCACATCAGAATCAATCTAGAGATCACATAAGTTTCACTGTTTTTCATGCTTTATTAGAAAATTATTAGCTCCATCAACTCACATAACATAGGGAGAATGAGGGCGACAAGGCCAACAGTTAACTTATAAATGAAAGTAAAATCTTTGTTTCTGTGGTGCTGGTAAAGTCTTCAACATAGCGGAAGTCAGCATGGGACTTAGCAGGTCTGGCAAAATGGCCATAACCACTCAATAAAAAGAGTCTAAACGGAAGCAGGGTTCAAATCCAAAACCATAAAAACACCAACCAACTGTAGGCTATAAGTAGGAAACACTTGTGTATTATGACGACAGATGCTTTATTTTCTCTATTACTTTTTTGTTTTATTACTTGTGTTTTATACCTCGTTCACAGCTGGAAATGAAAATTCATTATCTGTGAGTTCAAACTAACACAAAGTAACCATAAATTCTGTACCCTTACATCCATTGCCCCAAACACAAACAAGAAACTATAATTTAAAGTGAACTGTCTCAGTGTGCAGTTCATGTGATTAATGAATTGCCACTACTCCACATCAGTTATCTCCCTTCTTTTATACCTCTTCATGTCCAAAGGTGCTAAGGGGTGAGAAAATGGTCTAAAAACACACATCACAACACTTTCAAAGGCAGACCACTGATGACAGGAAATAGATGAGAGCAGCTCTAGTAGTAAAGAGGAATCAAGGCATCCTGTTTCATGTGTAATGATAAAATGGAAGAAAGTTCTGTTATTGTGTCTGGCAAGACTCATTCTTTTTCAAAATCAACAAATTTTATTATCATTACCAGGTATTATCTTTTACATTTCAATTTACCTTACTTTATTACATTAATCAGCAATATATGTTATTTTTACACTTATCTTATAAATAGTAGTGAAAGGTTACTTAAGGCATTTTTGGATTCTGAAATAGAATGAAGTAAAGTAAAATTTCCATTACACAAGTTAGATTTTAATCAGGAAAACGATAATCCCAAATAAGGACATGTCACATAAAGCTGTAGCTGTTTGGTTATAAAGGCTGATGTATATGTACATAAAGTGCTCCCAAACTGCAAGTCATTATACACACAAACTTCAATGACAAATGTTCCTTACAGAAGTACTGGAGTATCAAACATTAATGATAAAGTATTTAGAAAAAACCTTATCACGCTAACACCTGTATATATTTACTACATCTGAGAATCTATTTAAAATGTAGATAACTTTAAAGTTTTAAATACAAAAATAAACACATAAATCTTTCCCCTGCAATGACATCTTCTAATTATTATTTTTCTTTTTCTTGACAGGCAAAATGTGAAATCAAAAAAATTCATCAATGGGAACGAACTCAGTAATTTAAAATATGACATGTAACCATTATACAGAGTGGAGGTTTTTAGGAAATGAGACTACAAATGGATATATTTAGAGCGTTGTCAGTTCTGAAATCAACTAATGACTTGATGTTGCAGATGATATTTATGGAAATCACCAATAGAAACCGATACTTTTGCGCTTATGCGAGAAAAAACAACAACCCATTTTAACGTTAAAATCAATAGAAGACATATCCTGCTGATGTATTCTCTTTGTAGCTTGGAACAATATAAGTATGTTACCATGGTATTTTGGTGTGTTTCAATCTTCAATGGCATCTCTGCCATTGATTGAGCCATTAGGGGAGGCAGATTAATAAAGAGGTCAGAACGTAGACTTTCATCTTGTCATTGCTACGACGTCAGCCATGACACCAGCATGCTCCCCAACAACCAATGTAATGTTGGTGTGGTTTGTCTTGGTCTCCACTGTAATATCCCTCATACTGACCAGGTTACAATTTTCCCTGCCTAACAAGAATTATATCCGATCTGATAACACCATCACTTTGCAACACTCTCTCATTCCGTCTTATTGCTTTTGATCATTGATGAAATCTTCTTCAATGACTGTCCTAGATTGTCAACAAAGTCATATCGCAGACATCTTTATTTTTATTTTTCTACTTTAGAAAGAAAACAAAATTACAGCTATTGATTTGGCAATGCATCTCTAAGGAAGAGTTATTTCAGAGACTTTCAAATGTTGTTTGTGATAAAAGATGAACAAAATAATTGTATCTATTACACTTGGGCAATACCCAGACAGAATGACATCAGAAGTAATAGTAAGAAGTCGAACCCCAGCTAATCTATTTCCTTCAGACAAACTTGACATATACAGAAGTGTAGAATGGACTTGTACAGAACTGTAGACTAAACACATAGAGAAGTCTAATTAAAACAGGCTTTTGGACTGTACAAAAAATCTAATCAAAACAGGTTGCTCACATGTTTCTGCTTTTATTTTAAAATTAGTCCTTTGACCAAGTCAATAATGTATCTATCTGTTAACTATGTGTTAACCTGACAGGTGCTTACATTTATCAGTATACACACCAGCTGATGGTCAATACCTAATGGAGGAAGGTCATGACCTTTGGTATAGAAAACCAGTATCACTTTCCATACTTATTTATAACCCTATATTTCTCTCTACCTATCAAGCATGATTGATAACACCAGAAACCGATACAATTAATCAACTGTCATTTCATTGTCATTTCTTATCCATGCATGCTTTGACAAAGTAATTACACACACTCTGTTGATTTTTGTCCTTGTTTGTAAACATTGTAATTCTTCTGTAAGAAGTACCATGACTAGAACATTGTTTTTATGGTGATTCTACATCTTTGTTTCCATTAATGTTAAAAGTCATTGATTGTTCATGTTCAGTGTCCCTGTTTTTATCAGCCAGAGGCCAGATCTGTTCTGATGATACCAACCACATATAAATATCATGTTTGCATGACAGTGGCGAAGAACTAGAGCAGAGACCATTAAAAAATGGATTGCATTGTTAACAGTATTGTATGTAGACCGTATGTAAGCGTTTCTACTGTTGTTAGCTGGTAAACAACTGCGTGACGTCAAAACAATCATTCTATCATAACAGAAAAATATGTCACATCATTACGGAAATCACTGCATATTTCTTAATATCAAGAATGAAAAAGTCTTGAAATGTATTTAAATGAAAGTTAAGGATGCGTCTCAAAATGATACATTATTTTTATGTTTACACTCAGAAACAAGACAAATAACAATACATTTTTGCTTTGATTTATGATTTCAAAACAATTTTACTATTATATTAATCAGGTAAAATAAGCCCATATCTGGTAATAAGCCCACACGGATTCTAATAGATCAGTAAAATACTTAAAAATCATATTATCCTGCAACAAGTCCATCCACAATACCATTACTAGTTACAACATTTGTAAGTGTAATACAGTCTCACATTTCCGTAACAATGTCTTAAAAACAGCAAGTTTATTTCTCAGGAATATGTACATGAATTAATTATTTGCCTCCAGAGTAACCTGATAAATGCAATTAAAATATAATGTGTGTTTCTACACATTAGTAATAGTAGTGTCTCTATAGTATAATGACATGTATCTATGTCAGTGTAATTATATATAGTGGTGTTGGTGTGATTACCTGTATACAGTAACATTGATCAGTACGTAGCCTATCATTATGAAGGGCCTGTAATAGACCTATTTAAGTTGATATATGACTGCGATACTATTGTCTGTACAGTATGTATTCCACACTCCAGCACATTTCTCATTGTCTTATTGTGTGTCTAATACAAATGGATCTTGAACAGCATCAACTACTCCATTACCGAGTTTTCTCCTGTAGTTGTGATCTCAATTTCCATGAGTCCTTAGCAAAAGCATACAATAGGCAAAAGCCATATTCTATCACTGTTAGAAGCTCCAAAGTCTCGGATCTGTTCCTTTAAGTGTGTGTGACTTCAAATGGATTGAATTCAATTAAGTAAAGACTTTAATTTGATGAAATTCAATAAAATAATTACTTCAATTGGAAGAAATTCAATTACATAAAAACTTAAATTTGACAGAATTCAAATAAATGATTATTCAAATTTGATGTAGTTTAAGTAAAGAAATAACTTAAATTTGATGGAATTTAATTAAATGATAGTGATATTTTGTTAAGGCATCAGGACAATTGATATTCAGTAATCTACAGTGAAATGTAAGAGTTCAACACCTGATAGTATCTCAGGCTCCACAATAAAGCCTTGAACACAATCCAGCCCCAATGATAAAGAAATTTGAAATGTCAAAATAGTGTGATCGTGTCTGTGATCCAGGGTATAAAGCCACGATTATCATCCTGAATGATATTGTATGGAGTCTCACCTCTCTCATAAACCATGCTGTGACACAAAATATCTAAACACAAATTAAAAAAAACAGTAATTTGATCTCAATGTTGAAAGAGTTTTTCTTCCTCTTAAAATATAAAATACAACAGGATTGTGTCATAAAGGGTCAGTGACACAGAATGATCAAGTTGAATTGATTGCCGTGAAATAATGCTCCTATTATCATAAAACACTCGGGTTGGCTCAGTCTTAAAGGCTAAAACGATGTCTCAAGTACTGTCTCCATCTGTCAAAATCATAAGTATGGTGTCACTGACACTAATTGTCAGTACCAGTTTTATTTTCAGTGAAGGTGTCTCTTCCTCCACGAACTCCATCTAGTCAACTGAGTGTGGTATGTAAATGTGTGTCAGCCAGACTTTTTATCTAAACATGAATTATATCTCAATTATATTTAATAACAACTGTTGGCATTATCTCCCTTGGGTTTCTTCCAAGTTGGATCGCCATGGTGTTCCTCCTTTTTCTGGTCCATTCTCCCTCCCTATTGGTCTTCTTTGCGTTCCTTCATCCTGTATTTATCTTTTTCAAGCCCCTCCCTGTTAGACCTCTCTTGCTTCTCTCCCTCTTTGGCCTCAGGCTTCCCTTGCAAACCCACCCAAACAGTTACATGTGAGGAAATAAAACTAAATAGTTATTGTCACAGGAGACAAAAACACCTCCATCAATATGTATGTATTCCCCTGTGTACAGAATATCTACACCAGGAACACATATCTGTTAGAACAAAGCCCACTCTGACTCCATAAGCAAATGAAAGCTGGCTATAGGATGTCACACCAGATAACCAACACTTGTTTATGGACTGGTTTGACAGAAGCAATGCTTCTCCTTCACTTATGCCCCTAAACATAATGCAATATAATGCTCCCCATGATATGGGCCAAACTCGTCATTTATTCATCCCATTTAATTTATGCCTTCCCTATTAGTTTGTCTGTGATGATAGAACAATGCATAGAGAGGTCATTTTCTGGGTGGGATTTTTCATTCAGACACACTATATCATGTATTATGCCTAGCAATAAATATACAGCACCTACACAAACTGGGCGGTGGAATTAATTTACCTACCAATGATACATGATGTGTTAAATTTTAATGCACAATGATCCATTCTAGGGCGAGACATTCTACAAATTTGACACTGGCGACTAACTACACATCAGATGAAATATGGAATATGTTTGGGAAGATTATTTTAGGAGAAAAACAAACAATGTCTGGTTTGGATAACCCGCATGATAACACATATGTGAAAGTATGACATTTGGAACATTACCATAATAATCAGAAGGTCCATCTCCTCCCCATCCTCCACACCGGATATGCTGTCTGACGATTCCTTTACAATATCAACTAAAATTATACCGTTCAATTAATTTGGATGAAAATCTATGCTGAAGCCAAGAACAAGCCGTGACCTTGAATTTTGACCTTGAGGATAATTACAGAGTAATTAGGTAAAACTGCATGGGTTTCCTGTGATAAGACACATGTGCTTGTTACATTTCACAACATCCTTTTGTTGCATTACCTGCGACCTTGAATCTCTTTGACAATCAATGCGCTGTGTTATTTCACCACTGCAGATCTTCTAAATTAACCCCTTAAGGAGATATGCTACCTTACAGTGATGATCACACTCCTCTTGTGAAAATTTGAAAATAAATTTTATGACAGTTATGTTTTGCTAACACCTATTTTTGAAGACACTTCTTGCTCTCTGCTATATTTTAAAATAACAATAGGAGAAAACTGAAACAGTTTGAATTTAATTTACAGAAATTTGAAAGACAAGAAAAAATAAAAGATCTGATCTTATTGACTCTTTTATCTTACTTAAGGGTAAGAATTTAATGTCTCTATTCTTTACTAGCTGTTATGTATTTACTTTATTGTCACACTGTCTAGAAGATTTGGTTACCCTGCACAATGACGTATTTATATGCAGGCAAAGCTAAATCATGACATTATGCTTTTCACAGATATGGAGGATGTAACAAATCTCTCATAATATATCTCAATGTGATTTGTAGATTACTTTTACTTAAAACTATGTTATCCAAAAATGAAATACAGTATAATTTGTACCCAGCAGCCAATGTGTAACGTGTGACGGGCCTCTGTGCAGTATATCAGGAAATCAACACAAGAATGCAACAAATGAACATATACACAAATTTATTAACATAGAAAACATGAAAACTACAGACACCCAGTCACACTCACAATCACTCTCCATTCATACACTTTAACAGTAAAGATGGCTACAGTCTCTTCACAGACAAGGTACAAGGTGGTCTCACAATCAACATCTCCAATGTGTCGAATAGTGCACACGGAGGGTGCACGCAAAACAGCTTCCGTGGACTGACAAAGTCCGAGTTGTAAAGGAACGACTCGCAATGATTCCTTGAAAATATTTCAGCTTTTGACTCAAAAGTTTTAAAATGTATTTTGAAAAGAAATTCAATTAGAAAATTTATTTGTAATGCTAATGCTGTCTACATAAAAGTGTCCCATAGAGAATTCATTAACCTTTTACTTGTTTATTCAAACACCACATTTCATTAAATGCCTTTCGGCAAACAGAACACTCGCCAACAAGTCTGGCACAGTAGAATTTCGTGATTTTTTAACTGCAACCAATTAACATTATAACATCACGAAGTTGAGATAGTTTTGTCTATATACAATTCTATCAAAACAAGGGCAAAGATTAATTGCTATGTCACAGCCCCTGACACTGCAATCACAATGTTCTTGTTTTAACATCAATTTTGAGGAGATTTTTAAAAAATCTTTTAAAATTCATGCATAATAGATCATCAATGTAATTTGTCTTCACCGAACCAGACATTAACAAGTGTAAATTTCTTAAAAGATATTCAGTGCACAAAAATCTGTAATTTTCTTGCCAGGAACTTGTGAATTTCAAATGCTCTCAATCCTTTATCATGTAGCAGATCAATTTTTTCATTTAATTTGTACATATTCTACTCCATTACCTGAAAAGTTCAGGCTGAAATACCTTGTCATGTGAATTGCTGCTGTATATGCAATAAGTTCTGAATTATTTTTGTAGGAAACTTCATGAAACTAAACACAGTAGTAAAACTGTAGTATTGGTGAATTTAATAGCTGTTCTGGACACATCCTCCTAGGAAATCTAAGGTATTCTCCAATAAATGGTTATGTGTTTAGACAGTGCAGCATTACACTTCAGCAATCTTCATTAACTCGTGTTACAGAATCCCACAGTTTCAGGCTTTTAATGCTGTAATGATTTGCCTTAATATCGTAACAGAGAGCACGGAATCATGGGCTCCTTCAACAGAAAGGTTCTCGGGAAATCAATGAGACATACATGTTCAATGATACAAATACGGAAATAGGATCTGAAGCAATTTGGTTAGTCTTGACTAGTCAAATGCTTGGTGGGGAATGCCAATCACAATATTGTTTCGTAACAAGAGAATCAAAACGAAGTGTTCTCAAAGGCTACTGTGATGCTAAATGAAATATTTGTATAACTACAACATCAAAATTCACAAGGGTATCGCATTCGGTGATAAAATTCATCATTCACCAATCTACCAATGTTTGTCTATAAGGTAGAAATCAATAAGCTTATATAAAAAAACAACCTGAATTTTGACCCAATATATGGATTTTAAACATGAAGCTGTATACATCACTCTTAATGATGTTATGCAACATGATTGGTACTACTGTACTACCAAACCAAATGGTGAAATTATACACTATTTTACAGTATGGTATCAAAATGTTTTTATAATGGATGGCACATTGGTGCTTGAACAAAACATACAATATTCTGTAACAACATTAAGAAGGTAAGATAACACTCTCAATAATAGCATAAATGTTTCATATTTGACTTTGGTTTGATTACAGTGTATCTTTGCTAGTTTTCTATTTTAATGCCCATACCCATTTCAGGCTTGGTCTCCTTATAGTAGCAGGTTGCAACCTCACTGAATAGCATGCTGGAGACCCATCACAATGCTTTCCAACATAATGTTGGTAAAGTGTCATGATTCAGAACACAACCACACAGGACAGTCTCTGTTTCCCAAAAAACACAAGCTGCCCTGGATAAGGATTGAACCTGACAAATATCAGATCTTCAACCGAGCATGTGAGGTTTGATACTGATTTAACTAAATATATAACATTTTTTACTGTGTTTGAAATATCATTACATTTGTATAATTTCTCTGTATATTACAAAAGTACAGCACACTGAATCCTTGATAGAAAAGTACCTGTGGCAATATCCCTATGAACAAGTACATATGGGACATTCTATTTACATCTACTCTTTTCTTCCTTCTAGCCTATTCTTTTCAAATCCTAATATTCTGTTTTCATGTGTGACCTTACAATGGCTTCAAGCAAGCAGTTGTAATGAAATTTCCTTTCACAATTCTAACTTTGTATTTCATAATGTAATTTAGATTCCCGTTTCCAAATCCCATGCGAATATTTCCGACTCTGTACGTAAATTATTAATTTCCCCAGCATGCAAAAGTCTTTTTTGGTATTCAACTGTATAGATATACAGGTATGGCTGAATTTGCATGTTAAGAAGTGATTACAGAAATCTGTCTAGCAGGATCAATATAACAGTTGACTTGCCACCCTTTGAATGGCTGGATCATTTCATTCTGCTATCCTGTTTAGTGTACAGCTAGCAGCACTGCAGCATGTTAAGTCAACCTTAAACGCATTTCTAATGGACTGATACACATTCCCGTTAAAATAAAACATTTTCAAACAAATGACAAATAATGTAAACCACAATGTCTAATTTTTCCTCTTAGTCGTTTTGGCCTTAATTCATTCATTTGCCAAACCCCTATCCCCCATAAAACCAAGGCTTCTTCTTTTGTTGAATATAAATGGATTCTTTTGGGATATTCTATGAATTTATTTAGTTTTACTCATCAAGTTTGTATTAAAGTTCCCTCCAAGCTTGATAATTAAATAGGGAAACAATAACACAATTCCTTAACTAGTAATACAACCAGCAGAACTCGGTCAACAATCAGTGAAAATATATTGCTTTCCATGCTCCAAACTCTACCTATTTAATAAACCAAATAAAATTGTCATCAGGAGTATGCAAGAGTAAAGATGTTTTAATGTATGCAATTCTTGTAAATGTGTATTTACAGCTACAAGGTTTATTTTCTTTTGCTGAAAATACTTAAAAGAACTAGTCTGCTTCACACTACAGATTAGAAACACTAAATGGTTACAGTACCATTTACTATCGTAGGTCAGATTAGTTTCAAAACATCAGAATCAACAGCTAATATTTCAGATGTATGTACACGCAATGAACATCAGCCACATGGAAAGATAACTCTCAAGTGAAATGTCCTGAAGGCGAACATATGCTGGACACCAGGAAGAGCCTGCATCCCTTCAAACAGAGGCCATAAATCATGTCCTGCATAATATCCATATACCCACACACATTCGAATGGTCAGCACATGTACATGATCCAGTTTGTAACCACATCTGGTTGTATCACTAGTCAATTTCTCAAAAACTACAACCCCCTGACAATTAACTTTTCTACCTGAAATTAACAAAATAATCTTATCCCCCTCCCCTCCCCTCCCCCCCCCCCCCCAAAAAAAAAAAATAAATAAAAATCAAAGAACAACATGGCATTTTTTCCCTTTCAATAAGTGTTGCACCATTATCTGCCAAACATAAAACACCTGACTTTAACAAAATTTGCTACAAAGAAAATGAGAGCAGGTTGATCCTTTACACACACCAACACTGGATTATAATGCACATTTTACGCCAAAATAATTAAAATTGCCCAGCTCCAACTTGACACCATAATTACTTGATACCAAAGATGTTATTAAAGCAGTGTAAATGTAGGGTAGTTTTGTAAGGAAGCCTGAGAATTTTACTTACTTTACTCTGATAAATATCAACTTGACATAATGTAAGAACAAAAATGCAGAAAACTGCATCAATATTACATTACTGCTACTTCAGCTGTCAGTAATGAAATTGCTTTGCTTACTAGCAGTTCTTGTGGATTTTATGCATTCACCCTGCTTTAAAATTTATCTCCAAACGTCATGCGGGTTTTTAACCATTTATAAACTATTAAAGAGGCGTGCTTAGTTAGGAAAATCTTGAAGATCTCTGGTTTCAGAGAAAATGAAATTTCAAATCGATATTAAATTTCCTTACATCTGTAGGATTCCTAATCAACTCCGTTACATTCACTCCACTTAATTCACCTGGATTTGGATGACCTAAATTCTTGTGAACATAAACATGTTAATTCCACATCTTCTAACAGAAACTGTTTTTGTATGACAATCACCTGCTATGGTCTTAATTCTTTTTATTATTTTTCCGTTTTTGTTTTTTTCCACCTGTTCAGTTACTACCCAAGACAAACATTTTCTTTGACAAAGCTTATTTGATTTGTGTAGGAATGTCACACGGAGGGTTATCTAGCTGAACATAACTTTATCTGATGCCAACAAAGAAAACGAATAACCCCGATTTGGGAGTCATTTCTACAAAGAGAAATGTACCATACTTCAACAGTTACTGATACATCTAAACTTTATCAAGGGAGGTAATCCAATGAAAAATGAATTATGCCAACAATTTATTATACATTTGTCATCCAAACAATGGTTCCTTTCAATCACAAAACAAAAAAATTCTGATTTAAAGTCTAGATTAGCGGGTGAAATATACACGGAAACAGCTTCCTAACAAGTACAAATTGATTTCTTTAGTTTTTGCAGTAAAAAATTCCCAGTGTAAATTTCTAGTGATTGATATATGGGAAATTTGAAACCTCTGCATGATTGTTTCTTCAATCAGATTTAATGGTAGGTTAGAAAGACCAATCTGCTGTTTATATGTAGAGTTATAAACACCTGACCCTACAACTCAACTACACAGTCAGAGTGGGTGTTTTTATCCCCCCCCCAATCTTTTCCTTACAAACCTGTTGTACAAAGGGGGTGTCATGATAGTTTGATTGCCATTATTAGACCTATTTAAGGACTGACAAAGCATTTTTGTGGGCATCAAATTACACTTTCACTTTCATTCTAAATTCCTGCATTTCATTGCTAGATGTTGACAGTTTCTTTGGTCTACAGCAATCAACAACAAAAGTGTTATTATTCTGCAAAATTATATTAAAAAACCATCACATGATGTCAATCAATGAAATATAGCCCTCGACAGCAAAACAGTTACTATTGTCAGTGTAATTCTGTAAACATTTGGGCTTTTTTATACAAATTTTAGTGCAATAACAATTTTGTCAGATTAACACACTTGTACATTAGTGGTCAATCAGGTTAACACACATGTACAATAATGGTCAGTAAAGTTAACACATCTGTACAGTAGTGGTCAGTCAGGTGAACATACCTGTACAGTAGTAGTAAATCAGGTGATTATACCTGTACAGCAGAGGCCAGTCAGGTAAACATACCTGTACAGTAGTAGTAAATCAGGTGATTATACCTGTACAGCAGAGGCCAGTCAGGTAAACATACCTGTACAGTAGTAGTAAATCAGGTGATTATACCTGTACAGCAGAGGCCAGTCAGGTAAACATACCTGTACAGTAGTAGTAAATCAGGTGATTATACCTGTACAGTAGTGGTCAGTCAGGTAAACATACCTGTACAGTAGTAGTAAATCAGGTGATTATACCTGTACACCAGTGGTCAGTCAGGTAAACAAAGTATACAAATTATAAGTAATACATCATCACTTGGTTATCAGAACCTGGTGTTGCCATAAAGTTTATGAAATGTTTATTTGATGTTGTGGTGTATATGAACCATAACCATAAGTTGGCAGTAATTCTGTCAGTCCCCTGTCAGATTCAGCCTGCCAACCTTTAATCAGACTATATCTGACAACTGTCCAACCACCTCTGTCGACCATACAAATTCTGCTTCTTAACACACACCTAGATCAAACAACTGCTCCAATCACGAAATATACTTTCATCATATGACTTCTATCAAATTTCAGTAAAACATATTTCCGAATACTTCAACATAAAGTAAACAGATATCTGTAAACCACATAGAAACTAGAGAATGATGATAGAGAATAGAGATGTTGTAAAGTGGAGAATGATTATTGTGTAATCAGGATGATAGCACTGAGGCAGTATATTTAGGTCATCCTTATATCAGATCGGAGGCTATCTTTATGTCTTCATTAGCAGACAAAGTTTATCATTATAAATCTTTTAAACCAATGTCAAGGGGAAAAACACACAACAGCTCAAGTTATCTCCCTTGATTATATGTCAGACTGTCAATTGTGTGAGGAAGTAAAATGACAGAGCAAGGTTTAAAAGTTATACCAGCATGTTATATAATATTTCAAGGAGATCTCAAGTGGTTTGGAGACAATGATTTTACACAGACAGGTGGAGGTTACAATGAATTAATGATGGCCTAACTTCTGCACTAATTAACAATGCTTCAATAAATGAATTGTATAAATTCGATCCGATTTTTTTTTTTTTTTTTTGCTGACTTGACTGAAAATCGTCTGCCCCTGATCAGGTAACCAACGTAAGCAAACTTTTCTATCCTAAGAAAATTCTTACATTAAATAACAATTGAAGTTCTAAAATGTCACTCGCAGAATTTGAATTTATGGTTGGAGTAAGTTTGCCAGAAAAAAAATGACAACATTTATAAAATTTGTGATTTCAGAAAAGGCAGATTGGTTCTCAAGGTGACATTTATCAGCCAAACTCTAACAGAAGTCCTTAGTCAAATCTGCTGCTGCAGTTTCTAACACAGCAAATGATGAATGGTAACATGAAGCCAAGAGGGGAGTGAAGAAAAAGCATCACCGCCAACATCAACTTCCAACCCCACCAGGGAACACATTTTCATTGGCATGTACTGTCATACTCACTCAATGTATTAAAACAGTATATGTTTTGTTATTTGGGTCACAGCCACAAGCCAGGAATCATTACTTCCTGTGATTGTAATACGTTATTCTAGTAAAGAGATGTTGGTGCAGCCATGCTGGGCTAGTCAGATACACCACATTCTCAGTGGTCCACTACAGGTCAAGTAATGGCATCCTGGACACTATCTCATATCATATATATGGATGGTTCACTAGTTTCCTATGTTATAACACTATAAATATTTCTACCCAATTAACAAGCCATACATTTGCTTAGTCTCATTCATACGAGATTATTTTATTGTTGCCAATTTTTTTATGACTCTTAATACAATAAAGATGACAAACAAAGTTTTTTTTTTCAAAATTCCTCTTACCTTATAACCTCTTGATCAAACTTACATCACAAAATTTAATTTTCTGGTATTATATTAGACAAATTTGCTAATTTTTTTTACCATTATTAGAACAAACATATACAGTGATGAAAAAAAAATGTGACCTAATTTTGAAGATCTTCAAAAAACCTTTGGCGACATTAAACAGTAATCTTATAACGAGAAGATCATTTTCAAAATGGGTGTGAATAAAGTAGGTGTGTATTAGATTTCAAGACAAAACAGCGACCAAAAGATCAGAATTAGTTGTGTTATTTAATCCTTCATATCCCTACACACAGTTTTAATTAAATTGTGCACATCAAAGACAAAACCATCACTGACTTCAACTTTTATACAATATTTTGTTTCTCTAATTATAAGCACCAACATGTCTAGTTTAAGTAAATCCCAGATCACTAGAAACCACCTGGAAGTTCACTTGGACTGCTTGGGAGTGTAGCTGCCTGGACCGCTAAACGACAAACCCAGACCCACATTCACCGCCTGCTTGGATTTAAGGCCCATTTTACAGGAAGTGCAGTGTTTGAAGTCAACTTTGCCCCTGATTTAATATTCTGCCAAGCAGTAATATCATTGCAAAAACACAATACAACACCAAACACTTCTGATAACAAAAAAGACCAATCGTTTCCACAACACCCCAAGGAATACAGTTTACCCTACCCTCTTAAAACACACAAATAAACAAAGTTATACAGGCAGAAAATAAGTTTATTTGATTGAAGCATTCATAGTATAGACCGACAATTTTTTTTCTGGTCGAAAAACTCATCATCATTGCATGGCAATCACTTTTTTGATTGAAGAACTTGCCGAAGGGACAGATAACTACTTTTTTCTGATTGAAGAACTCATCTTAAGAGTATAGAAAGCTGGTCTTTTTTCTGATTGGAGAACTCATCTTAAGAGTATAGAAAGCTGGTCTTTTTTCTGATTGGAGAACTCATCTTAAGAGTATAGAAAGCTGGTCTTTTTTCTGACTGAAGAACTCACCACAAAGGCAGATCACTACTTTTTTTTATTGAAGAATTGAGTTATATTTATTGACAAGTCCTATTAACTTTAATCCTCGCACTATTAACTTGAATCCTCATCAAAAATTTGATATAACTGACTGTCATTGAAATTGATACACAGAATCAGGACAGGCTAACTTCTAGATATCCAGAATGTCAAGAGAGAATACAGAAACAGATTTGAGGCACCCAGTATTATGGCATGTCAGGATGTCATTTTTCGAACAACCCAATCTCAAATGTACCAGTTACTTGATATGGTAGCAAACAATCATCACTTAATATAAAATATTTAAACTGTAGCCTGCAGTCACCTGTC
This sequence comes from Ylistrum balloti, assembly GCF_031769215.1. Classification (NCBI taxonomy): domain Eukaryota; kingdom Metazoa; phylum Mollusca; class Bivalvia; order Pectinida; family Pectinidae; genus Ylistrum; species Ylistrum balloti. The sequence goes on along the minus strand of NW_026782147.1, from coordinate 704,659 downwards.
TAGTGAGTATCTCGGTCTAGGAAGAGAGTGTGACAGGAAGCTACACATTCACTTGTCACTTGTTTCAACAGTATTCTGCTCAAAGTTGAGCAGACACATAGAAGAAAGGAAGAATATAGCTCTCAAGTCTACTTGGCATTTCAAGTCCAAGTTAAAATAGACAGGAAGAGGAATGGAACATCAGAAAGACAGAAAAAGGAAAGGAAATATAGAGTTCCCATCTCCGTACCCCAAATTTGGTACAGGATGGAAAGGGATCAGATGCACTCTCATTTGAAAATTGAATGATTCTCAGTAGAACAAAGGCAATTTTCTTAATTAAACTACGATCTTCATGAAATTACATTAGGCTGGAAACACGTTTAGGTGTTATAATTGGATAAAAAACTAAATTAATGAAAACATTTGAGAAATTAAATTCATACTGTTGATAAAACAAAACTTCATCTCGGTTACGTTTTTTAATCCAAAAAAAATTGAAATTAATTTCCGTCGAAAATGTCTTGGGATAAAGGAAAATGATGTGTCAAGATGCATTTACCACTAATTCTGTCACAATACACTAGAAACAAATGGTTCTTACCAGCAAACGCTTGAAAAAGTAGAAAAGGTGTTGTTCTTTGACAGGAAGGTGACAGAGTTTCGCTAATACAATAACAGAGATGAACCCTACTCTTACTCTTATGTATAGTATCAATCATCTATCTAGTACATGGACACCATGAAAACTTTATATTCAATCAATTAGTCATCACCATATTAACTTTCACTATATCCAATCCGTTATCATTCACTGTATTCAATTAACCATCAAATATATTTAATCAGTCAACCATATCACTATATTTAATCAGTCAACCATATCACTATATTTAATCAGTCAACCATATCACTATATTTAATCAGTTTACCATATCACTATATTTAATCAGTCTATATTTAATCAGTCAACCATATCACTATATTTAATCAGTCAACCATATCACTGTATTTAATCAGTCAACCATATCACTATATTTAATCAGTCAACCATATCACTATATTTAATCAGTCAACCATATCACTATATTTAATCAGTTAACTATATCACTATATTTAATCAGTCAACCATATCACTATATTTAATCAGTCAACCATATCACTATATTTAATCAGTCAACCATATCACTATATTTAATCAGTCAACCATATCACTATATTTAATCAGTCAACCATATCACTATATTTAATCAGTTTACCATATCACTATATTTAATCAGTTAACTATATCACTATATTTAATCAGTCAACCATATCACTATATTTAATCAGTTTACCATATCACTATATTTAATCAGTCAACCATATCACTATATTTAATCAGTCAACCATATCACTATATTTAATCAGTCAACCATATCACTATATTTAATCAGTCAACCATATCACTATATTTAATCAGTTTACCATATCACTATATTTAATCAGTTTACCATATCACTATATTTAATCATTTAACTATATCACTATATTTAATCAGTTAACCTTCAGGGTTCTACCACAGACTTATTCATATAATTTTGTGTTACTGGTACTCATCAAATGGTTGTCCACTTGATTCTTTTATATACATTGTTCTATCACAGATATTTAATCATTTAACTTACTGGTAATCATCAAACAGAATTAGAAAAAGAGAGTACACTTCTTTTCATCATGGTGTTATCATCAGTGACCTTGCCTGTACTGCAATGTCACATCAAATGACTCCTTTAAGACCAAATTAGTTTTGAAGACTTCTATCTGACAAGATTATGTCTATAGTAAACCTATGATTTTATGATAACAGGTGATGTGCCTGTACTATCGTAGCTCCCTTGCTGGTCCAGAGGGAAATAATATAGCAACATTAGGACAGGTCTTTTAAATACATTACTTCTTCCTACCAATAGCTTTTAAATAGTAGCAATTTAAACATGCCACAATTTACAGAATTTTCCCTAGCTACTATTTCAGGTATTTATGGTGGTATTCTACTGTCTTGAATCTACCAAGGGATTGGTAATACTAATCTGAATCTGATGAGATCACATGGTTTATCTGACCCCTGATGTAAATACAAAGATTATTTTGTCATTAGCATCTGATATAGACCAGTGGTAAGGGGTAAGCAGTACAACTGATATGTCAAAACATATTACTGGAAAGCATGTAAGCTTACTGACATTACACTGTACTGGTATCACCTTCCAGTAACCTTCCACTTCTTATATATTTACAACTGTGTGTCCCTGAAGAATTGAACCAATACTTCAAACTTTATTTGATAAAGAAGTCATCTTTCAACTTAACTTTTATACAAACTGTGTAAAGCCATGATCAAATTTGACAGTGTACTGTCTGTGCAGTGTATCAATCCTTAAATGGCTATACAGCTATAATGTAATTTTGAGTGACAAAGCATAGTATATCTCCATTTTGTGTAGCCTTGACCTAAATTACCTCTGTATTTTTACAGTAGGTAGCACAGATCTTCAGTATGCTACCTTCATCAGAATCGGAAATATACCGCCTTGACCAACATATGTTGGATACAGCCTTGACCTCTATCTACAGCATACAGCCTTGACCTACATCAACATTATAAAGCCTTGACCTACATCTACAGCATACAGCAATAAGGACAAGACCATGACCTACATTACAGGCACATCCTTTTATTTCCGTGGTGACCAGACAATTGCAATAAAAACCAAGAAATGTGCTATAGGCAATAACATTGGTCTACTTCATGATGAATATTTTACAACAGAGCTCAACAAATAGGATTTATCAAACGGTATACACATATAACATTCAATTCAGTTGATGTTTTGAACAAATTCCAATCCCGCTGAAAAAATCAGGTTAACAATTGACATGCAGAATAGATACAAAATGTTCCTTCAAGTGAGAGCAATTCAAAGCACAACATTGTCTGCCTGGTAACATACTCAATTCTTTATTCTGTCACAGTTCCAGGGTCTTCATCAATGGAAGTGAATTTGTCACAGTAAGTAATCGAGTCTCAGCCAAGAGAGACATTACTGGGGATGTGGCCTTCTACACATTGTGTGCATGTACCTAAACACCAATTTTACATGCATCACATGCAAACCCCTGACAGTTGATGGGTAATACGTAATCCAATAGGCTTGATTTGTATTCCGGTTCAAATGGTTTCAACTCCCTTAAAATGTTTATGGATTGTATAACTTAACACGTTTTATCTGTATCCTCCACATGTTACAGTATTGAACTGCCAAAGATTGCTGTTCTGGTAAGCGGTGTTAAGATCGCTTACACACTGAATAACTGACAAAATCATGGAATTATTGATAATGGTGTTTCATAAATATATCAGAAAGGGCAGTTGCCATAGGATTTAATATCTGGTTTCTAGTTTTCAAAATTTAATGGCATTGCCATTTGCTGCTAAAATGAACTGAATAATTTCAACACTGCTAGAGCACCAGTGTATGTAGTCATTTAAAATTTACCATCAGTCTGTTATTGAAACTCAACAGCTTAATCACACTGCATGTTTTCAAAAAGTTCTATCATTTTATCTAGAGGAACACTGCAGGTAGATTTTACACGTCAACTGCTCTGATGACCTATAATTACCCATAATCATCTGGAGGTCATCACAAAGTCAAACCAAACAACCTTGGAATCTAAAATAGCACACCTTCATTCACTATCTGGTGTGAGATCACACCAAAGCAGTGCATCAGTAAACATTTTTTATAACATGCCTTAAGCAAGAATGTTTTCCTTTATTTGTACATGAAGCAACACAGTTGCGATATTTGTGCTGTGTGGAAGTTTGAGAGCTGTTGGCACTGGTTTGGCAGGAAGACATCTGGAGAGATAGTTCTCTCTTATACCAGTAGACCAAGCCACAGAAACAGTGCTGGTGAGAGAATCCTGCTGTTAGTATACCAGTCACCTATTGGTCTTTAGAGACTGGCATGTGATTTTAAAATTACATCACATGTTGAGATTTGTAGTTTAAGCATTAGGTGACCATACCAACAAACAAGAGTCCAAGACTGGCTCTATCAGGTTAAAACCATCAGCAACCATCATATTACTGACATCTACATACGTCAAAAATAAAAAATAATCTTGCTAGGTTATCACTTCTAAGCACCAAACACAACCCTCAAGTTATGTCTTAAAATCAGACATGTCAGGTCACTGTGCATTACTTCCTATATTTCAACTTTCACTGTAGACAAGATCTTCATCAATGTACATAAAACACCATCGATTGTTGTAAAAACTTGAAAGCATCATTTCCAGATTTGATGCATGTTCAAGGGTATGACATGTTTTTACATAATGACAGATGCAATCTTGACACGTGAGATACTCGCCTGTAACGTCTTAAAGCATAGCGTCTGAAGTTTTCCTATGTAAAAAGCTGGTCTACTTGAGAGTCATCACTTTGTTTGACCTACCAGTAGATGGTCGGTACTGTAGCAAAGTTGTATTGATTTCTAAATGAAATCTGGCAAGTTCTACATTGTTGTGATGGAAACCAAGGAATATAGATTCCTTTACACACATTTCAGATATTTTGTACCGAAATTGAACATTTCATGTCTAAGGATCTGAAGCACTCATAACACAACAATATATCAAAGATGGACCCTTTTTTAGAAGACAATCTTAAAAAAAAATTAACCTTCAGATAAGTTGATTTCAAATTGTGTCCCTCAAGTTCCATCAGTACAAAATTGACAACAGTAATTTACAACACCGGAGTGACCTACCTGTCACATAAGTATATTTACTTGTAGTGGTGTAATACTTTCAGGTAATAAGAACAGTTTAATCTGTTCACTACAAAAACACCATGGAGCTGGAGTAAAATCACAGTTTCAGAAAAGGGAGACAATAGCATGTGCTTTGTACAATACATCAATATGCAAAGCAGAGAAAAGGGAGGTAATAATTAAAAAAAGGGAGACAAGTAAGACGGGACACTTACCTCAAGAATATGACTTTCCTGTAATTCTCTGTCCAGCTTCTGGCCAGTGGTCACTATAACACCTGTGGAATAAACACAAAAAAATTATATTACCCCTCACTATCAATAAAATAATTAATTCAAACATTAAAAACAGAATACTATTGATTTTTCATATTATCTTTCCATGTCAATATCAGAAATTTTTAATAAAATTACAAAGATATGATAAATTGCATTTCTTAAAAACAACTGACAAATAACAATGGACATTATGAATTTTAAATATTTTATCAATTTTTTATTCAATTCTAATATGTATTTTGAGAACACATCAGTAAATACCAGCAACATCCATTTACATCACTTGAATTCCCAATGTACTAATTCTTCAAATTCACTCTAACCTTATCTTTACCAATTCATTCTAACCCTATCTTTGCAAATTCATTTTAACTCTTAATTCAATGAATATGTAGCCTGAGCCACCAGGGCGGATTCACAAGACACAATGTATACCATCTATAGCTTATTTAAATACACGACGGCCCCCAGTCTACATGGCAGTTTTACTAGAGTATGTTTTTCTGGTTTATTTCGAGTGCCTGATGGCATACTACGACTACACACTCTTGAAATTGATCAGATAAATATATAAATCATCCTGGTGCTTCTCTGTGCCTTACAGAAAATGCCATGTAAATTCATTATAAAATGGGTAGCTAAAATATATAACACAAGTGACCTAAATTCTGTCATTTTAGAAAAGTTGGTTTTCTTTAATTTCAGGATTTATATGATTGGTAAGTGATTTATTAATGGAAAATGTCAAAGTTTTGTGAAATGAGTTATTAATTATCAGCATTCTATAACTAATATCCCTACCCAGCGATATAAACTGAAAGTAGTAAGAAATTTGGAAAAATTGTACAAATGTCAGTGTTGTAGTTACAATATGCATTACCACTACCAAGAAGTGTGATTGACATGTTAAAACGTCTCACACTAATTATAGGTGGGAGGGCCTCCTAAACTCTCAATGGCTACCTACTGAGCAAGATTACAAAATCCGAAATACTTGTGGTCCCTCTAATGGAGATCTCAAAATGTTTAATTCACAGCAAGTGCCTGTAATTACAGACATTCCAAATATCTCTGTACCAGTTTTTTATTTCTCTGTACAACATACATTGGGATTTAAAGTTATTTATACATCAATTTTTGAAAACATAAACACATGGTTTGTGGTGATAAAACTAAAAAAAGTAAAAGCATTATAAAAAGAAAATAAATAATATTGTGCTGGAAGTTTTTCTTAAAGAGTGTACATTTAATACTGGAAACATGGATTTCCTGACCTTGATATATCTGATTTTTTTAATTTGAATTTTTTTTTTCCAAATTCATTTCATCCAGTTTTTATTCTGTATTTATTAAACAATAAAACTGTAATAGAACTATCCATATCATCTGCTGCTCAGTAGTATTTTTACAAATCTGAATTTGATTTTCACAAAATGTTCAGTGTCCAGTTATTAGTTGATGTTCTATTTGGAGTGAGAGGTAATGTTTTGACCCCTCTGCTGGGCCTCTTGCAGGGCAAATACAGTAGGTAACACGCATCTTCTCATCATTTGACAAAATACAGAGATCCCCACAAAGACATGTCACTTTTATATATCAAGATTTTTTTAGGGTTTTTTTTAGTGAGTGGAGGAGAGGGGGGAAAGGACAGGGTGTTTTGAGGGATTCCAAACATCTGTAGCACAAACCACTAAAGCATGTCAACTTGAGAGATAGAGGCAACAGATTTTGGCCAACTCTGTACTTAAATACCAGTTTTACCAGTACATGAATGTCTGATATAATATCAGATGAGGCCAGACAGTGTTGTTAGCTACTATAATAATACCTATATATTTTTAATATAATTTATCTATATGTCTAGGTATCTAATTTCGAGATATAATGTATCCCAAAAAAAATCCAATGTTCAACATAGCATTTTGTAAGTTTGTCATCACCAGATAATATTTATAAGATATCAAATTAAATAGAAATATTGTGAAAAGCATTGATGCACTTTGTACAGGTTTATACATATTCAGACAAGTTATTGTGTTTCTGTTGATAAGACAGTGCACAGCTGTATAGTCGGCGACTTACTGGGGGTAAAATTCTCCTTGGGGAGCTCTCCAACAAAGCCAGGTCACATTTGAAAATAATACATCTGAATTCCAGGTTTATGTAACCTGTATACCTTCATTGTTCATTGTTATTCTTGGGAGTTTTTTCATCTCTGAAATACTCAATTTGTTTGATACACGATCATTGATTTAGGACACTGTTTAGGGTATCAACCTGTACATAGGAGGGTGACATTTAACAAACATGGCCCTGACTTAGTTAAAGTATTTTTGTGTTGAATGTATTTCACAATAATAAATTCTGGTGTTTATGCCAAGAGAAAAATCAATTCCTGAACACTATCACCAAAACATTAGGTCCATTTCTCTTCCAATATTATTCCCTATTGTAAAAATTATATATCTTCAATGATACAATATAGCTTCACTGACTGAAGATATATAATTAAAATTTTTTTTAGTTTTCACAATCCTACAACATAAGATATTATAATGAAACACTTTTTCCCCAAAGACGATCAAGAAGATAAATGAAAACCTTACAAAATATCAAATCATTATAATGAAATTATTTAATAATTAAGATTTTAATATAATGAATACCATATAAGGTATCTGAGTATAATATGGAAAACCTTTAAGAACCTGCCAAAAGGGAAATCTTATAGATACCCAAGGATTTCTTCACAAAAGCCAACTAAGTTTTTAATCATATTTACAAGATTGGTTTTTCCCTCTATTTCATTTTCACAATAAACGAATCTTAAGGAATGTCCAGATCACAGAGACAAATAAAATCATTAGGTATGTAAATCTTTTGCCACTGAAGGGATACAAAAGTATTGAAATAAACTAAAATAAAGAGCATTCAAAATCAAAGTTACTGACTAAAAAAAAACCCCTTCTACCTAATTATAAAACCTCAAATATCACTTGATGCATCCGTGTCTTAATATTTTGAATGTTAGTTCAGCCCTTGAGCATTTTAAGAATTCTTATATATCTTTGATACCATCAAAACCACAGGCTATTAAAATGACTGCAGAGTTTAGATGTTATTTGTGGATTTAACACTTGAAAATGATGACATACTGATAACACAAATCACATTTAAGTTATAATTAACTTTTTAGGCCTCGTTTTCCACTCAAATTATATCAGAGTGCATTTATATTAAAGCTGGGTTTCTACCTATCATTATAAATTCAATTAAAAAACTTTATCAGATGAAGGCAATGTTAAATTACAAACAAATTTTTTTTTTAATGTTTTCTATATGTCATTCTATGTTTGTTGTGATACTGAAGGCAACACAATACACAAGGATAACCAGATCATTAAGCTTAAAGATATTAAAGCCAAGAAAAAAAGAATTTTGTAACATGACATAACACAGAAAAAAGACCATTCAATTTCACTTCCAATAGAGACATGACAAAACTTGTTAGGCTGACTAAATGATGATGTACTTTTGACAGAAGGACCCACTAAACTGTTACTGTTAATCGTTATAATAGGTTTTCATTTGGAAAAGAGAATTTTTTCATTCCTAAGCTGAGTTATGTAACAGTGGCACCAGCTGGTGTTATTACTCAGCTGTATAAACCCTAAAGTCTTTGTAAGGACCTAAAGCAGGGCTAGACTTTGGTGTTTACCAACGTCAGGTGACAAACCTCCCAGAAACAGGATTATAGCTTATCACTCTTTAATACAGTCAGGACTTTTCTACTACCCATGTACACAACCAATCTTGTCACACCTCTGACCAAGTTTGATGTCAAACCTCTGACAGATTTTCTGATAAAACAACAGAAGGAATTTCTGATGTTTTAACCCATTCCCACACAATGACAAGTCAACGCATGTGCCTCTTCTTTGGAAGATTCCTGAATTCAAACATTTCACCATATGAAATATATTTCAATGAATGTCTGTTTTAATGAATTTCCTCATAACAAATCAATAAAGGAAATATTTCTGTATCTTTTACGCACAGATGTACAGAAATAAGCATCAATATTGGATATGGGAAACAAAGGCATTTAGCATCTTCAAAGTGATAAGAGTGAATACCGTAGCTAGGAGCATTAGATGCAGAACAAAAAGCTTCAGACTAATCTATATTGACATTTTAATACCTAGTATGAAATATTTCCCCAGACTATTAATTCCAAGGGATTCTGAAACAATGATGCACACAAAATTATACAGATAGATGGATTAAGTTGCTTATTGTACATTGTACCAACTTATCTAGCTAGGTAAACTAGAGCAGAAGAGCTGCAAGAACTTATATAGCTGGGTAGAGTAAATTAGGAGAATCCTGAATAGCTCATAATATCAAGTCTACATTGCCAGGTACTCGATGTGTGCAATGTTATGACACCACAGCCATAACTGGGATATGCATGTGTGAGTAAGATTATGATATTAATAGGTTTATAGGCAGATATGTCAGGCCGCACACATTAGGTCTGTCCTGCTGTCTGGTCTTCCTGTCTAGGAAGTCAATGACACAAAACAGGTCAAAGTGTCCCAAGTCCAAACCATCACTCTTGTAATCTTAAAAGTTTCTGTTCTATCCCCATGTACTGGTCACGGTTTCAACCTTCTAGATAGCCCCTCTTAGTCAAACTGTCAAATTCTCATACATTGGCCACAGTGTCAACTACATAAGGTCGGTGTCAGTCTTGACTTTGTAGTCTGAATTTGACAAATCACCAGCTACAGGTCAGTGTCAATCCTATGGTCAAACTTCAAATAATCTTGTAATATGCAAATAATTGGCAGTATTAATATTTGAGGTAAATAATGCCTATGAACAAAACACAAATGACATGTATAATGTGCAAGAAAGCATATATCCTTAACCTTAACTGTAACACAAATCACAGGTATCATAAGTAAGGTAGCATATAACCTTAACTGTAACACAAATCACGGGTATTATAAGTAAGGTAGCATATAACCTTAACTGTAACACAAATCACAGGTATAATATGTAAAGTAGCATATAACCTTAACTGTAACACAAATCACAGGTATAATATGTAAAGTAGCATATAACCTTAACTGTAACACAAATCACGGGTATTATAAGTAAGGTAGCATATAACCTTAACTGTAACACAAATCACAGGTATAATATGTAAAGTAGCATATAACCTTAACTCTAACATATATCACAGGTATTATAAGTAAGGTAGCATATAACCTTAACTGTAACACAAATCACGGGTATAATATGTAAAGTAGCATATAACCTTAACTGTAACACAAATCACAGGTATAATATGTAAAGTAGCATATAACCTTAACTCTAACACAAATCACAGGTATAATATGTAAAGTAGCATATAACCTTAACTCTAACACAAATCACAGGTATAATATGTAAAGTAGCATATAACCTTAACTGTAACACAAATCACAGGTATAATATGTAAAGTAGCATATAACCTTAACTCTAACACAAATCACAGGTATTATAAGTAAGGTAGCATATAACCTTAACTCTAACACAAATCACAGGTATAATATGTAAAGTAGCATATAACCTTAACTCTAACACAAATCACAGGTATAATGTGTAAGGTAGCATATAACCTTAACTGTAACATATATCAGAGGGATAATGTGTAAGTTACAAGGGCACTTTGAATGCTGATAAGTATAGTGTATATAAAATGGCCTGCTGTGCAATGAAAGAGGTCAACAAGCTGGAAAGGTTTGTATGGCTCTACAACACACCTTAGTATACACAGATAATATACTGTAATTTTGTTAGCTTTGCTGACCCTAGAAAGGTGCCTAACAATCTCTTGCCAGGGTTGGAGGTGTGGTAAGCCCCAGGTAGAACATAGCCTGACCTGGCTAGTTTGACCCCCGAGGAAGAGTCCTGATTATAAGCCCACCTCAACTGTCATCCACACACTTACTAACTGTCAAGTGTCGACAGGTCAACAATTGTCTCGAAATTTACACCCCTTAGAAATACATGTTCATGACAATAAGGAAATAAGCAAGAAATAATTATGTAGCAGATCCCAATACAAAACAAATCAATATCTTATGGTCAATTAAACTGTCTGTGTCAGATAAATAAATAGCTATGACAATAACCTGCAGGTATTTGTATATCTTTCGTGTTAGTATATGTAGGCATCAAAAGTTGTCCACAATTTAGCATTAATTATCTCCCTTAGAAAGTCACTAACTTGTCGACTACTTACAAATATTCTTACATGTAGAAATATTCACTTTCCATTTATATTCATATCATTTTACAAATATAAATATCACTGTCTCAATCCACTTCACTTTTAATGTAAACATATATCAACTTTGAATAACTTCGATTACAATTTCCAAATTTTAATGGTTAAGTAAAAATTGCAGTAATTAAATCATTTAAATTCAGGAACAACAAAGAAAAGTGCGAGTCTATATGTTTGAAGAAAGCTGTTCTGGTTGTCACTCTATGTGACCTGGTATGTAAAAAGCATGCCCTAATTCATTATAAAGAGAATTAGATATCAATGCTTCAGATACAATTTGATATTTTTCCAGACAAAACAAGTTTGGTATAGAGATTAGTAGAGCTGACACAGTCTGTAATCCGCTGTGTCAGGGTAAACAGACACATCTATTGTAGCACGATTCTTTGACATCAATACATTTATTGGTTAGATCTACTCTGGTTGAAACTGTCCTAATACAAGTACATGTAGTGGTAAAAAAATCTCCCACAGAAAAACACATGCCAAGCAAGTAAAACTCTACTTAAAACAGTGCTATAATGATTTCTTTCAAGTCTGATGTGGAGTACATCATGTGAATAAAATCTATTGTGACATTCATACCTGATATGATTGACAAAAGGCTTGAATCTCTGTAATGTTGATACCTCAAACAGATCACATTTATTTTTATTTGTCATCAAACGGTAAAGTTTTTTCTTTGGCCTCTGACCTTTTGTCCAGAAATAAATTTCTTGAAAGGATCTTATACAGCTAAAAAGCTTCCAATTCTTCAAATTAATTTTGTGAATAGGAATACAAAATAATTACCAGGAAATCCCCATGGATGGATGTCACTACCATTGTAACATACAATGGCATATCATGCCTTCTAAGAAATATGGTGTGCGACTGTTGTCAGAACAATTCTGATCCACAAGCATTTTAATACACAATTTCTACTATAGAATAATAATTTTCGAAGTTTTCCACTGTAAAAATGTTTCAGATAGTATAAGAAGGGGTAGGTCTGTGGATAGTACATCAGTGAACAACAAATTAACATTCAAACTTTCTTAACACACATTTAAGGTATCAATTTCTTTGGACATGACTGAATTCTTGACCTCTAAATAAAATCATCTAACTGCACTGTCCCTAGTCCAGACACTTTTGTACAGACATGTTTGACCTCTAGGGCAAGAATAAATGACAGCCCCCCCACTGTCAAGGTCGTCTGTGCCTTTGTACAATGAACTAGACAAGGTCGTGTTGGTATTTATACCATGTGTAGATTTAGCCTTCAATACACTGTTACCAAGACTTACATGAATGCATAACTAGTGTTTATGAAAACAGGACATCATAATAATGTCAGTGGTTAGATTCAACTGGGCAGGGCATGAGTTTCCCTATACAATATGAGTATGTCTGGAGCCACACTGACTTCACTAATAAAGGGGAGAAGCTCTTTCAAACTTCCTTTGTTTGGCCAGAGTAAATATCTGTTTGTGGTAATACATAGTTTAGGATTGACAATCCGCTTCAAAGTAGTTGAAACTTCATTCAAGTATCCAGCCAAGGAAATGAAGACGTGTCTAATGTTCTGAAATCAGCATGCCAGGTACATATACTAAGGACACAGCACGTCTTTATGAAGTTACTAATGACCCGGGTGTCAAATTTTTTGTTTTGATGTTTATAACGATGACGAGGTGAAAATTGACAATATGACATATAGCCATGACAAAAAAGATATAGCTGGAAGAACAGAACCACAATCAAATTGTACACTAGTTTAACTACCCTAGTTTATGACAGGGGTAGTTTTTTTATGTATCATACTAAATGAATGTTTTCTCAAAATTTTTAGTACCTATCAAACATTTTTTGAAAAAGGCCATTCTCTAAGTATAAAGAAAGCCACAAATGTACTTAATGAATTAACTAAGCTAATATGGCGCGTCATGTAATTGGGTTGAAAGTTTATGCCTTGTCATTTTGTACAGGTGAAAACAGTCACACCTCTTTGATTAAAATACAAAATGGTTACATTTTTAGGCAGCAATTATCTCTGGAGTGTCACGTCAAAGTTAGTCCCAATTTCAACATAATGGTATTTATGGATGCAAGCCAAATGAAACGGTTAACAAGCAAGCACCTTCGATCTTTAGCTATTTGTCTGTGTCAGAGTCTGGACCGTGATCGCCTCTGTCAAAATTGGAGACTGTCATTACAGGTAAAATATTACCTTGTTGGTGCCTTTACCTGGAGCAAACACCTACGCAAAATGATCTAAGGATCAGACAACAAACGGAAATTACTCTTTTTTTTGTTGTTTTAAATTGTATACCTTTGTAATGTTAATGCCTTTTGAAAATGTTTCATATTCAGGTAATTTATATAAATAAAATTGTCTAAATGAAATCAAATTGCATAAACTTCACTTTAATATCAACAAAACTCCTTACCCGTACATCAGAAATTACTGTGTCTCTATTTGAAAAGAAAACACTAGAAAATATTATGGCATTTGTAGATGACACATACATCATAAAAACTTGTCTATGTAAACTGAGGCCTTTGCTGACAATATCTAGTAAATTTCCTTTCTGGCACTTCACCAGATATTGCCATATTTGTGTGATGTATTGGGATACCAAACAGCTTGCCTTGCCCATTTTCCATCACCTCAGCCAGGCCATTATGTAGTGAAGTCTTTGAACTTAGACAATGAGGCTCTAACTGTCTGCTAAGTGCTGCCATCATATAAACCCCTCAATTTAGCTACCACACAGAAACTGAGCTTTCCTTTATAACAGGCATTTCAAACTGACTATAGGCCAACCAGAATTAGGAACTATTTCTGAACCTTTGTATGTATTAGTACAGTTCATTTTCCTTCCATGGTAAATTTCAACAGGCAGACCATTCCATTTGTTTCCAACAACTGCAGGCCAACTAGAACTTGGAAATATCTGTGCACTGTTTTTATTGTTTAAATAATGATGAACTGTTTAATGGTGGGCTGTCCACTTAATGGGGCTCATCCAGGAGGTGTTTAGATACATGTGTGAAAAATAATGAGGAGTTAACCTTTAAACACCTTACCAAAATATATGGTTTTAAACTGCAGCAATTACCATAACACAGGGTTCAGAAATAAAACCAGCATAATACAAAAGTGGTGAGAGTGGTTTTAATCATCCTGAAGTTGACCATCATCATAGACAAAAAATAAAAGCTGAGCGGGAAGGCCTTCTAAACACATATTATTATGTGATTCACAACAAATACAACAGAAAAGAAAAAAGTTTTAACATGAAATAGAACAATTAACTTATGAAACTGTATTATTTGTATAGCTAATACTGGGCCTGTTACAAGACAGCTTGAGGTACAACCACTGAGCACCAGACCTGTATTTAAATGCTGTTCATAGAAACTCCACTTGAAAACATTACATACAAAGTTTCAACTCCTAGAGGTTAATAATTTTGTCTCGCATGTGCAGGTTTCTCCATTCACAGATCAGCTAAATTGGTCATAAAAACACATTGCTGACATGTGTGTAGAGAAATTTCAAGACAGAACATCACTTCCTGACTGTGCAGTCATTTGTTTTGTTTGGCGAGTAAATAATTTGAAGTCTGTAACAGTCATAAATGGATAGGAGAAACTGTCTTGGGAGAAAACATCAGAGTGATAGATCCAATTACATCATTGTCTGTACCTGCAGAGGCCTGAATATAAATGAACCAGTCTTGCTACGATTAATTTTCAAGACACAGCTGTTATTTTCAGTGTTTCCCCTCCTTATAATTTTGGTACCTGTTATATCACTTTGGTTTATATCCAACTAATTGGAGTCTAACAAGAATTTCCACATCCTGACATCCTCAATTGATTTTTATACATGACAACTGTCCATGATATGAGGACCTAATTGGTCAACTTCAACACTGGAGTCTTGTTCCAAGATTATTTTTACATCATGGTGCTCAAAATATCTCAAAAAGTTATGTTCTGCTAACTTAATCAACAAATAAATTGCTCTATCAACTTCCACATGCAATAAATGACCTCAAAAACTAAATTCTTAAGGATATATATATATCTATATATATAATGATGAGAAAAATGTGTTCACTAATATTTATTCACTAAAGTGACTAAAAAAATTATTTCAGAAGCCAGAAACCCAGTAACTGAGTGCTTTGTCAATAGACTGTGACATGTGGAGGGCTGGAGAGTTTGGGGTAATATAACACTGTATATTCCAATCATCTTGATTATCCCAGCATGTACTAAAGACTCTCGAGTACACAAGAATACCAAGATATAATTACTTATTTCCTGTTAAATTCTATGTATAGTTTTGCACAATATCATTTTTCATTTCATTATAATCTTTTTAAGATCTCTTGATCACCTTCAAATCTAAAATTTTAACATTTGAAAATCAAATTTTACTTAAAGTTGTCAGAACATGTACTTTATGGCTCAGTCACAGCAGTATTCATTAAACAGTCTCTAAATCAGGAGAAATAAACTCTTACAGTCCTTACATAGGTTTGTATCTCTGTGTCATTATCTTTAAAGATAGGGTATAAAAAACTTAATCAAATTACATAAAAATCGCCAGGTTGATTGGGATATAAGTCTGGTTCCGTCAGATCTCAGCACCAGCATCACCTCAGTAAGTCGGGGCAAAGATCACGATAATCACAACTCCATATGGACCATTCTGCCGTTGTGAAACCAGCAGGAGTCTGTTCATTGCACACGTTCCCGTTCTAACATCTATGTCTGTAAATGTTAATATCCACATGACTTTTTTCTGCGGGTGTTTATAGGATAGCTAACTGCCATTGGCCACCATTCAAGGTGTGGTATTTACATGGTGATGACCCTTAAGGTGGGGACACAACTCCTAATGAATCTCTGTATATGTTAAGTGTAGACTCTACGTGTATACAGCTGTACACGTTGTGAAATCTAGTTTTAATGTGCCAGTTCTTTCAGAGCAGCAAAGATGCATACTATCTGCAAGAATCAATGTGGCGATAGTCATTATTATGGAGATGGAATCGTTCCGGAGCTCTGTGATGGATAATTATCGATATTTCAAACATTTGTTGAAGATTATGTGAACTTATGCTATCTGAATTTCTTAGGAGACATGGAAAGACTTAGCACAGGGAGCAAACCACTTAAATACACATATCCCAGAATCGGCTCTAACACATCTCATCAACATCTCTAAACTACAGGGGGCACCAACATGCTGATAACATCAGCTGCTATTTCTTTCAATAAAATCTTAATTGATATAAATTGTAATTTAGGTTTTTTCTCTACATTTATTTAATGTACAAAGATGTGTATCACATTCAGTTATCATATATAACATTTCAAATTAAAGAATCTCAAAAAAATCTACAAAAGAATTAATGTATTTGAGTTTAATACACGGCTGTTTGATCAAACGTTGCTGCAATGTGCGATCCCAACTACAAAGAAATAGCTGACTTACTCATTATTACAAGGATACAAGGGCTGTCCTTTCTCTGGAGTTTTAATTTAAACATTTACACTACTACTTTCTCGGCTGCCATATATGACTTGCTGTAAACACAAATTACTGTAGCATTTACTTCAGTTTCGGGTTGACCCTATTGTGAACCTATCCACATACTTGTAACAACATATGAAGTAATCAAAAACACTCATTCAAAGAAAGACATGTGAAAGAAATGAATTAATTCATCCACAGTCAAATGCACCCAGTGTGGAGCTGTCACAACAAAAGAGCAGGCGAGGGTTACAGTACTTCATATCATGAAGAAATTTGGAAATGGTTTTAATGAAGGGTTACTGAGTTCAGACAGCCCATTTGATAAAACACAAAGAAATCCAGCTTAATTCACTTCTGAAATGACATAATGGAGAAAAAATTAAAGGGTTTGACAAAGAGTTAGAAAATTCCCTGCTCAGTATCTTGCATCAACTTTGTATTTCTCACTAAAACAATGATAGAATTTCTTTTAAAGTACAAAATTTGTTTAAATATGATAAAAATAAGTTGTTTGTAATCACAATTACTATGTGTGGTTGGTTTATACAGCCAACCACAATTAAGGGTATACACCAACACTGATTCAGAAAATGTAAAATTTATCATCCAAAAGTAAAAAACAAAAAAAAAACCCACAAAAATCATAAACATCATTATTATTCATCCAAAATTTATGCTAAATTCCCATTTCTATTCAGGAGATTGTTGACGATGGGAATTTTATTAGTTTAAAAGAAATTCATCACAACAATACTTAAATATGTAGATGATATTAAGTATAATGCTAAGGGTATCCTTGCATTTTTTAGTTCCACCACAATGAGATGCCGACAATTCTAATCACTGATAAGAAAGTATACTTCAAGCGAACAGAGTCTACAAATTTAAAGGTCATATGTATACCCATCACCCGACAAAGATCTATGAGTGTTAGGTGTTACAGTAGAACTAGGAATGGATTTCAATGACACAAAGTTGAAAAGGACCCTGGTTGTTTTATGATACAGAGGGAGGACAGAAATATGGAGGCCTTATAACAGAAACCTTGCCATCAGATTTATCATGCGACTACAAGAAAGGATAGTCTGTTAAACATCAGTTTACATTTCCACAATAAATTCAGATGCTGGTGTTTTTAGTATTGGTTAGGGACTATTTTCACATGAGGTAGATTTTGTAGTCACACAGAGAGTCATTACAGAGCTCATTCATCATGGACACTTCACACTCCCTCTATCATCAATTTGAAATTGAAATCTCTGATCCTGAAGCACATTAACACATACAACCTTAATTTACATTTCACCCTGCCCTGGAATATGTTTAACCTTTACTTAAAAACAGACACAGGTTCAGGCAAAGTTCATTTTTTGGTGTAACAAAAAATATAAGAAATAAATTGTCTACAGTGATTTCAGATGTTTCCGTCAACACTTAGTATGCCTGCTATTACTGTGTGTAACCTTCAGAATAAAACTTGTTTAAAGCAAGAGGGGTAGAAATTCATCACAGCTGATCAGCATTATCAAACTTTGTCAAATTCCTTCAATTGATTTATCAAAACTCTAATCCATTCTTGTAGCATGTGGTTTCATCTTACAGGAAATCAAAATATGTGATCATCATCATTTTTTTTTTTCAATATCACTGAGCAGCTGATCAACATCACCGGTCCAGTAGTGTTCCAGCAGTGTGCCTTGATGAGGTGATATCTGAAGGGCAGATGTCTGTCCACAGCCGTCTTAATCTTAATGGGGGGTCCTTCCAAAGTGCTCCCACAACCAAGCTTTCACATGACCAAGACTGCACATGGCTCTGAATTTGTCTGGAGCCACTAGGGGTCACTATGTGTCCTTTCTTAATCAAAGGAACACCAGTATATACTTTATGGTCAGAAATCATGATTTCATCATATTTTTTTGACAAAAAATGAGTGATTTGCCTAGAATCCTTGTCTACTCCATTCACAAGATATGGAGAAGTGTCAGTATTTTTGTTATATCAATGAAGATCTTAAGTGGGGCACCTTTAATGGTGAAAAATTCATGGGAATATCAATCTAACACA
The DNA here is from genome assembly GCF_031769215.1 of Ylistrum balloti. NCBI lineage: Eukaryota > Metazoa > Mollusca > Bivalvia > Pectinida > Pectinidae > Ylistrum > Ylistrum balloti. The sequence goes on along the minus strand of NW_026782147.1, from coordinate 685,633 downwards.
TTTCTCAAAACCACACAACAAACTCATTTTATCACACAATGATTAAAGTTAACATATTTTTCTTTCGTCATTCTTTTATCATCCTGATCTGACCATGGTCACAAGTCCTCTCTGAGGAGATATAAATATGGCATTTCCGCTCTTTTACATTTCTCTTGATAGTATTTACCAATAAAACTTACGGAATAGCACGAAAGAACTCCCAGCAATCATGGTCATGATGATGCTTGTGAGGAGTTCTACCTCATTTTCTACTGATAATATTATACCTCATAGACAGAAAATCAATTGTTATTTCGTGATTTTTTATCTTTTATATGTGAGTCACATGCATTACTCATGGATGCTATAAAATGTTCACTTGATATCAGAGTAGAAGGGATAGATTATTGATATTTTTTACAGCTGGAATGCTATCAGACACCAGTTGTATTGACTGGGTAGCTATGGTGAAAGTAATCTTGTGAGATGGACACATTAACCTCCACTGTACAAAGCCTTTACTAGGTCACACTGCCCCAGGAACTAGTCTCGTGTCAAACATCTCAAAAACTCAAAATCAGAAACTCACAAACTCACAATGTCACACAGTCAAAGATATCACAATGTCACCAGGTCATAAATTTAACAAGGTCATAAGGTCATAAATTTCACAAGGTCACATGTCACAAGGTCTAAGATCTCACAATGTCACATGTCACAAGGACATAAATTTCACAGGGTCACAAGTCACAAGGTCAAAGATCTCACAATGTCACATGTCACAAGGTCATAAATTTCACAGGGTCACAAGTCACAAGGTCAAAGATCTCACAATGTCAAATGTTGCAAGGTTACAGATCTCAAAATGCCACATTATACAAGATCAAGATCTCACAGTGACATAGATAATAAAATTCCAGAGCTTCTACTCATGTGGTTTGCATCCTGCAAGGTCACAAATCATGCAAGGTCATAGATTTTAAAAGGTGATCATACTTCTCACCATAGATTTCATTCAGTCACAATTTTCAAACTAATGCAAAGGAAATCATATAGTGTATTCATTACTTGACAGTACTTTTAGTAAACTGGGTTTAAGCAATTAGGCTGAAAAACCAGTAATCGTGTTACAGGACCTACAAGGTTTTCATGATTAAATAAGAGATCTAAAACTGAGGCCTTACAATGCCTTGAAGGCAAAGCCTAACACACAGAAATGATGAAATAATAAAATCTTAGCATGAAAAGGAAATTACCCTGTAGGAATCTGACAGTAAAGGATGAATGTGACAACATGTAAGCAATGCAGCTACACATTTTTTATAATCCATTTTCAAAGTCAACCTGATAGGAAAACCAATGTGATTGCTCATGAATGTCAATCGCGTACCATATAATCCCTTAGGGCTGTGTGGAGTCTGTGAGGCTTACCTAGGTTTGGTGGAAGAAGAGTGAGGCAGTGAATGACGTTGGACTTTCAGTGTACGACTAGCATACAGTACATTCTGTCTGGGCCTTCCCATAAAGCTATCACAATCAATCACCATCGTGAAAATGCTCTCACCATTTCCAATGGCATACAGGACTAATGTTTATTCTTTTTGTGAATGTTCAAAATATAAAACATTTTCCAGAAATAATGGACTAAGATCTATACAGATACAACACTGACCTACTACTGAAGTTATATATTTTACAGAAGTGCATTTAAGTGTCATTTTACTGTTCTGTATTACACCCTAGAGATTAAACTGACGCTATCTTTGTATGATATACAAATTTTGGTATATATACAAATTTTAGTGAGAAGTACAGATATGGTATCTAAGCATCCAATCAACAGCAGCCAGGAACAATTTTAGACAGGTTCCTTCGTAGCTAATTATTGTGGCTACCTCATCGAATACTATAAGGAAGGCCCATCAAGTATCATTCAGAGTAAGAGGGTAAGGTGTCTTGCCCAGGGACACAACCAAGACTACACAGTCAAGTCTATTTCTGAGCTTCCTTAGAACACAAACCATCACGGGTTAAGCCACAAACCTTAGCCCTTCACCTAAGGATGTTAGGCCAACATTCTTCCAACAGAGATATTGCAGCCAGTTGAAGTATACTGACAATAAGTGTTATTGCTGTGAGCCATGATTCACTAAAACTGTTAGCAGTTTACATACTGTTCACAGTTCAGATATATTATAATATCACCTGTAAAATATAAACATGTTAAATTACTTTTAACTTCTTAAGATTGCATTTGATCTGCACTTTTAATAGATAAATAATTAATCCATTTCAAGCACTTCTCTATTGATTTCACTCTGTCTGATTTAGTTACAAACATAATCAGCAAGATCAAACAGAAGATTAACCAGTCAGAATATTTCCAAAATCTAAAGCTATATATATACCCTTTTATCTACAAATGCAGATGACAACTTTCCCATTTAATAAAACTCTTGAAGAATAATAAAGCTAAAAGCTTACCTAACTGAGATAATGTGTTTAGTAATCAGCCAATGATGGGACACAATTTGTGTACAACTCGGTATCAGATCCAGATGTATGGAAAAAAATGTCACAGTATACTAAAGGAGCTAGCCTGAAACATTATATCTGTGATAAACCCACATGCATTTTCTAAAGTGAATACACTATTAACCAGTTAGAAGAGTACCACCTACACATTTCCTGGTTCTTATTAACTGTGGTCTTTCAAAATAAAAAACAAACTTACATTTCTCCAGGTAAATCAGTTATTTAGCAGGGTCGTTAAGAAATTTTCACCAATGAATATTTAAAAGGCGAAGTAGAGAAAATCATACATAATTTTCATCTTGATAACAATCTGAATGAAGATCTAATCATTCCATTCAATGTAAGTGGTTGGCATGAAGACAGGGCATTTGATAGGACATTTTACTATTGTTAGGGATGTATGAGCCAAGTATCCAAGGAATCTGCTCCCTTAACTGACAACCGATCAAGTCAGCTAAAAGCTGCCAGGGAATGCTTCCTGATAATTGTCTTTGTAATGAAACAATTAAAATTAGGCAAGATTCTATGCCAGTGTGTTTGGTTTGTTCCGTAATACTGTATTACCAAGCGTATGTCATTATTCATGATATCATCTAGGAAAACCATTGTGTATGATGCAATATACATAAATTAGGTATTATTACATAGACCAAATATATCTTCTAAAACAATACTTCCATCATTATGTGCGATAATAACAAACCTATTAGTTGTAATAAAGTGCTAAATGTGATCTCTGTCACTCAGTTGATGGAGCAAGCTTGGCTGGCTCAGGGCCATAGATTATCAGCCACCAGGAGCCTGGGTTCGATTCTTGTCTGTACTATGCTCAGCATATCAAGTATTATGAGCAATTCAGAGGAAATTATTACTTTAATTCAAATTGTTGCAATAATTACTATATAAACTTATAATTAGTTCACAATATAAAAATGAATTTTTAAATATTATTTCCTGGTATTTTAATTATAAACTGGAACTAATGAAACATTCATCCTACATTAAAAATGTTTTGTTTAACAACCCAGTCTGCTGACCTTGAACACTGATTACCAAAGGAATAATTAAGACTACACTAAAACCCAAGGTCTCATTAACAGATAAGGGAGGGTAATTCCCAACCTTCTCAAGTGCTTCTGATGAAAACGGAAATGTTTCTGTAGGCCATCATTAAGCTTCCCTCCAGTTCCTGGATTTGTAAACAACAGAAAGCTTGACTGTTAGCCTGGTGTAAAATATTAGGAAGCATCTCCATACTTATTTTTATTTTTCTTGAACGATACCAGTCAATTTTATCAGCTCTCCAAAACATAAATGTATGAAGCATGACAAAAAACTTGTAGGAATAAAGCTATCAGACACAGCATCAATATTAATAACAGTGAAAATCAGCCCAGATCTTAACAGACATAATCATCAAAAACAAGGAAACTTTCCTGTGAACCACTTATGATTGAAGAGTGTACTGGAAGGATTATGAAATTCAAGACACAAACAATTTTACAAAGTGTTGAATTTAAGGAGATGTATAATAAGATATCTGCATTACGTAACACATACAAACTAAAGTTGTTCCCACATATCGTGTGGAATCAAAGAAATTCCTTTCTGTTTCCAGCTTTTAATGTTGTGTAACTTGAATTACTGCTTTTAAGATACAATCAGTGTTTGGAAAGCATATACCTAGTGTGGTGTTCTATCCGTCACACTGCCCCGCCCCCTCCCCTACCTCAAGTTTTCTTTGTTACATCACAGGTGTTATTTCCTGATGAACGTTTCCGCTTACACAAGATTTTTCAAAAGTTAGATCAAGATTTTAATTTAATCTCCCAACAGCTTTTCTTAAATTTCAAACAAAGGTATCGCTGTTTCATTTCACAGATTTAGCAAGAGTATTGAATGAATATATTTAAATGAAATAAATATGGGTCATGCCTAGGGGCATTACACCTGTGTCCCAACAACACGCTTGGCATGAATGGATTGTGATGATCGCGGGAGTGCAGCAAAGCTGACATCCAAATAAGGCAGGATTCAATAGTGCTAAATGACGAGTAAGCGATATGTAAAGCAATCATCTCGTTAGCAACATCAAAGTCGCAGGTGTGTATGTTACCAGTAAACTACTGACAAATTTACAGCAGGTAAATAGACAAATCCCACACTAAATTATTTCCACCAAATCTCAAATGCAATATTGCTTACTTTAGTATACAAACATCACTACTGGTACAACACAACATGTCCCATTGAAGAAACAGAATTTACCTCAATGACTCAATGCACTGCCCTAACATTAGCATGCGCAACAGACAAGACTTTCACCTGGTCAGGACCGACTAGTCATTAAAACTGCATATGATAATAATTTATTTCTCTGCTTGGGTAAATGTCTTTTGCCACAGAGTGCATCTCATTTCCTGTCAGAGGAATGTAGTATTACCTAGGACAGGAATCCTCTTATATCCACTTACATGACAAATTCAGTTGAAAATGTTTAATATAATCATCATAAATTAATCAACAGGTGTTGTTCATTTGAATTGCAAATGCCAAAATGAGATCATTTTAAAATACACATTAAAATCAAAATGCAATAGTAAAGAGTGCCATTGTAAAATCTCTTGTTGGAAGAATTTCTGTAATCAGAAAATTATTCAGTAGCATTTTTAGACTACTTTATGCCAAGTTTTAGAGAAGACGTCAGATTCTATATGTTGGTAAAAAGAAAGAAACATACAGGGGATATTAAAGAAGTCCATCAAAGGCTGAAAACATATTTATTACGGCCATAAAACATACATAAGCTAGCAGAGAATTTTCAAGCTTTACAAAGGCTCCTCTCACTGCAGTTGAAAGGTCAAAATGGTGTTCGTTTGTAGAGTAAGCATAACAGGAAGCCTGACAGTAACATCTCTACTTGTTTTTGTTCACAGCTAATTTGTTGGTCAATAGAATTCCTGATCATAGATATGTCAATTACCTCCTGAACAGGTGTGCTGATCATCTAAGCTTTAAATATAGGTATCAGTTCTCCTAACTTACCACACAATTAATCACAAACAATTCTCCCCCCACAAAAAAACGTCCATCAAATCAGTGACACGATTGTCCCTGTGTGTCCATATCATGGCTAAATTGACCAATGGATGATCACCGCTACTTAGATAAATCAGTCAGGTGCAAATGCTGCCGATCTGATCATCCTATATAATTGACAAGTTTGACAACATAAGGGTCATATACAGTTTTTTTATGTCCCTTTTCTTCAGTAGTTACAATGTATCTTATCAACAGACATATTTATTCAAAATTTGTATTGTTGAAAAAGTAAATTGATATAGAACATTTGAAATCAAAATTAAGCCATGAGTTGGCAGAAATTCTCAAGCATGAACAAATAATAATTGTCCCTTACACTTGCACAAAGGAAGACAGACATAATCATTACTAATTTACAGGTCTTTTCTTTAATAATCATACCAGAAATTTTGCCCACAGTCCAGATAGTTTACTCTGAATTCAGCTATTTGACCTTTCAGAGTTCTCCAACCAAGACAAATTTAGGGCAATTTGTTATGTCTCAGTGTAATACACAAGTAGAAACTTACTTTTAACACTGTAAACACAGCTTTAACAGATAATCTATCAAAAAACAGATAACAGTCCAGGTCATCAACCTTTCGATGTCATTAACCAATAATTGTAGGCGGAGCATTTACCTGGACTAGGGTAATTAAGGTAGGTACAAGGAATAGTCAAAACTACACAGGTGTAAAAAGAGAACTTGAAACTATCAAATTCATAAATCATACAAACAAAATGAGAAAAACCTGAGGCAATAGAGAATGGCCACCTTAGTTGAAAGGTGTTTCTAAATGATTCAAAGCATAACACTGTCCGAAGGAATATCTAGCCATCCTTTACAGTATATCATCAATACCTAATACAACGATTGACATGGAGATGGCAAGTAAAACCTGACTAGTCATACCATGACAAGTCCACTTCTGACTTTCCTTTTTAACTTTCCAAATGTCACAATCCATTTAGTATTCAGTTGACTATAAATTGCACCCTATAAAAAAGATTTTAGTCAAACTAAGGAAGTGACGGAAATACGAGCTGTCCTTATCAAACCTTCATCAAGAAATATACAAAATGATATTTAAATTCTGATGTACCCCAGGGGTCTTCAGTCCAGCCTTGACTTCATGTGCAATTTAATGTTCAGGTACAGGTGTGCATTTCACATAAAAATGACATCATTCATTCCAGCTTATTCAACTTTTCTTCAGTATTGTGTCATTTTCACGATTTGAACATTGATGTTAAAAAGAACATTAATAAATCGTCTCCTGAATCGATGGAAAAAAAATGCAACAAAGAACACAACTAATAGTTATTAAACACTTTTTCTTCTTAATAACAAATTGCATAAAAAATGACAAAAGACATTTTCTAAAATCAAAAACCTATGCAAACAGTGAACTGTAAGATTGTTCTGACACATAAATCATGCAGGTGAACAGTAATCCATTCAGCATATGTGGACACTTATCAACAAATATCAGGCAGCCTATCAACAGGTATGTAGGATAAAGGTATTTGACAACTCTATGACATAACATATACAGTAATACCTGGGGCCGATTCCATTCAGGAGCGTGACACTGATGAGTCAGTGTGTATCAAGCTTGGTGTATTTTATCGTCACCCTAAACAGGCACACTTGTATATACCTCTCATCAATCACAACTCCCACAATACCTCCTCAAAATTTTAAGTCTTAATTCCTTACTGATGGTTTTCATTACAAAAGTCATTTAATAAAATTGGAGACCATTTTGAAGGTGACATGAGTCACAGGTGTAAATGCTATACAAATGCTTTAGTTTCAAGGTGATGTTTTACTCTACTTGTAACTTAGTAGGTCAATAGATACCAATCCTGTCCATTTTAGGCTGCATTTCTGTAACTATCTACCATTTAGTGACATGTAATCTGCCTGAACTATTTTTTATGAAATGAACACTTTCAGTTCACTACAGCATAATGATTTTTAAAGTACTGCATGACCTACTTAGAGACCTTGAATAAGTTGGAGATTTAACAATGATATTTCTTATTCAGAACCAGTGCAAACTTTAGTTTTTTCAAATTTTCATCTTATGTCTCACTTGTTACATTTTTTTTCCCTTTTCAACAATTGAATTATTATTTTTATAAAGTATAAACAAAAAAATTATTGTTAGTATGTTGTATGGGTGATGTCTGTGATTAGGAAATCCTCAGTGACCCTGATCTTAAGTGTGGTATTTGGCAACGAGTAAGGCTTTACCCTAGATATATCTAGATCCTACACAAATCTCCAAGGATGTAATCTTGTCTCTTCCATCATCATTATACAGTCATCACCTATGCTCTACCTTGCTATGACATCTTGGGTAGTTTTTACCCCTACTAAGCCCCAGTTTGTCCTTTACTGTGAGCAAATACCGTCTCTAGAATCACTACCAGCCCTGAATTACCAAAAAAAACCATATCTTTTTTAGTAGTTATCCTATTTCAGCACTTTTGGTGCAGAAGGTATTATGCAGAAATAGGACAGTTTCTGTATGTTTGTATAACATTGATTGTAAATGTGCTGTTTCATAATTTGCCAAAAAGTTAAAATACACTAAAACTACATCAAATTAAGTACATTTACAGTGTGTTAGCATTCTCTGACAAGTATTATCTTCCAAATTCTAAATGATATAGCAGTACTGATCCTGTACAGCCCTAACCAAGGGCTCCCTCCAACTGATCCTGTACAGCCCTAACCAAGGGCTCCCTACAACTGATCCTGTCCTGCCCTAACCCAGGCCCCTTCCAACTGATCCTGGCCAGCCCTGACCAGTCCTGACCCAGGCCCCCTCCAACTGATCCTGGCCAGCCCTGACCCAGGCCCCCTCCAACTGATCCTGGCCAGCCCTGACCCCGGCCCCCTCCAACTGATCCTGACCAGCCCTGACCCCGGCCCCCTCCAACTGATCCTGGCCAGCCCTGACCCCGGCCCCCTCCAACTGATTGATCCTGACCAGCCCTGACCCAGGTCCCCTTCAACTAAACCTGGCCAGCCCTGACCTAGGCCCCTTCCAGCTGAACCTGGCCAGCTCTAACAATCTCCAACTATCATTACTACTAGTCACACTTTAGGTACTACCCATGAAACTTAAATGTATTTTCAAATGAGGAACTTGATATATTGACCTAAAGCCAACTTCTACATCAATATTTTAAAACTGGTGATAATTTCTATTTTATCATATTGTATTCTTTGCTGAAATATCAATGCTTCATGATAATAATTATAATTTTTATATGAGAAAAACGAGATAGAAACTCCCTCAAGACAGATCACACTCGATGTGGTCCTCATTTCTAATTCATATCTAAGCCAGTGTTAATCTGTATAGATTATTGTACTGTTTGCAACCTGTTATAACTGACTGGATTGTGTCATACAAAGTACATATTTATTTATTTAGAGGGTGCTACATTTACTGTTCAGCTTTTTAGTGGAGGAGTTAAACACAATACTAGACATAGAAGTGCCTACACTACAACAACCAAACACGACAAAACATCAGTAAGTGCCCAACTGTATATGTGTGGACTGGTCAGTTTATCTGACCACTGCTCCCAGCATAAAGTGTCTGTTCCATGATCGATCAGTGCAACAGAGAGATTATTGATAAGACTGTCTGTGACCACTGGCTATGGTCAATGACCACTCTGAATCAATCTCCAAGGCTGACCACCAACCATGGTATCTTAGGCCACACAGCTGTCATTGGTCAAGTTACACCTCCTCTATTCAGCCAAGTAACAAAGCCCACATCTATTGTTGACATGGAAATACTTTCAATGCAATGTAAATCCATGAATCCCTCTGGGACTACTCACTCTATTCATAATCACTATTAACTACTAGAAAATTATAACTTAAAACAAGACTCTGAGCTGTTTCGGAGCTAGATTAGGAGTCCCTACAGAGAAGTTACTAGACCCTGGACGATACCAGAGAAGCTACTAGACTCGGCAAGTGGCCCTAGAAAAACAGCATTATAAATAGAATATTCACCACCAGCTAGACCCTCAACGATATGAGAGAAGCTGAAAATGTTAGCTAGACCCTCAACGATATGAGAGAAGCTGAAACAAATTGGGAATATTCTATTATTATGAATTGGGGGTAAAATTCCCCAAGAATTAAGAGCTCAACGATATGAGAGAAGCTGAAAATGTTAGCTAGACCCTCAACGATATGAGAGAAGCTGAAACAAATTGGGAATATTCTATTATTATGCATTGGGGTTAAAATTCCCCAAGAATTCAGTGCCAAAATGAACGCATGTTTAACAGAGTGATAACACCCAGGTAAAAACAAATATTAATAAGAAACTGATAAATGCAGAAGATCCTTAAGTTACTAAGAGTGAGTAGCCCATTATACATAAAAATATGGTTATCTTATAACTGTTGCACCTGAAACAAAAACAAAAAATACATGAGTATAAAATAAAACCAATGGTGTAGCCGGGGACGGTGGGTGGGAATGCACAAATTTCACAAACAAATGCCTCCACCAAAAACTCAAACTATATGCTGCGGGGCCTTCAGATCCCTAACAGGGCATCCTCCCCGAGAACGCTGATTGGTCAATTAATTAGCATCAACCAGAACTCATCAGCATACATAAATAAACAAAATTATAATGCCTGCAGGGCAAGGAAAATCACTAACACTAATACATAATGAAAATCTTAATTGAAAATTGCTATGTCAGCTAGCAAGGAGAACTTATTGTATATAAACTATAATTTAATAACAATATTAAATTATCATTTTATATACAACAAGAACGCACAAGAACAGTTAAATGTTTATTACACTTAAGAAAATAGACAAGCTACGGTTTGGCGTAACAGGGGCTACTCACTCTATTCATAATCACTATTAACTACTAGAAAATTATAACTTAAAACAAGACTCTGAGCTGTTTCGGAGCTAGATTAGGAGTCCCTACAGAGAAGTTACTAGACCCTGGACGATACCAGAGAAGCTACTAGACTCTGCAAGTGGCCCTAGAAAAACAGCATTATAAATAGAATATTCACCACCAGCTAGACCCTCAACGATATGAGAGAAGCTGAAAATGTTAGCTAGACCCTCAACGATATGAGAGAAGCTGAAACAAATTGGGAATATTCTATTATTATGAATTGGGGGTAAAATTCCCCAAGAATTAAGAGCCAAAAATGAACGTATGTTTTAACAGAGTGATAACACGCAGGTAAAACAGAGTGAGAGCCCCCAAGAGATAATAATAGATATTAAAATAAGCATAGTAAAATGCAACGCAAGGTTATAGGCCTAATTTAAACTCATAGTATGCTTAATAATACAAGTAGATTGAAATGACAAGAACTATAGACCTAGACCAACTCATGAGAAAATAAAGGCCAAGACAAGTAATAGTTAATCCCTAAAAAACCCATCCCCACCCTATTCAGGAGGACATAACCTGTTGAGCCCGACGGATAGTAGCAGGATTGATCCGTATATAGCGTATGAAACAGTCAGATGACCATCTACCTAAAGTTTGAATGACATGGTCTTCCACTCCAGCTGCTGCAGCAGAGGTACTAGCGCCAATACGGAAAGAATGGCCATTGAAAGATTTGTTATTTATACCAACCCTAGACAAAGTCTCCTTTAAATACGAAATAAATGTATGACGCATTAAGGGTGTAGATGAATGGATATGATCTAAAAATAAAGGAGAAGAAAGAGTGGCACCTGAGGATAGTCTTAGGTTTAAGTATTCTCTCATAGTGGACACAGGTGTAAAAACACTATTTTCAAAAATACTAATATTTACCCCTTTACCAAAAGGGTCTGTTTTGGATGAACGCAGCGTGAGATTGAAACACGATAAATCTGGTAGTACACTAATATCGCAAATACGAATAAAATTGGTATCCCACACAGCATTACATGTAAATTCACCACAGCGTAAAAAACCAAAGAAAGCGGTTTTATAAATACATAACAACATGAGATCAACAAATGGGTTAAACATACCCTGTTGAGCAATAGCGTTACACATATTAGCTAAGATTGCACAAGTAATAGGGAGACGTTTGACAGAAGTGTTAACTTGAGTCTTCTTAACAGCGCGCAAGATATAAGACAATCGTAGAGTGTTAGCGGTAGGGTCCCCCAACTTATTCTTAATGTAGTGAAATCTAATACCAGCTAGGTATAGTTTGATAGTGTCAAATTTAAGGTGCAAAGACTTCTGGCAGTGTGTCACGAAACGAATAAGCACATCCTCATCCACTGCAGGCAACGTGTTGGCAGGAAAACTTGTGCCCTGCATAAGGATGAAAGTTAATAAACAGTTAAGTCCCGACTGGTACGAAGCTCTTGTACGTTGGCTTAAAGCAGAGTCCCACAATGAGTCCACGTGCAGGCTTAAGTCATCATAATTGACACCATTGGGAGGCAAGGAACAGGATGAAGGTCTGCCTGAGGAGCCAGTTTCCGAAACCTTGACATCTGTGAACGGGAGATAGCGTCAGCAATATTATTATCAGATCCAGGTATATGCCGAGCATGCACAATAAAATTGTTCATAGCTGAATGAAAAGTTAAAGTTCTAACTAGTCTCATAATGCTCTTAACCTTAGACCTTCCTTTAGTAATAATGTCGACAGTTGCCATATTGTCACAATGAAACAAAACACGCTTTTTGCACCACTGATGGCCCCATAACACACACGCCATAACGATGGGGTATAATTCGAACAAGGCCATTGAAGGTTCAGAACGCTGGAGTTCAGCAGGGAAAACACCTTGGAACCACTGATTTTTATAAATACCACCAAAAGCTACATTAGTAGCATCTGTAAACAGGTGGAGGTCAGCTGCACTAGTCACATGATCATCAAGGAAAAAAGAAGCACCATTCCAGTTCTCAAAAACAAGGCCCACATGTTTAGGTCCGAACGACATTCCGCATTTAATTTAACATGAAAATGAAGTTCGCGCGCAGAAGTCGAAAGTGAAATGAGGTGCGAGACAAACGATCTTCCTGGTTTAACACAACGTGTGGCGAAATTCATGTGTCCTAATAAGCTTAGTAGCTCGCGTTTCGTGCAACATTTCCTATTAGCAAAAGACTCTAGCACACATATGATACGAGATACTTTCTCAGCTGGAAGTCTACATTCCATACGAGTAGAGTCCAAAAACACCCCCAAGTATTCTAAACAGGTAACTGGACCCACTGTTTTGTGTGCTCCAATAGGAATATTGAGATCTTGAAACACTTTAAGGAAGCTGGACATTGTTCTAGTAGCGATAGCGGATGCCGGCTCAATAACGAGGAAATCATCCAGAAGGTGCAGGATGTGCTGAATGTTATATTTGTTCTGAGCTATCCAGCAGATGGCACGGGAGAGATTGTCGAAAAGTTTAGGACTTGAGCGACTCCCGAAAACCAGCCTAGTGAAAAAGTAATATTTTCCATCCCAACATATACCGTGATAGGGCCACAGTTCTGGCTTAATTGGGAGTAATTTAAAAGCGTCCGTGATGTCGGTTTTCATAAGCCAGGCATTCTGATGTAATTCCTTGATAACCCTAATAGCGTCGTCAATAGAAGTGTATTTAAGAGAGCAAGTTATCTTATCTATTAAACTGTTTAGGCTAGGATTGTTCACATCTTGATGGGGTGCCGACATGTCAACTATGAGGCGTTTTTTCTTTGAATATTTGTGCTCCGCAAGGCCAATAGGGTTGATTCGGTAGTTTTTGTATGGGATATGATCAAAAGGACCCAGGAGGTATCCTCTGACTACTTCCTTGTTGACTAAATCTGTCACGCTTTCATGATCCGCCAGAGCTGATTTCAGATTGGAACACTCAAACGAGTTTAATGGTAGGAACTGGAAACCGGTGTCAAAACCAAAAGTTAAGCCATCTAATAAAAAGTTCACAAAATTTTCATCTGGGTGGCCGTCTAAAGCTGTTTTTAAAGCTGTTAAGTTAATAGGTGTAGAAGCTCTCGGGTGGAATAACATATTCATTTTTTCTTGTTCAAAGTCCTGGTGAGCTCTAAAGGGCAGGCAGATTTGGAGTGGCTGCCTTTGCAGGACAAACAGACATGTTTGTAAGAACAGGAAGATGAGTTGCATCCAAAATTACTATTAAAGTTATTGCATAATTCTATACCATCTTGGTACATGCGAGGGCGCCCATGACTGTCAACAGAAGGGGGACCGGTAGGACGGGAAGTAGATCCCTGCTTTGAACTCCTAAAATTTCCACTATGGGTCCCTTGACGTTTGGGTTCTACCACAGAAGTAGGACAGAAACCTGTTCCATGCAAAGGACTGTCGCACAAGTCACAGGTGAGTGGTCGTTGGTTTGTGAAAATGTTACAAAATAAAACATTGTTCCTAACTGACCAATCTATGGGTGTGTTGTTGTAGCGGAGCTGTGCTGCGGCTCTAGCTGAAAATTGTCTGTGGTACTCATAGAAACCGACATTGTACCTGGTACCCATGTCTACTATATCTCTTTCGTATAGATCGAGTTCAACACGTCTAGCAGGATAGACAGAGCACATCACCTGCTTATACACTCCGAATGCCAAGATGAATTCATTCAACGACAAGGTGCGTGAAAGTCTACAATCGGGTTTTGAAGAAGAATGGCACTCAGGGTCAGAGCTACCTACGTAATACGGGATAAGCAAGGCGGCCAGGTTAACATCTCTACCCGTAATGATTTGTTGACGCAGCGCGGGAGATACAGTTTCTACCAATGGTAAAGATTCCGACACATAGCCAAAACGTGATCGTTTGGAAGAATTCTCACCTTGAGATAGTGTGCTGTCCTCCTGAAAACGCTTGTAAGCTGTTTCTAAAGTGTACTCAGCCTGTAGTGGTGTTGGAACCAGCTGCACTGATGGCGAGTTTATCACTGCTGGAACTGGTCGAGACGAGTCAACTACGGGCTGATTTTCACTACCGGCGGCTGCCGCCACTGGACGTCGTGTTTGCGATTCCAACCTGCTCTCTAGACGTTGGTAGCAGTTCTGCAGCGTAGCAACACTTTCTGTCAAGTTTGTAACAATGTCAATTAGGTGCTGATTGACATCGTTAGGTCTGGAGCTCTCCCGTTCACGTGAATTTACGTGGGGGCCGCCATCTTGTCGCGAGGTATCATGGGATACCGCACCTTCCCGATGAGGCACGACGGGGTTAGCCGCTCTCACTTCCGTAACAGGGACGCTGGCTGTCCTGGCTTCGCGCAGCATCCTCACCAAACTTCTGCGTTTGCATCCAGTGCGGAACGGAACGTTTAGGGCGCGCAGTTCCTCTTGTAGCCTGGCGATCGTCCAGTTATCTAGAAGCTCGGGATCGTAGGGCGCAGATCGAATGTTCTTGCGTTTGGGTCCCATAACTAGTCGGAGTTGACACACACAAAATAAAAACGTAAACACAATCAATAGCCGTAAGCTAAGGTTTATAACGTCAAGAACACCAAATCTCGTTGTCGAGCGTGAATGCGGAAATACGTCACACCACAAGAACTTGTGGAAGAGGTCCTTTTTAACTAGTCCTACGTGAAAACACACACGTATCCAAAATGGCGAATGCGAGAACCCAGTCTCTCAGCACTCCTCGAAGGATTAAATGTCAAAAGAAAAGTTACAAAGTAAACTCCGTCACTATTAGGTTGACTAATCACATCCTTAAGCCACTTTATAAAGGTATATCCATAAGGGGAAGGTAGGAACGTATGCAAAGTGTTAATAAACGAAAGATAATGCACAAATTTCACAAACAAATGCCTCCACCAAAAACTCAAACTATATGCTGCGGGGCCTTCAGATCCCTAACAGGGCATCCTCCCCGAGAACGCTGATTGGTCAATTAATTAGCATCAACCAGAACTCATCAGCATACATAAATAAACAAAATTATAATGCCTGCAGGGCAAGGAAAATCACTAACACTAATACATAATGAAAATCTTAATTGAAAATTGCTATGTCAGCTAGCAAGGAGAACTTATTGTATATAAACTATAATTTAATAACAATATTAAATTATCATTTAATTCTTATACTGAAAGTTAAAACATTGTCTCTCGGGCTTTCCTTGACTTTGTGTGATTCTGTATAATTAACTCTTTCAAGGTCCTATAATCTATTCTGATATTCAATTTTGTGCTGAATTCCCTGATCTTCCATAGTTTCCATGCTAACAGATGACAAAACTTATCAATTTAGAAGTGCATCTAGCCACATATCTCCCTGGGGAGGATATTTCTGCTGATTTGTAGATCATTAATATGAAATCCGTAAAAGTTAATTCTCAAAAATAATGAAGTATACAAATGAGCTGTCTTATTCTGAAATAAAGAGCTTGTATTGACAAGCTAAGCTGAGTATTAGAAGTGTTGCGTGATTTGAAAAATATGTAGTTCTGTAGACATCTAATGCATCTTTCCTGTAGCTGACAGTTTGGGAAGATTGGCTGTGACATCCATGTTAATTTTCCCACTCTCCGGTATTATCTAATACTCTTGAGCTTCATGTAAGGGAAAGAAATTTTAAATGCCTTCAACACGCATCAAGTCAGACTTCGACTTTCGTTACGTTACAGGACAACCTATCTGTGGGAAGGCGTGACAAACAGTTTCTCATAATTAAGTGTTGACTTTCTATTACAGTTCTGTTATGAATTAACCAAGTTCTCTGTGATATCAAATTTGGGATTTTTTTGTCAATATAGGAAATGCAGTGTTTTAGACTAATTGTCATCATTCATCAATTTCAACATAATTCAACCCTTGATTATATTTGTTTATGGTACAATCTATTAAATGCTCTGTTATTAACATGAGAAATCCATTCTTTAATTATCATGATGAAGGTCTAATATCAAATTTGCACAATGGAATCATGGTTTCTGTGAAAGGGTGCAGTTTTATCAATATTTCAATGGGAAAAGGATGTCTATTTCACAGATATTATTTTAACTGGAACATAATTCATTTCCAGTGTATCAATATTTTCCTGAAAATTGTGAAAATTGGAATCCTGAAAATTGTGAAAATTGTGAAAATTGGAATCCCTTGAAAATAACTTTAACACTATCTAGATATCCTTTCTTACATGATATTTCAAGCATCGAGATATCCAGATATTTCTTCTAATTTGATATCTTGAATATTCCTCCTAATCTGAAACCTAAGGTATTCAGATATCCCTTCTAATCTGACACTTGCAATATCTAGATATCCATTTTGATTTTACGCCTGAAATATCCAGATCAACCTTCTTATCGGATGCCTGGAATTTCTAGATATAACTTCTAATCTGACATCAAAAATATCTAGATATCCCTTCTGATATGACAACTTGAGAATCCAGAGTTTTCCTGATACCTTTACTGATTTACACCCAGATATCCATTTTAATCAGACACCTGGAATAACCAGATATCCTTTCTCGTTTGACACCAGAAATATTCAGATATCCATTCTTATTTGACACCAGAAATATTCAGATATCCATTCTTGTTTGACACTTAAAATATTCAGATATACTGTTATATCCGACACCTTGAATTTCCAGATATCTCTTCTAATTTGACACCTTGAGTATACAGATGTTTCATTATGTTGTCACCCTAATATATTTCGCAGTAAATATATGGTCAGGTGTATTTTGAGAACAGCCCAGAATTCATTTTTTCAGATAAGTCTGTCTCGAACATACAACTATCAAAAATAATTTCCTAAGGATGACCACGTAATTAGTCACGGAATGATCTGTCCTGCTTATAAACACTAAGTAATCAATTGTTCCATCAGATCTAACTAATGTGTGATGCACGATTTAGCCGCAAACTAACAATATAAAAACGCGTTAATTTCCACTATCATTGTATATAAAGCCAGTAATAAAATATGAGACAGGATTACCATTATTTTATGAATTTTTATACTGTTATTTTCCGTTATTGTGATAGTAGTAAATATAAAAACATGTTCTGTATTAGTACCCTGCACTAACCAATACTGCAAGAGTTAGTTCCCCTGTCGGTCAGAGCTGTATTGCCTTACCCTTGAATGGCCATAGTGGTGGACGTAAAATCTTTTAGATGATGAATAACATGTATGCACATAACAAAATAGAGCCTGAGGTAGATGTCATTAAAGATATTGTGCTTCATATTTTCTTAGTCCTGAAAGCTTTGAAGCATATTTTCAGATTTTGACTTCATTTGAAACTCCTTTAACTCTGTTGTATGTAAAACCAATGTTGTCTTTGTTTCAGTGCCCCATGCTAATCTGTACATGCTTGTAAACCCAATACGTCTCAATCTTGACTACCTGACACTTTTGTGGGTGAATTTCTTCATGCTGAACCTTTCTCAGTCAGTGGTAAGTTCATGTCTTATGTTAATCCTGTTTATGATTATGTTAATCCTGTTGATGACTTATGTTAATTTGCTGATGATTTCTGTTAATCCTATTTATCATTCATGTTAATCCTTTTATGATTTATGTTAATCCTGTTTATGATTTATGTTAATCCTGTTGATGATTTCTGTTAATCCTATTTATCATTCATGTTAATCCTTTTATGATTTATGTTAATCCTGTTTATGATTATGTTAATCCTGTTGATGACTTATGTTAATTTGCTGATGATTTCTGTTAATCCTATTTATCATTCATGTTAATCCTTTTATGATTTATGTTAATCCTGTTTATGATTTTTGTTAATCCTATTGATGATTTATCTTAATCCTCTTTATTATTTTACGAAAATTTGATTTAGAGATAGGACGAACCTGGTCAAATAGGTGAAATGGGGCAAATTCTTTAAAATATTTTTATTTATGTAGGAATGCCTGTATTCTGTCCAAATTGGTTCTGAGGCATCCTTGGGTGAAGGGGATCAATTTTATATGAACAATAGTGGAAATAGAGCAAATTCTTAAAAATCGTTCTTTTGATGGAAGGATTTAATTTTGTCAAGATTTGATCTGAAGCATCCTTGGTTGAAGTGAACTTAGTTTTGTATAAATTATGCATCTAACCCCCTTGGGCAGAAGAACTTGACCTAATATTTAGTTTAAATCAATCATTCAGCAAACTAAACCAGGTGAATGATAAAGGCCCTATGGACCTGTTGTTTACATTAATCTGTTTATTATTTATAGTAATGTGTTGATGATCTATTTGTTATTGTTGTTGTGATTTTCAGACACCTGAGATGTTAGATGACACACCAAAACAACACATTGACATCAAGATTGAAGCTCTTATGCCAAGGGTAAGTACATTTGTACTGCAAAATGCTTACATAGGCCACAACCTCTGTCTATAGCTTTCTTTCCTTGCTGTGCCTGTAGACTTCTACCTGATGGCTTTCTAATCAAATTATGTTTTTACGAAAAGAAATTATCTCAACCTTTATTCAGGGTCTAAAGGATCAAATTTGTTGAAACCTGTAAAAGACTTCTTTTGGTAAACTAAAAATCAGAGAAGCAGAATATTTGGTTGAAATGTGTTTCTAGGTCAAAGCCCAACAAATTTCTAGAACAAAAGAATGACTTTACCTATAATCTAGGTGATAATTGCCACTGTTTAGAGCTGAGTAATTGAAGCTGTTTGTTATGGAAATTGGTTAAAATTGATTGGATGTGCCCACTTTAAATGCCAATGGTGTACATTTCAGTATATTTATGATATTAACACTGATCTATATTTGGTGAATATTGAATACCAGGTGAGCGATACAGACCAATGGGGCCACTTGTTAAGCTTTAGAGTCATTTAGGTAAGACAAATAATTCTGTGAAATTTTTGTGTCGTAGGTGATTGTGTCAGCAGAAAGGAAGGTGGAAAACCAGCCTGATCGGCCAGAGGGAGTCCAACTGCAAGTGTCCAAACTCTGTGTCACTAATACCCACGTGGAGGAACAGACAGGGCGGGCAGACTTGGCAGAGGTGTTACGCCACTATACAGAAGGGCATCTGTTTACTTCCTCACAATACCCAAACAACAATAACCCTCTTACAAGCCTTCCCCCTCACTTCAGTACCTTTGCTAGTGGACGAGACAATGCTTATATGCAACGCTATGCCAAAGAGTTAGTAGCTGGTCAATTACCACAGGGCATGGAATCACAGGTAGGGCCAGAGGTTATTGCCAAACTCCTGAAAACCAACACACTGAAGCGTAATGCTAGCTTTGATGTGTGGAGTGTGTGTGCAGATCAGGCTTGGCTGGAGTTCGTGGGAGTGCCAGTCTCTAAGTCTCGTCCGATACCTTTCGTTGAATCTGTACCAGTGACTCTCTGGTTCTGTATGCCGTTAGTGATGGATGAAGCAGAAACAAAACTTAAGCAAAATAATCAACTTGATGTTTTGGGAATCAGTGGAAATAGCAGAAGAGGGAGTAGCAATGCCGACTCCAATTCCCTGACCTTTGACACGGACCAAGGTAGCCCCGCATCACCACACAGAGATAGACCCTCACGAAGGCTACTCAAAGAATATTATTCAACAGACAGTGAGTCCTATGACACCAGTCCCGAGGAATTACCTTCCTCATGTGATAAAACAATGAAATCTTCAAAAAGTGAAGATAAAGGCCAGAGTTTACAGCTGGCCACTTACAACCTTGTGGCAAAGGTTGGTGGTCCAGTGAAGGCCCAAATGAGTCATTCCCAGTTTCTTTTTCTTATGAGACTTTTAGAATCTTTTACAGACTTCCAAACTCAACTGACAGCAGATATAGAATATTTTCTGGGGACATCTACTGTACCCACCACGTTTTCTGTGCCACTTGTAGTTCCAGACATTGAGTTTGTTATGGTGTGCCCCTATGTGGCTGAGTTGCTTCCCTTTACACACAACATACCAACTAGTCCTTCAGGGGCTAGTCTACGGGATGGAGATCTGATCGAGGAGGAAGGTTTAAAAGAAGAAATTTCTCCACAAATTGACATTGACATTGGCCATGTAACAGAAGGTATGTAAAAGTGTTTGAGCTGTAATTAGAGGGCAATTAATCTTTCTTGTACACGAGACAGGGAAATCTCACATGTCACTCAGTGCTTGATTTTTCTTATTAATCTGATCTGTCTGGTACCCTTACCCAATAATTTTTTTTTTCTTTTTCCTTTTGGTTTTAAGTGATGTCATTATCGAAATGATGCCAAATTCAATTGAATCTCTTCCGAAGAATTGTAAAGGGAGGTAATCTAATCAAATTGACAAATTAGAAAACAAACTAAATGAGAGGGTTTTTGATGCAATTTAGACAAAATTTTGTATGAGGAATAGAATTTGTTATTTGTATATGTTTGAGTCCTATTTGTCTCAATTTTAAGACGACGTTAACATAATATCTCACTGTTCACTCGGCCTCGATTTTGTTATAGAACATCAGCCTTTGACAGAGATAAGTCAAGCTGTAAGACATACAAGAAAGGGTTCTATTAGTGTTGCTGATGAATATTAAGTATGGGGGAGATATCTATGATAGTATAAATATATTATAGGTATTGTATTAAAATCTGTAAGACATTGAAAATTCATGCATACATCTGTAGCATAAACAAAATTTACGGGGACAATCTATGAATCTTCTAGGAAATGGATCAACCAGAATGATCGTGCTGTTATATTTATGGATTTAGGTCTGCAGAGTATATATGGAATTGGTCTTTAGTTTTTATCATCAGCATGTAACTTTTTAAATTTTGGTCAACTAGTAAAATCATACATGTGTTACCCTAGTTAAATTATATATGTGTCACCTTGGTAAAATTATGTATTTGTTACCTTGGTAAAATTATATATGTGTCACCTTGGTAAGATTATGTATTTGTCACCTTGGTAAAATTATATATGTGTCACCTTGGTAAAATTATGTATTTGTCACCCTGGTAAAATTATCTATGTGTTACCCTGGTTAAATCATATATGTGTTGTCCAGATAAAGTAATTTATTTGCCACTCTGATAGAATTATGTGTCACCCTGGTTAGATTATGTATTGTCCTGGCAAAATTTTATACGTGTTACCCTGGTAAAATTATATTTGTGTCACTCTGGTAGAATTATATATGGGTTGTCCAGATTAAGTTATATATGTGTCACCCTAGTAAAATGATGCATGTGTTACCCTGGTAAAATTGTATTTGAGTTAACCTGATGAAATATTAGTTACAAAATATCTTTTGTAATAGTAGGTTTCCTTCTACATGGTCTGTTGAAAGTAAGCTGAGTAAACAAGAGATCACGGGTTTAAATCCTAGCTTAGGCGTTGAAATTAATAATGACCTATGTTACTTATGGTTCAATATACATTGTTTAGCATCTAATTGAGTGTAACATAATGTAAAGTGCAAAAGGGTAATTTCATTGATATATCATGTGTTATATAAATGTTGTGTATGATCATTATTTATTATTGATATTTAAGATGAGGATAGCAGAATCAACGATAATAATGTGGATTCCGGGTCACAGTGTTCCTCCCACACAGCCATCTCGAAGTCCCTCAGTGATTCCAGGATCCAGTGCCACGCGGGAGGGTCAGGAGAGGAAGATCTCTCAAACCCTGGAATGTTTGTATCCGCGCCCATATCTCACTCCAGTCAAGGGCTCGCCAACCCACACCACGATTCTTCATCTGGCTATGACTCCAGTCTTGGATCTCGTGGGTCAGGCTCGCAGCAAATGAAGAAATCCGCAAACAAGGCAGCCGATCAAGTAAAGAAGTCATTTTCGTCTGCACTGTCTGGTATTACAGGTCTCACTGACAAAATTAAGGCAAAAATGGACTCCAACGAAGAAATGGAGGATATTGATTCCATGAGTATTAAAACTGACTTGTCTGATGATGACTTGGACTTTGAAATGTTAAATTTAGAGGAAGCTGAGATGCCTGCGTTTCATCACCCCAATATAGGAGTATCAGAGACAGGCTCATCCACTGATACAGATCTACTGGACGATGTGTCCAGTCTTTATGCTGAGAGTTCAGCCGCAACCAAAGGCAGAGAATTGGTAAGTGAAGGAATGAATCATGATCATGATCATCATCATCATCATCATCATCATCATCATCATCATCATCATCATCATCATCATCATCATCATCATCAATTAATTCTCTTGAAGTTGATAGCCAGGAAGTCCCAAAAATAAACGTACAGCTACAAAATATCATTACATTCCATCAGAAATCATGTTTATTTATCATATTGATGAACTGAAAATTAACTGAAAGCAATTTTTCAGGTTTCAGTGATCGCATTTCGTATCCATGGTTCTGAGATACTGATGCAAAATGATGGCAGCGATACGGCCATTCGTATCCAGGCACGTCACCTCAGCACCAACCAACCTGGTAACATGTATTACGAGGACTTCTACAACAAATTTACCTCACCACAAGGTCAGTACAATTATTAATCTCCGTCTCACCTGAACATCAGGTCAGTACAACTGTTTATCTCCCTAACACCAGGTCAGTACAACTGTTTATCTCCCTAACACCAGGTCAGTACAACTGTTTATCTCCCTTACACCAGGCCAGTACAACTGTTTATCTCCCTAACACCAGGTCAGTACAACTGTTTATCTCCCTAACACCAGGTCAGTACAACTGTTTATCTCCCTTACACCAGGCCAGTACAACTGTTTATCTCCCTAACACCAGGCCAGTACAACTGTTTCTCTCCCTAACACCAGGTCAGTACAACTGTTTCTCTCCCTAACACCAGGCCAGTACAACTGTTTCTCTCCCTAACACCAGGTCAGTACAACTGTTTATCTCCCAAACACCAGGTCAGTACAACTGTTTCTCTCCCTAACACCATGCCAGTACAACTGTTTATCTCCCTAACACTCTCACCTCCATCGTGCTTGGTCCATCATCATTGTCAGCCGTGCACTGTCCACCATCCACCATTCACCCCTCACTTTGACATTTCAAACTTCTTCTCAAGTTCCAACAGCGGGATTGAGCTCAAACTTGCATGAAATAATCCTGAGAAGGTCCTGACCAAGTGTTGTTATTTTTCTGGTATGTCTGAAATACAAGATGGCCATCATGGCCGCCATCTTGAAAAACATATTTTAAGGTTCTTCTCCAGTTATACTGCTGCCAATGAGCTAAGAATTGGTGCAAATGTTATGGAAAGGTAGCAATAAAGTGTTGTTATATTTAGATCTTGTCAAAACTTTGATATGACAGCCAGGGAGGCCTTTTTGTAATGTGATTGCACAATCATGGTTTTCCTGTACAGCACCTATTTCAAACTTCTCAAGTTTCACCAGTTCGATTGAGTTCAAACTTTACTGCCAAAAAATAGGTAACAATTGTTACAGTTACCTTCTCCTCACCAAAACTACCATCTGCATCATGGAAAACAGCTTCTTAGTAAGATTTCATTCAAAGTAGAAAAAATAACCCTTCTTCCTGCTGAAAGTCTTTTTAGTCAGGGCCTCTTGTTTCTTTTAGATGACTATTTTTGTTTATCATGGTCATTAAAAAAATGTCAGTTTATAATGTTTTCTTGTCATTTACAGGTATCTTTGGCCACAATGATACTGCTCCAGAAGATCTGAAATCCTTTGCTATCAAACTGAAGATTGTGTCTGGACCTGGAGCTGATGCCGAGTTGCCAATTTCATCAAAGACAGATTCACCGGGTTACTTGAGTGTCATGGCGGAGAAGTGTGGACTTGCCTTCAACACCTCGAGTCTAGCCAATATTGCTAAGTTTGTTGAGGATGAGTCCACTGGGCAGGCCCTGCCAATGCATGTGACAGTCAGTGACTTCCATTTGTCATTGAAGGTCAGGACCTGAAACTGTTTTTATGCTCCACATGCTCCTGCAATGTTACAGGGAGGGGAGGGGCATATTTGTCATCTCTTGAAAACCATTCCACAGATTAAGTTACATATTTACCCCATAGCATTGTGAAAATTAAGTTTTACATGTTATTGTATCAAGGGATCAAAGTTCAAGGGTCAAAGGTCACATTATGCTTGGGAATGGGGACATTTTTACAGACATTTTGTAGTGGAGAGTACAATCTTCTGGATGTGATGATGAATTGTTCAACTCACCTTTAATCCTTGGTCAGTTAAAAATTTTGTATTTAGATTCCCTTTCTTTCTATTTGTGATTGGGGTTTTTTTTTTTTGTTTTTTTTTTTGAGAATATCTTTATATTTCAAAACAAAATGTCATGTGTCAGCCTTCTAGGATTGCTGTTGCTTTTTCAGAGAAAGTACTTTTGGGATCTTAATAAAATTTCTGACTCATGTCCACAAATTTTTATACTGTACTGAAAATCTTGATGACTGACAGGTGTTTTAACCCATACCGATTGTTATTATTATTTCTTGAAAATGACCGAAGGGATTGCTGTCATGTTTTGTATAAAGGGTATTAAATTCTTTTAGTAGGGATACAAGTTTCATTTTTAAACCTGTAAAGCAGCATGGTTAATAGGCATTTGTCTTTGCTTTTCTGGGAAGTTATTTGTTGATGTTTTTAATTGTAACCTCCAGAGGTTCTTTCTGTTTAGTCCTGGAAATGAAGTTAGAACTTTGTGCATCATTGCTTAAGTGTTGTTTTATTTATTTATTTTTTCTAGGACGATGCTCCTAAGCCCAACGTACCACCAGCTCCCCCTGTAGAATGTATGGTCCATAAACTGGCCATATCTCGTGGCTACGATGGCATTTTCCATTTAACAGGTAAATTTTTTTGCTTTTTCTCTCTGTGTGATCTAAACATTGATGGGTCAAAAGTCAAGGTCAAAGTTTAATCTTTTTTAAGGTAAAGATTTTTTATGACATTATGAAGCAAAATTTGATAAAAATGAAAGTGCATGGTCAAAGGTCAAGGCTGACATCAATTTTCCTTCTATTTCTTAATTGGTAAATGATTTTACATGATAGGATGATTGAAATTTACATGAGTCTCACAACCATAGGTGAGGTTATGGGTCAAAGGTCAAGTCTTAAACCTTATCCTTTGTAGATATTTGTTGCTAATAACAAATATGTTCTTGGCTATCAGAGGAAAGACATATGTTTTAACTTAAAAAATCAAAGTTCTCCTATCAAATATGTACAAATGAATACCCAGTATAGTTTGTTAGGGAAACTTTGAAAAAAAAATTAGAAATAAAAAGGTTGTTTCAGTACATTCAATGATCACAGATTTTCATAAAACATATAAAAAAAGGGGGGAACCTCGTACACATTGATAGAACAGTTCATTTGACATAAACTGGTAGCAGTAGGTGGTGCCACTTGAGGGTCATTGACAACACCGTGACAACAAACTAGTTTCAAGAGGAAATTAGTGAATTTAATGTTATCATTTGGTATTTGCAAGAACATAGATATGATGTAACATATTATATCTGGATTTTCATTAAATTAATAAATACTTATAATGTTCTAGGTAAGCTCCATCTGCAGACTAATTCAACTGTAAATATTCTCATTTGTTTCACAAGATCTTGACATCCATAAATAAATGCAATACTACTTTGTACTGATTATATTCTGTACCTTAAATGTTTTTAAATAGAAGTAATAGAATTTTAATGTTTGTATAAAAGGTTTTGTTTGATAATAAATGCTTGGATTTGTAAATGTCATTGATGCAGTTTATGAGAGCAAATGATTCGGTGTTAAATAAATAATTCCTGTTTCAGCTGAGTCAGTCTTGTCAGATAGCTCCAAATTACCAGGACAAGAGAAGGTGGAGGAGAAGAAAGAAGAAATGTCGGAAGAGGAGAAACAAGAACCGCTTTCACATGAGGCCCTTCTCCTGGAGAATCAACAACTTAAGAAATCATTAGAGGAAATGTCAAGTCTTTTACAAAGTCAAAAACAATTAAATAGAAAAATCCAACACGATATGGAATGTATACAAAAAGAAAAAGAAAACTTACAAAGTAAACTTAACAAGACCATGTTACCAAACAACGGAACAAACGACAGCGAGATTCACGCCAACACAGTGATAACAGAGAACCTGAAACTCCAGCATAAGATGGTTTGTCAGGAGGATGAGATCCATACTCTAACCAAGGAGAAGAACTCTTTACTGGACACATTGAAACTTCTACAAGATGAACTGTTGGAGTCGGAATCACGACGACGACGAATTGATCATCATAGTTAGCATCAATATAGGTTAATGCTGATTGTGTTAGCTATGATCACAACCCAAGAATTAATTAGAGGAAGAATGTTGTTGACGGTTATATATGTGTGAGTGAGGTCATGGTAATTGTGATTAAATCAAGGGATAGTTGCCATGACAACCAATTATCAAATAAATGAGAGGAATTGTTTTAAATATGAAAGTAAGATGTAACAGTAATTACTGGTTTGGACAAATTATCTGGTTGTTAGTGATGTTTTTGTTATACAGAAATCTGTCTATTATATAGCCATGAATGCTTATTATTCATATTAATAAATCAGACCTTGTAAGATGAGTAATTTTTGCTTTTAAATCATATATAGGTAGCATTGTATTTACTCCAACTTAACTTGTTGTAACCATGGATACTCCAACTTAACTTGTTGTAACCATGGATACTCCAACTTAACTTGTTGTAACCATGGATACTCCAACTTAACTTGTTGTAACCATGGATACTCCAACTTAACTTGTTGTAACCATGGATACTCCAAGTTAACTTGTTGAAATCATAGATACTCCAACTTAATTTGTTGTTACCATGAATACTCCAACTTAACTTGTTGTAATCACGGATACTCCAATTTAACTTGTTGAAACCATGGACACTACTCCAACTTAATTTGTTGTAACCATGGATACATATCCAACTTTGTTGTAACCTTGGATATAAATCCGACTTTGTTGTTACTATGGATACAGCTACTTTGTTGTAACCATGGATACCTAGTGTAGCAAATGCTTTATGTATCAGTTCATTGTGCCACAAAAATTTGTTTAAACTATATTTATTGATAAGAAAGGCTTAATGTATGTGTGGACTAGAAATGCTTATATGGGCTAGAGTTTTATCTTGTTAATGCTTTGATTAGCAAGAATTTACTCAAACAACATGGATGCTAGTATGAAAGTAGTGTTGTGGTTGAAACTTAAATGCTTTAAAAGTTTTGTTGACAGTGTCATTAACAAAAACTGTTTTGACATTCTATGTTTTGATAATTGTATATTTATGATGTGTACTACATATATGTGAACATGACGCTGTGTTGTAGATCGTCATTTGTGATATCTGACATCATTTTTGTTATCCCAATTACAGACTAAGGTTGCATAATATTGAATGTGTCAGTCAGTGCTTATCATAGCTGATTAAAAAAGTTTTCTGTGTTAGATTTGTTTTCGAGTAATTTTATTAATGCTTGTCAATGTTAATTAAATGCTTTCTTTGTAAAATTTATTTTCTTGTAATAATAATTGTGCATGTCTTTGTCGATGTTGATTTAAAAACCCTCTCTGTGTTAAGTTTATTTTTCTGCCATGATAATTTTGCTTGTAGTTACCAATGAATTAATTAAGATTGACGTGGGCAAGGAATATGTGCCCAAAATAATTATAAAGTTAGTGCCATTCTTCGTGGTCTCTGTAGAATACAGTGGAGGCCTGAATTAAAATACATATTTTGTTGAACAGACCAAAACCCATGAAGAAAGACATTTTATCAAAAATTGTTTCTGTTTGAAAAACTTAACTAAAATGTAGATTATTTGCATCTGTGTATATATAGTGTTGCAAGCTAAATAATTAATTCTGAGCGTAAAAAGTAAATGTGAACATTTTTTTTGATTCCGTTTAGGAATATGGAATATAAAAGAGTATTTTAACTCTGACCTTGCATTAATTAGTATGTTTTATTGTTTTGTTTACCGTTATTAGAGTAAAACACTATATTATCTCATTGTTTTCTGTTTGTTTGTCTTTGAATAATCTATACTGTGATTATATAACCGGAAATTGTACACTGTATATGTATTTGATTTAGCACTTTGAGGGGGTTAGCTCAATCTTAATTCAAGCGAAGATAACGAAAATCCACTGTAAGTCTTGGCAGGATGTGTTACAGACCTATTCATAGACTGTCATGACTTTTTGCTTCTTAATTACAAGGACTGTTTACCAGTCTAATGTAGTTCCAAACTTAGTTTTATTTTCATAACAATGTGAAGATCAATCCAAATGATTTAAAAGCTTGTATGTGTTTGTATTCAGATGGCCTAGATTCAAACACTCCAGCGATCTACACCTGATCGTAACAGGGATGCATCACAAACATAAGCTCATAGGTATAAGGATTTACTTTGCCTAGCTGGGTTTGTTCTGTGATTAAATTTACAATGAAAGTTAATTAATAATTTTAGAAATTTTAGCGCTGCACTTGAATTAGCACAATGAACGCAAAAGGTGCTGATATTAGAATATTGCTAAAATAAGTACACATACAGTAGATTGTGGAGCATAAATGGATGAAAACCAGACATGATATCCAGACCGCAGTGGCTATGTGATAATATGTTTACAGGTACAGGAAATTCAACATTTTCACATCGACACAAAGGACAGTGAATATCTTGTCCAATATAATATACATGGAGACTTATTAACGTCCTCAAACAGGACAAATTCTGTGTATAACATTTATGATGAAAAAAGTCGATAAGAATTTATAATTATGTTAATTTCATGTAACAAGTTTTATTAATCATTTATGCATAATTTTACTTGTGATCAATAATTGTTGTAAGATGTCCAGGCTTTGATAATGTTTTGTTTATTTATTTTGTAATTTGTTGTTTATTTCATTATTAGCTTTGTTTTAAATATATATGTACGATACTACAACACACTGACTGCCAGATCTTTTGTCTTCTTTGGCTTCATCAGACAGACTGATGTTTTTAAGTCACCGCTAGTAAACAATAGGACTACAAGATTGATAATCTAACTTTCTGCTTTCTTGGGCTTTGTCAGACAGACCGTTGTTTATACATCGCCTCTAGTAAGCAACAGAAAACCAGGATCAATTGTCCGACCTTTCTGCCTTTTTTGGGCTTTGTCAGACAGACCGATGTTTGTAAATCACCCTTGGTAAACAACAGGAAAAAGGACTGACTGCCTTTCTTCATTCTTGATGCTAGTTTGTTACACCATAACTGATGTTGTCACAGGATTGTTGTATGTCACAACATCACAGTTGCTACTATGTAAAATATCTCAACATCAGAATAAAATTTATTGCTGTATTGTGTAAATGCATTATTTTAGAAACTTTTGCCATTTTGCCTAGATTTTTTCAACATATTTTTTCTGCATTAAACCCCTGCCTGATAATTCACAGCTATTGCGTGCCAAAACGTGTTGTTTCCCTATGTTGAAACAAGTCCATCTTTTTTTTTTTTGATTTTATGTTACCGTAAGTGTTACCCAAGGGACTATAAGTGCATATTATATGGAGTCGGGTTTAACAGGGAGACAATCTGAAGTGAAATCCCATATTTCTGGGTACTATGTATGATAATCCTTGTAGTAATTCCAGTAGTTATACTTACACGGAAATATTTCTATTCCCGATTTTTATTGTTTTATAATGTTTTATTTTTCCGTATTTACATAACTTTAATTTATAGCATTTTCCTTGAGCTATTTGTGCTTCAACAGCATGTTCAATTAAATGTCGGCTATTTTTGTTTGTCTTCAGCAATGCTTTGTAGCTTTATATCGGTCAGAGTCTGGCTTATCACTCATTTTAGTTCTGTAAAGTATTTCTGTTAGTCCCATTTTGTTTATCTAACTTAACAATGTCTGTAAACAAATATGCTATGTATTAAGTTGTAAAACGACTCTACAACTTATCTAGTGACACCTCACACCAATGTTTGACTTCCCTATTACTTTGTATCTGAATACCATATAGCTGGTAATTAAAGTTTACTTTTACAACAACCGAATAATATTTTAACGAATTACATTTCAAGATTTAGATGTTAAAGGATACCTAACACACTCTCGTTATTTTACTGAATAAATTCTCACAATAACATTAATGTACTGCAAAATAATAAAAAGTACTATCCCCAACGAAAATAACCAACTATATGGTATCAATGGAGTGAAGATGTACTGGTCACTTTTGCCCAGCTATCAATGGACAGTTCATGTACTGGTCACTTTTGCCTGGCTATCAATGGACAGTTCATGTACTGGTCACTTTGGCCAGACTATCAATGGACAGTTCATGTACTGGTCACTTTTGCCCAGCTATCAACGTACAGTTCATGTACTGGTCACTTTGGCCAGGCTATCAATGGACAGTTCATGTACTGGTCACTTTTGCCCAGCTATCAATGTACAGTTCATGTACTGGTCACTTTGGCCAGGCTATCAATGGACAGTTCATGTACTGGTCACTTTGGCCAGGCTATCAATGGACAGTTCATGTACTGGTCACTTTGGCCCAGCTATCAATGGACAGTTCATGTACTGGTCACTTTGGCCCAGCTATCAATGGACAGTTCATGTACTGGTCACTTTGGCCAGGCTGTCAATGGACTTCAGGTATAATGGTCACTCTGGTCAGGCTTTCTAGTGACTAGATGTAGCAGTCATTCCCCATCCATCCATCTCTTAGTCCATTCATCTGTTGGTTTATCGGTCTGTCCATCTGTTGGTTTATCGGTCTGTCCATCTGTCCATCTGTTGGTTTATCGGTCTGTCCATCTGTCCATCTTTTCACTTCATTTTAGTTTGATGATTTATTGTAATTTTTCATATTTGTAGATTTTGTCCTTTTTTTAATACTGTGTAGGTAGACCTTGTGACTTAATACTTTGTAGGTAGACCTTGTGACACAATACTGTGTAGATGACCTGTGTAGGTAGACCTTGTGACTTAATACTGTGTAGGTAGACCTTGTGGTTTAATACTTTGTAGGTAGACCTTGTGACTTAACACTGTGTAGGTAGACCTTGTGACTTAATACTTTGTAGGTAGACCTTGTGGTTTAATACTTTGTAGGTAGACCTTGTGACTTAATACTGTGTAGGTAGACCTTGTGGTTTAATGCTGTGTAGGTAGACCTTGTGACTTAATACTGTGTAGGTAGACCTTGTGGTTTAATGCATTGTAGGTAGACCTTGTGACTTAATACTGTGTAGGTAGACCTTGTGGTTTAATGCTGTGTAGGTAGACCTTGTGACTTAATACTGTGTAGGTAGACCTTGTGGTTTAATGCTTTGTAGGTAGACCTTGTGACTTAATACTGTGTAGGTAGACCTTGTGGTTTAATGCTGTGTAGGTAGACCTTGTGACTTAATACTGTGTAGGTAGACCTTGTGGTTTAATACTTTGTAGGTAGACCTTGTGACTTAATACTGTGTAGGTAGACCTTGTGGTTTAATACTTTGTAGGTAGACCTTGTGACTTAATACTGTGTAGGTAGACCTTGTGGTTTAATGCTGTGTAGGTAGACCTTGTGACTTAATACTGTGTAGGTAGACCTTGTGGTTTAATACTTTGTAGGTAGACCTTGTGACTTAATACTGTGTAGGTAGACCTTATGACTTAATACTGTGTAGGTAGACCTTGTGGTTTAATACTTTGTAGGTAGACCTTGTGGTTTAATGCTGTGTAGGTAGACCTTGTGGTTTAATACTGTGTAGGTAGACCTTGTGACACAATACTGTGTAGATGACCTGTGTAGGTAGACCTTGTGACTTAATACTGTGTAGGTTGACCTTGTGACTTAATACTGTGTAGGTAGACCTTGTGGTTTAATACTGTGTAGGTAGACCTTGTGACATAATACTGTGTAGGTAGACCTTGTGACTTAATACTGTGTAGGTAGACCTTGTGGTTTAATGCTGTGTAGGTAGACCTTGTGACTTAATACTGTGTAGGTAGACCTTGTGGTTTAATACTTTGTAGGTAGACCTTGTGACTTAATACTGTGTAGGTAGACCTTGTGGTTTAATGCTGTGTAGGTAGACCTTGTGACTTAATACTGTGTAGGTAGACCTTGTGGTTTAATACTTTGTAGGTAGACCTTGTGACTTAATACTGTGTAGGTAGACCTTATGACTTAATACTGTGTAGGTAGACCTTGTGGTTTAATACTTTGTAGGTAGACCTTGTGGTTTAATGCTGTGTAGGTAGACCTTGTGGTTTAATACTGTGTAGGTAGACCTTGTGACACAATACTGTGTAGATGACCTGTGTAGGTAGACCTTGTGACTTAATACTGTGTAGGTTGACCTTGTGACATAATACTGTGTAGGTAGACCTTGTGGTTTAATACTGTGTAGGTAGACCTTGTGACATAATACTGTGTAGATAGACCTTGTGACATAATACTGTGTAGGTGACCTGTGTAGGTAGACCTTGTGACTTAATACTGTGTAGGTAGACCTTGTGACATAATACTGTGTAGATAGACCTTGTGACTTAATACTGTGTAGGTAGACCTTGTGACATAATACTGTGTAGATAGACCTTGTGACTTAATACTGTGTAGGTAGACCTTGTGACTTAATACTGTGTAGATAGACCTTGTGACTTAATACTGTCACCTTTAATTTTACTTTTGATCTGATCAGATTGTTAATGTCATACCTGGGTGGTTGACCTCTGTGACACAAATGATACATAACCAGTCTCCTTAAGTAGATATGTCTATCACATAACTACACTCTTATCAGTGTAATAATACCCTTTACATGAATTTATGTTATGATGTATATCTTATATGACCTAGCAGGGCTTTGATTGGCTGAAGGATTACATTATGACATTATGTACATTGTCATATTACCAAAGAAGGAAATTTAAATTGAGAAATCACCTAATTTGTATCAGGTTAATTGATTATGATTGACAGAATCATGCGTTCATTTCCATGTCATATCAGGTTTGTGACATTGTACATTTTACTTAGTAAGCTGAGGAGCTGTTCATGAAAAATGTCTTGGACATTAATTTCATATGAAATGGAAACAAATTTAAGATTCTCTTTAATTATATCATATTTGGTGAGTTTTTATAGTAAGTCAACTAGAAACCTACAAACACAAAATGTCTTTCCTCTACATTCTCTTTTTCCTTAAAATCTCCATATTTTGTGTTTGTTTACCGGATTAATTTCTGTGTGTCATGTTTTGTTGT
Source organism: Ylistrum balloti (assembly GCF_031769215.1). NCBI lineage: Eukaryota > Metazoa > Mollusca > Bivalvia > Pectinida > Pectinidae > Ylistrum > Ylistrum balloti. The sequence goes on along the minus strand of NW_026782147.1, from coordinate 651,791 downwards.
AGCTGATGTATTTGTCACTTGTATATAGAAATCTATCACTGCAGATGTTTTCTGCTGACAATTTGTTATCTGGAAATTTTGACAGTAAATTTATATGTGATGAGATCACTAAAAACCCGATCAGCCAAACTTAAACGTCAGTTTCCAGGTCTGTTTCATCCCAGACTCTACAACACTGGTCCAGAGTTGGCTTAGCTGTGACATATGTCTGTGACCTTTTTCTATGGCCAGGATAGTTTTGTCTGTGACCTTGATGTTTTTTCTTGGATCTCTGTGACATTTTTCTAATTCAAATATGGTACTTACATTAGTGATTGAAGGAGAGAAGGAGGAAGGGAAAGAGAGAGGATCATTTAACACAATTTAGCACCTTCTGCTTTTTTGCTTACAAGCTATGCAATTTTGTTTACTTTTATTTATTTCATTTATTTTTGAAAAGCAATACTTCTCTCCATTTAATCTCAACTGTCAGAATATATCAGTACTACTATAGTTTAATGACAATTAACTTTGATGTGACAACAGTTTAAACACCAGTTGTCTTTGTGTCAAAAGGCATTGTATCTCAAAAGTCGCTCTCTTTATATGGTAGTGGTCACTATTGATTCTTGTCCAGTGATGGTCATTTGCCTAGAAAACCTCACAACACTGGCTAAATAGAACCATTAACAGTGGCATCCAGAAGATCATGATGTGCACTGTACTTGTTGCTGAAACAAAAACATCACTTACAAATGTTTGTTTAGGAATTAAAGGGGTCACATTGCAAAGCATAGAGTAAGAGAGATGTATTTTGTTTTGAGAGGAACCAAATGTTTATGATTAAAGAGGTGACAGGAGAAGAGCCTAATAAGTCATGTGTATTTTTTGTGAGAATTTCTCACCCACTTTATTTAATGAGCTCACATGTTGATTTGTTTTTAGTTGTTGATATACCTGAACCAATCTGTACCAAAGGACTTTTTTTGTTTGTTTGTTTGTTTGTTTGTGTATTTGTGTGTTTGTTTGCTTGGTTTATTGCCATATAAACAGTCAGGGTCATTTGAGCTGGGGTCTCCTTGTGGTAACTGGTGACTACCACACTGAACAACATGCAGGAGGCCCATTATATGCCATTCAGAGTAATAGTGATTACATGTCTTGCCCAAGGATGAAATCACAACCAAAGGAAAATTTCTTCGAGAAGATATAGAGAAAAAAAAATAAAAATAAAGTCAGAGTTTGCACATACATTTTACAATGTACATATCGTATTTAAGTAAAATGATGTAAAAATAACTCAGATTTTTGAAAAAATTTTTTACAATCTCAATTCTGTCCTGTATAAGAATCATAGGTATTTAGTAAAATGTGGATTCTGGTGTTCATGCCATGCACATATAGTCACCATATTCTTTTATTTAATATATCACAAAATAGAAAAACAAAAAAATAAAACGGTATGACTGAAAAATTTTCCTGGATAATTAAATCTTATATTAGGAAATTGTAACTTTTGGGGAAAGAATTGCTTATTTTGATGATTTTGCACAAATTTGGTTGGAAGCAACCATGGGTTATTGGGCCAGCTCTCTGGGACAGGAGAGACAGTGCCAAAAAAGGGCAAATATATCTAAAGATTCTTCTTCTGTAGAAATATCAAGATTCTGTTCTGATTTGTTCTGAAGCATCCATGGCTATAAAGTGGAATCTCTTTTTGGTAAAAAGTTGTCCTCTGTTGCTTAGGGTAGGAGTGGCATGGACCGATATGGGTAATAGAGCAAATTTTTTTTTTTAAATGTTTTTCTTCAGTAGAAATGTGTGGATGTCTCATTTTGGTCTAAAACATACTTGATAACTGAAATCAGCTGTTTAAATAGCAGTTCTTAGCCTCTTGGGGTGAGAGGGGTGGGGCCCAATAGGGGAAAAAAGAGAAAATTTCTTCTTTTGTGGAAATGCCTTGTATCAACCAGGAGTCTGACATTAAAGATGTGGGACCCAACAAAGGAAATGTAAATTCTTAGAAATCCTTCCATTCAAAGGTATTGTCCAAGTTTGGTCTCGAGCTATTTTATGACTGGTGAATCTCGACAGCGACCCAATATGGAAATTATTTCAGAAGTTATTTGTCATATTTGAAATTCTTTTTCAAAAGTCTGAAAATTTACGATAATTAGCCAAGTGAGTTATACAGGCCCCTTGGACCTATTCTTAAGGTAAGGATTTTTTGATGGATTTAGAATACTGGTAATAGTGCATAAAATTGACCCTTAATATTTGACATTTTCACAGTTTCTATGGCAACCTTCAGAGTTTTCCCGAGGCATCAATTCGGGGCATTTTCATTGTCATATATGCAATAGTGTATACAGGAGTCAAAGAATTAGAATACTGAATATTGAGATCTGTGAGGTAAGTAATCTTTCATCAGGATTTAATTCAACACACAGTTTTCAGCTCTCTTAGTGAAAATGGTGAGTTTAGCTTACATGGACAGGAGCACGTACTGGATGAATACGGCCTAAAAAAGACAGATCATGTTCCCATGTATAATTTCATTTTTTACTTTGACAGGAAAATTAAGTTGCCATGTGGTGTTATCAGTATCATATCAAAGTGTGTACTACTTGTTATCCGACTTGCAACGCATTCAAAGCTTTTTTTAAAAATTTTGTTTTAATTTTAGATTTTTGTTACAATTTCTGGAAAGATTATAGTATTTTCAATTTTGAATACTGCATTTTGCTTGTGTTGATGTAGGATCATAGACTTTTATTGTCAGTAATCTTAGAAGGATGTTAGTGTAATATACCAATGATGTCATTGATAATTATGTGATGTCAATGTGACATCAGAGTGTTGTCATTGTGATATTTTTTTTCATTGTAAAAGCCTATATTTGACATCAAGGAAATTAACATTACAATCCTGTCAAACGATTTCATATTTATTTTTCTGTTTGTATCAAACTATGAAATTGAATACATTAGTTTTTTATTTTTTTATCTTTTTCAAATTTCATATGTAGGTTCCCGTTGATCCTTCATTTTGTTTGTTATCTTGGGACCGATTAGGAAAACAAAATCTCTAACAGGCCGCCATTTTGAATTTGGCAATTGAAAATTTTTGTCATTATTTTGTTAGAGGAATTTTACAATTCACATAATTAAGAGCAAAAACAGAAGGTGAGAAAAGTCGAAAAAGGGTCCATCTTTGTCAAGAACTTAATATAAATCAAATGACAGTTGGTGCCACGGTCCTTTGGGATCTCTCCTTATTTTTCAAGTCATAAATGAAATTTCGTAACTCTTAATCCAAGTGTAATGTTTACAGATTTGCTTCATTAGATCTTTGATTTCTGTGATTTTGACCTATTAAACTTTGTCCATTTATGATTAGGTGATTAATCTTGAATCTGGTTGAATTCATTCAAGATGTTTTAATTTTTAAAATTCAATGAATATTCTGTCATCATTCCATGCGGTGTTATGGTTTTGTCTCACTAGTCATTCTGCGCTTACATGTTTGTATTGTTTATAGGTATCAAACAATTCATTTCATTCGGGTCCACACTGATGTGGAATGTAAAGACAATATTGTACAATAATTAATTTTTGTAGGAGTCAATTTAAAAAAAAAAAAAATTTGTAAACATTTAATTTCAAGAATAAATATATAGCTCACTGATTGCCAACTAATTTTAACAGTTTGTGGAAATTTTAATTTGCATGTACATTAAGTGTACCTTTGAAATTAATGAAAATCCTATGAAAAATAATGATTTTATAGAAACGTGTTATAGACTGCAGATTAATGTGATCTATTTACTTCAACCAGCTATATCTAGTCGTGTGTGACCTTGTATTGTGTGACCTTTCAGAACTACGAAACAAGACTACAGCCAGCTTAACCTTGTTAGGTGTGACCTTATGATGTGTAACCATATAAATGGAACAAGGATTTGGCCAGCTATACCTGGCCATATGTGACCTTGTGAAAGTATGGAACAAGGCTATGGCTGGCTATACCTGGTCTTATGTGACCTTGTGAAAGTATGGAACAAAGCTATGGCTGGCTATACCTGGCCATATGTGACCTTGTGAAAGTATGGAACAAAGCTATGGCTGGCTATACCTGGCCATATGTGACTTTGTGAAAGTATGGAACAAAGCTATGGCTGGCTATACCTGGCCATATGTGACTTTGTGAAAGTATGGAACAAAGCTATGGCTGGCTATACCTGGCCATATGTGACTTTGTGAAAGTATGGCACAAAGCTAATGCTGGCTATACCTTGCCATATGTGACTTTGTGAAAGTATGGAACAAAGCTATGGCTGGCTATACCTGGTCTTATGTGACCTTGTGAAAGTATGAAACAAGGCTGTTGCTGGCTATACCTAACCCTGTGACTTTGTGAAAGTATGAAACAAGGCAATGGCTGGCTATACCTGGTCAATTTTCTGTATTGATAATTTGTCTAATGACATTTCAAATTATGATGTTGATGATAACATTTCCTTATGTTGTTAATGTCATGTATATAAGAGATAGAGGTATCACTGTGCATGGTCATGTATTTTTTTTTTTTTTGAAAAATCATGTGACATGCTCATTTCACATACGGTGTCACTAGTTATTTGTAAATATTGGGAGAAATTAATCTTATTTTTGTTGACATATCACATGATGATAGCTATATGTTTTACATGGTACATGATTTCATGTCATTATGAAGATCTGCCGAGAGTGATGTACCAATTTAAGGTAAACAGTCCCTGGAACAGTTGTGTCGAACTTGACGATGTACATTGTCTGCCAAGATGGCACGTTTTCAATAATTCTGATTTTTGCAGTTTTTCCAATCGCTAGAAACAAAATTAGGAATGATTTTTTGCACATGGTGAAACAGATATCGGTTTTCCCTGTAAGTTTCATTTTTTTGCAGTATCATCGTATCACGATTGTATTCAATATAAAATAAAAAAAAGCAAATAAAACAACCTCCAAAAGATGGCTACCTTCATCAAACAACTTGTGTTGTACTGTAAGTATCTGATGTCTCTGTAGTTACATAATAGCTATGATAGGAAATGTAATGACTGTATTTTCATGTAAAGAGAACAATTATTTGATAATGACAATTCTTATTGATGAATTTTTTAGGAAAAAAATGTTTTTTGATATATTCATGAAACGGAAGCTTGTCGTATGAGTATGTAATAGGAACAGCTAAATATTGTTGTTATGTAATGAATTTCTTGTGGGGATATATCAATATATGTGGGATTGGAAGAAATGTGTGTTTGTGGGAAGGGTCAGGGGAGAGGGGAGGGATATGCATATTTGGTGATGACAGCACCTACATACCATATAAAGTCACACACTCATTTTTAAAGTAGTACTTGTATATATGAGACTAGTAGTATATAATTGAGTGTTAATGTGCTTGATTTACTTCCAATAAATTTTTTTCCATAAGTTCTGAAATTCTTCTCAGTCATGGAAAGGAGAAATATTCCTTTATTCATGTAAGTAGATGGCTCCTCATACCATGTGGGGATTCCCCTCACTCCAATAAAGAAAACATTGGTTTCCACTGGGTGAGTACTATAGTCTTCCTTACCCTGGATTCTCTCCATCCTCCTACGCAAGCAGAATACTTGTGTATAGTATGATTATTCAGCCCTGAAGTATATGTTAACTTGAGATATTTCCTGTACTCATGTTTGATATGTAAGTCAATAAAGTGACTGTGATATGAAAATAAATTGTTTTTTTTCATTTTTGTTTTTTTTTTAGTAAAGGCCCACAGACATGAAAATTCTCTTAATGCTACAACTTTGTTAGGTAGAAAGAAAGGGGACGAAAAGCACTAGATTGAATTATTACTTCTGATTATTTTAGTCAATGCATCTTTAAAGGTTGATGATAATCATGGGGAAGTTTTAAGGTCATCATAATGACCATATTGGGAAATATTCTATATTCATGTACAACATGCATTCTTGGCCTCCATTGTCTAGCAAGCTTATCACTATACTGAACGTGAAACAAAGGGCAGTAACTCTTGGAAATCAGAATGGTAGTATTAAGGTGGATGTGTTTGGTGCTCAATAATTATATAAGATGCCGGAGGGTTCTGATGGTTCCGTTGTTGCTTGGGAACGTTACATCAAGCAGAAGAGCTTACATTTTAGGAACGCCTGGTCTTATTCTCCTTGTACTTACTCTCCGTTTCTCAGTGATTCACTCATAAATTTACCATGTAAGAAAGGCCAATAATAACATTTTTGCCCTGCAATTAATCTTCACGACACCAAATATTATCTTTTATAATTCAATTTACCAAGTTTAAAGCCTCTATTCCTTTGTTAGTTAAAATTTTACAGACACAGAAATAACAGTCAGTGCGCCAGCCTAAAAACTACTACCATGGAACAGCTTAATGTGTCGGTCTTTCTGATACCACAGCAACAGAAACAACTTTTTTTTTTCAATTTCAGATATATTCATTATTTTTATGCTAAATACAAAATTTCGATGTTCATTATTTTGAGATTCTCAAATCTCAAAAGTTTGGTCAAATCTTCATAAGAGCCATATTTCTAACAGACTTTATTTCGCGAAGGCATCCTAAAACGCGCGAAATTCAAGTGATATAGTATAACGTTTTGCTGGCGTCTCCATTCATAATTACTGCCATTATGTTCTTTTCAAACTCTTTACTAGGAGTTCGTCCGCCTCGCTACTAAAATGCACACAAGTTATTTCATTATAAGTACGTTTAATGGCGTCAAATTTTAAAGCTCCCGTCTCGGGCAAGATCCACTGAAAGTGTGTCTTTCATCTCACAAAATTATTTGTAGGCATGTCGTGTATTCAGAACATTAGATACCTAGATTTAATGGTTACTGGAAAAGACAATCAAAACAAAGGAATGTCCATTTGATTACATGGGTGTGTGGATGGGAAGTCTTGTCTGACCGAAGGCTGACTGGGCGAACACAGGCACTGTCTAATGTCTACCTATCTCACACACAGGCACTCGAGGCCAGGATATTATTTTTTAAACATAATAACAAAATATTTTTAATGACCGTGGACCTCGGATTTGTCAACCGGCACATAAACTTTAATTCTGCTGATATTTCGTTTAAATAACGTCAGTCATGAGTGCTAAAACAAAAATCAATGTTTAAAAAATAATATCCTGGCTTCGAGTGCCTGTGATCTCACATGCGTAAGTAAAGGCACGCTCGAAACATGCGGCGGACTTTTTCACTCTGCTACGTAACAACAAGGACGTATATAACAGTATTATATGTCCCTTGTAACAGTGAAATGTATATATATATATCGGTATGGCATGATAATAAACGTTGCAAAAGTTACAGAGTCAATAGTACCAGTAATTGTATACTTAACATGGCACCGATAGGAGAGTGACACCACAGTACAATGTCTGCGAGTTATTTCCGGGAGTCCGTCTGTTATGTTATGCAAATGGATTAAGCGCTTAATCATATCCCCTTTCCACGAATTTGCTAGGTATGGTCAAAAGTGACTTCATACAAAAACTATATCGTAACATTTCCGCGTGAACACCATCTACACCAAAAGCCTATCGTAGTTTCAAGTGTTGAATTAGTAGCATTTCCGAAGATGGTCGGAAATTACTCCGAGATGTTGTGGCGATGTATAGTATAACAATTATGTTGACATCTTGTGATAACATTTACTGAACATGTGTAGAGTCAAAACAAAAATCTGAAACAGTACACATTTCTATGTGTTTGAATGGATAAGAAAATATAAATGACCTGTTGTCGGAATAAATGTGACTGCTCTGTCCATTAGAGAATGGCTAGACTAGTGTAAGTTATTATATTAAAAAAAACTCACAAACATACGTATCTCGTGAAGATATAACAAAAATACATTACTGAGTTATAATGTGACAAGGTTACCGCCAATCCAGATTTTGATATTTCTTTCGAGACCTCAGCATCACTGACGAATTATATTTGGCTGTATTCTAATCTTATGTTAAAATTGTATTCAAAATTGCTATTCACTTGTGAGTCATAATTCTTAATTTTTGCTTTTCCTCAAATGAAATGTCCAAATAAAAATTTCCTTAAATGATACACACAGGAAGTACTTGACCAACTAAGGAGTGAAAATGTCCATTGAATAAAACTTGTTACACATGTTATATCCGGCATCGTTAAGTATTTCACACAGAATATACATCTTCTCCTTTCAATTATCCAATAGGATAATAATATTGACCATTAACTGTATTTTCACAGCGACAGAAGGTACCGCAGGATTTATTGCCACACCATTTAATATTTAACAGAAACATGTATAGTTCATAAGCACGCGCAACTTGCTTACATTTGAAAACAACTTCAATTATTAAATACTGGTTTGAATTGAATAGCAAACGAAATTATCAAAATTAATTTCAATTGATTAATATTATTAAAATTCTTCCAACAAAACTTAATAAGCTTACAGGAAAAAATCCTTACACCTACGAAAAACAAAAAAATGCGTGTGTACCGCGCTACCCGAGTCGCCTGAACGACGGACCCGGGTACCAGGACACATGTATGAGCACGACCCGCACGTGCTAATACCCAACACGCTACCTATTGGAAAAACATACCACATTCTCCAATCAAACGGATAAAATTATATTTACTGTTGTTTCTCACTTTTTTTTTAATTCCAAATCTAAATCCCGCCACCCCCCCCCCCCCCCCCCCACCCCCCACCCCACCCCCATTCCGATCACTATCTGACACTGAAGATTGAGTTGACCAATTAACTAAACTTCATGATTTCGAATTCTCCTTGTCATCTCGGCATATTTTGTGTTGAAAGATCCATAATATTCTATTCATTTCGTATGTTATTTAGTTGAAATTTACACCAAAAATTCACAAATTACATTTGCACAAAACTTAATTCCTTGCGTCCGTTATAAAACTGGATGATGGCCAAACGTTTATCAATACAAATCAAACTAAAACATTCAAGAAGGTGGTCGGGTGGCGCAGCGGTAACGCACCCGCCTTTCACCTGGTCACCTTTCACTGGGTTTGATTCCCGGAACGCACGTGCCCGGTATGATCAAACGATAAGTTAATTAATAACCTAATCATAAATAAGTGTTTTCAATATTGGCCTCAGGCCAATAAGGCAGACGGCGACCTAGTAACTAGGTTCATGTTCAAAAACGTTATGTCAAAAAGTAACTTTTTCGAGAACGCTTTATTCCGTTGATAAATATAGCCAAATAAATCTGCTGATATAAATCTAAAAGAAATTTAGATTCCAATGTAAAATGTACATGTTTGGAAACATTATGATATAAGTAGAGTGTGCAACCTTTGCTCCTCCATGATGTCCGCAGGCCTGTGACACTCGACCAGTGTGTACTTTCTTATTTCTTTCACATTTCACATTTCTTCTGGAACATTAATAAATTACACTAAACAATGTTTAATATGTATTTAGATTTCGTTAATGAAAAAAATGCTATTCTATGTATAAAACTTTCTATGATAACCGATACTAGTTTTGATACGTCACAAAGTCACTGGTGAAATGCAAAAATAAGGTTTCCTTTGAATATATATAGCCATATATAATTACAAATCCGATATTACTGCAAGTCATGTTTTTCGGTGACTCAAAACTTTCGCGGTTGCATGAAGTAACAAGGGCTATTGATTCAATTGTCATTAACCAGAGATTCTCTCTATTGATTTTCTTTTCTATTTTTCGCAATGTCTTTCAATCCTCGATAAAAGAAAACTTGAAATCCCTTGAAAACAACACTCTTTACATCTATTCGGTAGCTGAATTCCCGAAATACTTGTTCATACACAAGTATCGATGGAATTGATATGCTGACTTTGGTGATCCTGGAGATACCATCCTTGTCGTCAACCACTAGAAACAAGTCTTTTATCGCCTTTCGGATCTGACTGTTCAGAACAGCGTACAAAAACGGGTTTACCAAACAATGTGCCCAAGCAACGTAAAGAAATGCGATGCGCATTCCGGGGTCAACCGCTGACGTTTTTATATCAATGATGGATAGCACAATAAAGGGTAAATACATTAGGCAAAATGTTGTTAGTAAAACCAGAACTAAAGACACAAGACGAACGTCACGTCTTCGTAGCTTGTCCGTGTGGTTTTTAGTGGTCACAGACTTGCTCCGGGTTATATTCACTTGTTGATTCGTTTTAAACACTTTTGGTAGAATACTCGTATATCCAAAGATCAGTAAAGGAACTGAAGTTATCACAGCGAATCCGGAGAGAAATATTCCGAAGCTGTCCTTAGCTTTGAATGGATTGCAAAAAAATCTGTTCCGGTCATACATAAAACTTCCCCAAACTTCGGTCGCCGGAAACAGCAGTATTATCGGGTACACTATCCAGGACAAGCATATCATGATCGCTATGTTTTTCTTGTCGTTGTAGATGTTTAAGTATGTGCTGTATCTGACTATAAGGAAATATCTGTTTATGGCTACGAGATCAAGTCCCAATAACTCGGAAGCTGTTATGGAATATGTGATATACCCCATAGCTTTACAAATGGTCAGGTTCACATCATCAGTGTAGTTAAAAGACATGGCGGCGATATATGGCAGTGAGATCGCACAAACAAGCGCGTTGTTTATCACCAAATTGAGAACAAACAAAATCACATTTTGTCGATATAGTTTCGCCTTCAAGATTGCGATCAGAATCATCATATTTGCAAGGAAACCCAAAGACCCTATCAATGTGGCGCCTACCTGGTGCAGTGTTCGTGTGGGTACGTCCTCGTGTGATGTTAGGTTGTCCTGGATGTCTAAAAGTGTCGTCTGCTCCATTTCGGCAACCTCATTCAAAATAAATCCCTCGTATTTGCGCTACATTGAAAGTTATGTACAAAACAACAGTAAATCACGTGATTCTGAGTAGTGACCGCTCAGTAAGGAAGACGGTATCATTTCCGTGTATCACCTGAATGATGTTCATACGTGTAACATGGTGAATTGTACATCATTTGTGTTTCCTTGTTGATATTCGTTCCCTTATGTTTTATCAATACAATGCTATATAGAAATTGTCTATGTCACATGACAGTCACGTGATACAAATGTACAATGTAGGTTAACACTACATGTATTTCAATGATATTAATTATTATTGTTATAATCAAATTATATTCTACGGATAGGTTCAGTATACGTAACAACGAGTACGTAATTTATATAAAAGAAATAAAACGAACTGTGTCGACCAATCAAATTTCAGCGATTAGTTCAACACTTCTCTTCCAACAGGTTACTATACTGTGGGTACTACAAACTCCCATACTTGCCAACTTTTTGAAATTCTCATGGGGGAGAAAAGTACGTGAACGACATTTTCAACTCGGTCGCTCAGTTTCGCGTTATCAGGAATAACCACATGATCATGAATTTGCATAATCCAGTACTGTTTTATCCTGCAATAAGCCCATGCCATATAATAAGCCCATCCATGTCTTTTTCAGAGATTTCAAAATTCACTGCCCTACATAAACTATCCCTGCATTCTGCAACAAGCTCACCCCCACATATTGTTCAATATCACTAAACACTGGCTTCCTGGGCTTATTGCAGGGTAAATACAGTAAACGTTCCAATCAAAGCATTTGAGATCACTCTAGTATAGACCTACAGAAATAACAACATTTGATGTTTTAGCTATTTGTTTCATTTAACAAATTTGATCAATTCTTCTACAACAGAATTGAGAAATTAATGTGATTTATTTGCATCAAATGTTGTTTCTTTCTGATGGAAAATTTAAAATAACCAGACAAGTGCAATTGGTTTTTAAGTTTTTAATAATCAAATCTTGCATTGATATTGGATGCTTTTTTATAGAAATAAATTATATCAAAATAGAGATCTCACTCTGACTCTGAACACAATTCCATAAAGAAAAAAACCCAATTACAACAACCACACAATATAATCTTGCATCCAAACCATTAGAAACATGTCACTAATTTAGATAATTTAATTTTATCGCATAGAAACTCGGTCTAATCTCTGAAGATAGAGGGGGAACATGACAGTTCCTTATTGTAGCTAACACATGCAGACTTCGCGGTCGCTAAAGTCGTTGTCGATGGCTTATAATTGTAGCAGTCCTCATCCCTGTTCAGCTTGCAGGTCAGTAAAGCTGACAAAGTTGACTGGTCTAAAAGTGATCTTTGGTCCGTTTGTACCTTCCGTAGCACTGAAAACACTCGTTCACAGTCAGCGTTGCTGTTCGGCAGGGTACACAATGATGTGGCCAGTTTGTACAAAATGGGGAATCGCATGGACCTGGTTACTGCAGTCTTACAGCTGGCAATCCCTCCCCAGAAACTGTCTACAGGTGTTTTCCCATCCTCCCACTTTGGCAAGTCAGCATCCGGGCATAACAGAAATTCTCTATATTCCTCCTCAAGTGTGCCAAGTTGACCATCCTGAATGACAGAAGGAAATCTCTTCCCTATCTCCACAACATTTGCTGGATTTACATGATCCTGTGAGGAAGGCACAAGAAACTGAAGTTTGTTGATGACTGGGTCATGAAATGGGAATTTCTTCACCATCTTGTCCACAGCTGCTATGTAAAATCTCCTCACACTGCTGAAGAACCTTGCTGTGACTCCTTGAGTGTCTTCATCATGCTCACTTAGGTAAGCCCGAGTGCAAAGTCCAACAGCTAGGTATGGATCTTTCAGATGAACAGTGGTGTCTCTGTAAGGTACGGCTGTCACATCCTCTGCTTCCCTTATCGTCTTCGCCAAGACAAACTTTCCAAGCAGCTTCCTCAAGAGTTGTTGCATCTCCTTCCCCAGGTATGGAAGACGAGTGTCATCTGCCTGGAACATGGTGTTGAATTTCACAAGGAAGGGGAGAAGAAATTGCAGGAAATGGAAGTAGAGCAACATCTCAGGGTTAGACAACAGGTCAGCACATCTCTTGACACGTCCAGGCTTCTCTACATCTTCGTGAGATAAGAAGTACGACTTCAGGGCTGGCCAATGATGGAGAGTTCGCTCAACTGCTCTGGCACGGTGATAATTTAGTGGTCACTGGTTGGCTACACCACATCATCCCTAACCTTATTAGCATACATACACATCAACATGCAGGACTACTCACTATGACCGACAGGAAGAACAAACTTGTACTATATAAACTATAATTTAATATAAATATCAAATTACCATTTTATATACAACAACAATCCGCAAGAACAGTTGATCTGTTTATTACGTTACTACAACGTATGATATATGGTTTGGCGTTCCAGGGGCTACTCACTCTATTTAACAAGATATAATTTACTAGCATAATTCTATATATACCAAAGAAATGGACTCCGAAGTTACTCAGAGTAGCCAGATTAGCAGCATTGAAGAGAGACAGAGAAGCAGCTAGACCCTGAACGATTTCAGAGAAGCTACTGGACTCTGCAACGCAGACAAAATAGAATATTCAACGAAATAGCTAGACCCTCAAAGATATGAGAGAAGCTGAATATGTAAGCTAAACCCTCAATTACATGAGAGAAGCTGAATATGTAAGCTAGACCCTCATCGACATGAAAGAAGCTGAATATGTAAGCTAGACGCTCAACAACATGAAAGAAGCTGAAACATATGATCGTATAAGAATATTCTATTATTATGAGATTGGGGGTAAAGTTCCCCTGAGAATTAAACGACAAAAAAAAAAGAACGTAAATGTTGTAAACATAGAGTGAGAGCCCCCAAATGATATGGTAATATAACAAAATGATATAATATAGAACCAGAGAGAACAGCATATATATGTACTTTTTAAAAGAAACACAAGGTAAAATATAGAAGACTTAACTTCTAACTTCATCACATGTCTGTCAAACAAATAATAGTTGCATTTCCATATCGGAGGGAAAGTTTTTACAAGCACCCTCATGATCAATAGGATATATCAGTTTGCGCACGGCGCAGAGTACCTGGATCTATGTAAATCTAGCGAATAAAACCATCTGATGTCCATCTACCAAGTGTCTGAATCATATGATCTTCCACCCCTGCTGGAGCAGCAGAAGTTCTGGCACCAATTCGAAAGGAATGACCGTTGTAGGACTGATTGTCTACACCTATCCTTGTTAGGATCTCTTTCAAGTAAAAGTATGGCGCATTAAAGGTCGAGATAAATGAGCATGATCTACAAATAGAGGAGCTGAAGGAGAAGCACCTGATGCTACTCTACGATTGACATACTTATTCGTAGTGGAGACTGGTGACAAAAACTCGTTCTTAAAACATTTATAGCTACACCTTTGCCGAAAGGACCTCGCTTGGAATGACGCAAAGTAAGCGTAAAACATGACAAATCTGGTAAAACACTGATGTCACCGATACATATAAAATTGCTGTCGCTAAAAGTTTTACAGTTGAACTCGCCGCATCTCAAAAAAACATAAAAAGCGGTTTTCAAAATACATAACATTAAATCGACAAAAGGGTTATAGAAACCACACTTCGCAATAGCTGCACACATGCTTTTCAATTAAGAACAAATAATAGGCAAACGTCTTACAGAAATATTCAATTGAGTTCTCTTAGTAGCTCTTAGGATATACGACAACCTAAGTGTATTGGCAGTAGGATCACCGAGCTTATTCTTGATATAATGGAATCTGACGCCAGATACGTAAAGTTTGATAGTGTCAAATTTTAACTGTAAAGCCTTTTGGCAATATGTTACAAATCTAATCAGCAAGTCCTCGTCGACCAGTTCATCATCACTGAAGCCATAGGTAGACATGGTACACATGTTAAGATCTGAACGACACTCTTCAGTGATTTTAACATAGAAATGAAGTTCGCGCACAGTTGTTGAAAGCGAAATAAGGCGCGATACAAAAGATCTCCCAGGTCTAATACATCTACTGGCAAAGTTCACATGACCTAATAAACTCAGAAGCTCTCTCTTAGTGCACGATTTCCTGTGAGCAAAGGACTCGAGAACTGAGATAATGCGATATGTTGTTTAAAGGTAAACTCTATTCCATACGACTGGAATCTAAAAACACACCAAGTACTCCAACATGGTGGCAGGTCCAACAGTTTTATGTGCACCGATTGGGATGTCAAGATCTCTAAACACATTCTGGAAATTGATCATAGTCTCAGACGCGTTAGCATGAACAGGTTCTATGACAAGAAAATCATCCAACAGATGCAGGATGTGTTTGCTGTTATATTTATTCTCTGCAATCCAGCACACGAGATAGATGGTCAAATATTTTAGGGCTAGAACGACTGCCGAAAACTAGTCTAGTGGAAAAAAAATAATAATGTCCATCCCATTTGATCCCATGATACGGCCACAATTCTGGCTTAATAGGCAGTAGCTTAAACGCATCTGTAATGTCCGTTTTCATTAACCATGCATTTTTCCTAACCCCTTGATAAGCGCAATAGCATCGGCTATAGTAGTGTACTCCAGTGAACACGTAATTTTATCAATGAGGCTATTCAAGCTAGGGTTGTTCAGGTCTTGATGAGGTGCTGACATATCCACTATGAGGTACTTTTTCTTGGAGCACTTATGCTTCGCGAGACCGACGAAAGGTCGCAAACCACAACAGATTATTCCCACTTCTAGACGAAAGGTCGCAAACCACAACAGATTGTTCCCACTTCCAGACGAAAGGTCGCAAACCACCAGACGGAAGGTCGCAAACCATAACAGATTGTTCCCACTTCCAGACGAAAGGTCGCAAACCACAACAGATTGTTCCCACTTCTTCTTGTATCCACAAAATTTGAGAAGTTGAGTACAAGAACGGGTTTACAGTAAAAAGGTATGACGGAGAAAAGGAAAAATAAATTGACCACAGCAACACTTCTCTTCCAACAGGGCACTATACTGTACTGTATGGTGTATATAAACTATAATTTAATATAAATATCAAATTACCATTATAATCATATTATATTCTACGGATAGGTTCAGCATATGTAACAACGAGTACGTAATTTATATAAAAGATTTAAAGTTTATTCACGTAATAAAACGAACTGCGTCGACCAATCGAATTTCAGCGATCAGTTCAAAATTATTTCTTTTTGGTCGATCTGGAAGTTTGATATCCGACAGCAGACGGTTAGTACCTGTTTTCAAACGTCTGAGTTAGCAATTTGATTTCTAAGTTATATATCTGTTTGTGATTTACTATAACTATACTATAAGTATAACTGGAATATGGAAAGTACGTGTTAACACACCTTAATGTATTTGTGATCGTTGCTGTTGGTTTATAGTTTACCTGTATCTACATATATGTAATTACATCGTAAGTGTCAATTAGTGTATTCGCTTCATTACTATTTGATAGCGATAGTGTAATGGATAAGGTCGTGGTGCTGTAATTTGAGATGACTTTTAATTCTCGTAGTCGAGGTTTGAATCTCTTAATTTACTGAATTTTTATTATTGTATTTTTCATATAGCGTAAATTTCTTTTGAAAAAGATTGTTGTCTATTCAGGTGTTCATCTCAGCGAGATGTATTGTGAAGCGAAGAAGGATTATCATATCTCGTCTACCTTTGTTAGGGTGAGTTTTGTTAACACTGTTCTCATTACTGTTGACATAGGTCATGTTAATACACCCTGTATCTCGGTGTAACTTATGACAAAGGTGTATGTAATAATATGTGAGACGTGACCATCAATGTAATTGTATGATGATGGTCAAAATGTCAATAAGTCTCATTCTTTTATTTCAATTTGTTAAAGGTGCGTTATTATCTGTGTTTTTATTGAATGCTATGTTTTTAATATATTGCAAACGAATGCCTTTCGTCTGTAGTTACATTAAATAAGAATCGAACTGAAGCAGAGACTCTGGTTGCATTTATGGCGTCGTGGACAGGATTCTTCAACAGACAGGCAATTGAGATGGGATATCATGACTTCCGCTACCAAGATACGTCCTGAACCCTTGATACTGCTAATCTGAGATGGTATACCATGACCTCCGGTTGCAGGTACTTCCGGTGCAATGGACATTGCTGATTGTGCTAGTGAATATTGTCATGTAGTTGGTGTTTATATTTTTTCATTATTTGTTCTTACTTTCGTATTGCAATTTTTTCCCTGTATTTCTATATTTTGTTATTTTTCCTGTAGTGTGATATTAATTAGGGAAATTTTTAATCAGGCCTAAAGTGGATCTGACACAGCGTAGTTTTGCTATTGTTTTGAGCCACAGTATGGCGTCATATATAAAGGATCACTAAGAAGACCGAAACATCCAAATATTGTGGTGGTTTAAACGCAGAGCCAAAACCTCAAGTCAATTTCAGTACTTCATACAACAATTACCATTTTTTTAATACGTACAACCAAGTTACACATTGAAAAAAAGAAAAATGTCACAGTTTACTTGTTCGCATATACATAGACTGTTTCTGATAACATTTTTACGTATACGTATGATACCAGAGGTGTTGTATCAGATGTTATGTGGGATGTTTCTCGCTACTTCCGGTGCATTACTTCTGAACCTCGTATAATACGTTAACATTACCTAGACGAAAGATTCGAGTATTGCGAAATAACTGAAACAATATAGCAGAAATGAAGGAATTAAAGCCAGAATAGGATAACTTAAGACGAGACGTTCAACGAATAGACAGCGAGACTGTGCGTGCAGACAGATTAGAGAAGGAACTGTTAAGAACCAAACATTAGCTGGAATCGTATGCAGTTTCTCCGAAAACTGTTTATATTGACAAAAACAGGAAATTGGAGACATTCTCAAGAAGACCTGTGAAAGACACAGACCCTACAGCTGAGGAGTGGATAGAGGATGCAATAATCACTTGAAAACTATCAACAAAAGTGATGCTCAACTGGAGTTTTTTATATGCTCACTTAAAATGACAAGCGAAAGACAAAATTCGCGTAAGGCCAGAAATACAAAAATCTAAAATTTTCGATATAATCGGGACAACATTTCAGGAAGCTGAAACTGTTGGACAGTTACAACAAAGGTTTAACCAACGAAATCAAAATAAATCGGAGACTTTACAGGAATATTCTTTGGGTTTATTGAAATAAATGGATAGAATTGTGAAGAAAGACAGACTGATAGTTGGTGATAAAGATCTGATGTTGAAAGAGAGGTTCACTGATGGAGTAATTGACACAGCTGCGACGCGAAATGAGAAGATACATGTTTGAGCATAGGGATGTATCACTTACGGACTTCAGACACCTAGTACGTCGTTGGACGGAGGACGAAACAATACAAAGTCGCGTCAAAAACGTGTCAGTGCTGGAACAGGAGGTTTGTGTCACAAATGATGAACTCAAAACAAAGGACGCCTTTATTCTGTCGTCAGTAAGTACTTGAATAACAAAGGAGTGAAAATGTCCATTGAATAGAAATTGTTACACATGTCATATCCGGCATCGTTAAGTATTTCACTCAGAATATACATCTTACTGTTGCTTCTCACTTTTCTTTTAATTCCAGATCTGAAACCCCCACCCCCTGTACCCACTGCGTAATTCTGATCACTATCTGACACTGAAGACTGAGTTGACCAATTAACTAAACTTTATGATTTCGAATTCTCCTTGTCATCTCGGCATATTTTGTGTTGAAAGATCCATAATATTCTATTCATTTCGTATGTTATCAATCTGAAATTTACGCCAAAAACCACCAATCACATCTAATTCTTCAACTTAATTCCTTGCGTCCGTTATAAAACTGGATGATGACCAAACGTTTATCAATACAAATCAAACTAAAACATTCAAGAAGGTGGTCGGGTGGCGCAGCGGTAACGCACCCGCCTTTCACCTGGTCACCTTTCACGGGGTTTACTTCCCGGAACACACGTGTCCGGTATGATAAAACGATAAGTTAATTAATGACATAATCATAAATGAGTGTTTTCAATATTGGCCTCAGGCCAATAAGGCAGACGACCACACAACACACACGCACAAAAATCACATGACTTTCAATTCAAGCAATGAGCAATGTGCGCATATGAGCAAATGGACTTGTGATATATATGGAGCATCTTGTCCAATTGTTTCTCGATCTCATAGTTATTATACAAAATGTAACGATACCACACTTAACATTCGCTTTGATATAGTATTTATTATAAATGATTAACATTGTTATGCATCATTACCATGGCGAACTTGTTAGACTTGTTCATTCAACAGAAAACAACCAACTCTATATATGAATTGAAAATGGCCGTATACATTACGATGTACATACACAACAAAATTCAATAAATGTGCATATACAAAACTTTCGTGTAAATATCTTTTTGAGAAACAGTCACAGATGGGGTATGAAAAACTCCATACAACAATAACGTTACATACAAAACATTGTTGTAAATATTGTTGAAACACAATAAATATGACCTAATGGCGGTTCAAATTATCCACTAATTAAGCTTATACCTTGTAAAAGGTGGGCTGTAGGCGAGGTCGTGGAAAAAGAAATTTAGATTCCAATGTAAAATGTACATTATGATATAAGTAGAGTGTGCAACCTTTGTTCCTCCATGATGTCCGCAGGCCTGTGACACTCGACCAGTGTGTACTTTCTTATTTCTTTCACATTTCACATTTCTTCTGGAACATTAATAAATTACATTAAACAAAGTTTAATATGTATTTACATTTCTGTAGTGAAATAAAGGATTTACTGTGAAAATATCAGATTACAAGTTTTGATATTTTCACGTATTTTGACCAATCAGATTACAGCGTTTGCAGTGAAAATGCCGATTTCCACAGAATGCATTGCGGACTTTGGACTTCCGGAACGACAATTCAGGTAGAAATAGGAACAGACGGGATTTTTTCTCCTTTAGAGTGCGCTCATTGTATTTTTCGAATCTGCGTAATCTGGCGGAGATTGCAAAAACTACGACAAGCAATCCAGTCGAACCCAAGAAAAGCTTGGAAACTCTCGCTTTAAAATTCTCGCGATTTTAATCTTGGTCAATCTGAATTTGAATAACGTCACACTAACAACAGAAGGCAAGATACATGAATGTGTTTTTGCTGATCTTTGCAACCGAAATTCTTTAATGAAAAAATAATGTTCTATGTATAAAACTTTCTATGATAACCGATACTAGTTTTGATACGTCACAAAGTCACTGGTGAAATGCAAAAATAAGGTTTCCTTTGAATATATATAGCCATATATAATTACAAATCCGATATTACTGCAAGTCATGTTTTTCGGTGACTCAAAACTTTCGCGGTTGCATAAAGTAACAAGGGCTATTGATTCAATTGTCATTAACCAGAGATTCTCTCTATTGATTTTCTTTTCTATTTTTCGCAATGTCTTTCAATCCTCGATAAAAGAACACCTTAAATCCCTTGAAAACAACACTCTTTACATCTATTCGGTAGCTGAATTCCCGAAATACTTGTTCATACACAAGTATCGATGGAATTCAGTCCAGTCCTTGATATGCTGACTGTGGTGATCCCGGAGATACCATCCTTGTCGTCAACCACTATAAACAAGTCCTTTATCGCCTTTCGGATCTGACTGTTCAGAACAGCGTACAAAACCGGGTTTACCAAACAATGTGCCCAAGCAACGTAAAGAAATGCGATGTGCATCCTGGGGTTAACCGCTGACGTTGTCGGGTCAATGATGGACAGCACAGCAAAGGGTAAATACATTAGGCAAAATGTTGTTAGTAAAACCAGAACTAAAGACACAAGACGAACGTCACGTCTTCGTAGCTTGTCCGTGTGGTTTTTAGTGGTCACAGACTTGCTCCGGGTTAAATTCACTTGTTGATTCGTTTTAAACACTTTTGGTAGAATACTCGTATATCCAAAGATCAGTAAAGGAACTGAAGTTATCACAGCGAATCCGGAGAAAAATTTTCCGAAGCTGTCCTTAGCTTTGAATGGATTGCAAAAAAATCTGTTCCGGTCATACGTAAAACTTCCCCAAACTTCGGTCGCCGGAAACAGCAGCATTATCGGGTACACTATCCAGGACAAGCATATCATGATCGCTATGTTTTTCTTGTCGTTGTAGATGTTTAAGTATGTGCTGTATTTGACTATAAGGAAATATCGGTTGATTGCTACGAGATCAAGTCCCAATAACTCGGAAGCTGTTATGGAATATGTGATATACCCCATAGCTTTACAAATGGTCAGGTTCACGTCATCAGTGTAGTTAAAAGACATGGCGGCGATATATGGCAGTGAGATCGCACAAACAAGCGCGTTGTTTATCACCAAATTGAGAACAAACAAAATCACATTTTGTCGATATAGTTTCGCCTTCAAGATTGCGATCAGAATCATCATATTTGCAAGGAAACCCAAAGACCCAATCAATGTGGCGCCTACCTGGTGCAGTGTTCGTGTGGGTACGTCCTCGTGTGATGTTAGGTTGTCCTGGATGCCTAAAATTGTCGTCTGCTCCATTTCGGCAACCTCATTCAAAATAAATCACTCGTATTTGCGCTACATTGAAAGTTATGTACAAAACAATAGTAAATCACGTGATTCTGAGTAGTGACCGCTCAATAAGAAAGACGGTATCATTTCCGTGTATGTATCGCCTGAATGATGTTTTAATGATTTTTGTAAGTATCAGATCCTTTACAAATAAATATTATACGGATACCGCTACTTAAAAACATGTATGGCCTTGTGTATAACATTAAGTTATTTTAGTTTTCTAGCTCCACTCTGACAGTAGGTTATAATATAGAGTTTAAGGCATAAAGTTAATGTTTTTTTTTTTTTTTTTACATGTATAAGATTTTCTAGATATCGGGCATAAGGTATAGGGTTTTACAGGTAAAGAGCAAAAGGAATAAGGTTTAATAGGTATAGGACTAATGATATGAGGTTTTATGAGTATAGGAAATAAGGTATATGGTTTTAATGGTGGAGGAAATAAGGTATAGGGTTTTATAGGTATAGAAAATAAGGTATATGGTTTTAAAGGTGTCGGAAATAAGGTATAGGGTTTTATAGGTATAGGAAATAAGGTATATGGTTTTAAAGGTGTAGGAAATAAGGTATATGGTTTTAAAGGTGCCGGAAATAAGGTATATGGTTTTAAAGGTGTAGGAAATAAGGTATAGGGTTTTAAAGATGTAGGAAATTAGGTATATGGTTTAAAAGGTGCCGGAAATAATGTATAATGTTTTAAAAGTGTAGGAAATAATGTATAGGTTTTAAAGGTATAGGAAATAAGGTATGGGGTTTTAAAGGTATAGGAAATAAGGTATGGGGTTTTAAAGGTATGGTATATACAGGCATAGGGAATATAGGTATAGGTATAAGGTATGGAGTATTACAGGTGTGGGGTATAACGTATAGAGGCTACCGACTTTATTATACGTTTTTAACTTTTCAGTGCTATTGCCTAAAGCTATATAGTACTAACGAGCATGTATGAATGAAGAAAAAAATGCCTTAAGAAGAAATAAGGTTAAATATTAAAACGGTTTACCAATCTAACTTTATACATCCAATTATTATTAGTAGTTTTCTTAAAATAATGTAAACCTTAATTATAGAAATGTCAAAAATAGCTTTGCTGTGTTGTTCTATATTTCGATGTTCATAGGATGTCTTAATCTTTTTTTTTTTTTCACACACGTATTTCTTAACTCCAACAATATATTAAAAGCTGTACAAATCGAGTTTTAAACTACATGCGTAATATATGTTACATCGATCTAACATCTAGTGCTGAATACAAAAATTTCACAACAAGAATACCCACCCTATTTTTATCATATTAGGAGTTGTAACATCCATACTCATCAGGGTCCGATAAAAGTACCGCGTCACTAAATTACTAAACAAACCCACTCCGTATACGTCCTAATGAACTTATCGTGAAAGAAAACATATGGAAAGATGAACGTTCTGTCAACCCCTGTGATTTTTAGTGTCAGGATATTACAATTCTATTACTATCATACTTGGAACATTGTTGCCTTTTTAACTAGTACAAAAAATGGTGGTTTACAAATTTCATGGGAGATAAGTATTTTACTGGTGACGAATGACTATATTATGATTGGTATTTCGTGGCGAGAATTGTGTAGTTTGATTAGTTTTTTTTTTTTTATTTTACAGAATAATTTATTTTTTAAATAATCATATACTTTTACTTAATTTTCTTGTAAACCAGACACGGATCTTTGGTGCGGGTTCGGATCCGGAAGTGGCGTGCGCACAAGTCTTCACTTGAAAGGAGAAAGTTGAAGATGTCGCGGGGCCAGCTATTTGTAGGAAGATTGAATAAAAGAACAACTGTTCGTGACCTAGAAGATGTTTTTGAAGCGTATGGTCGTTTGGCGAGATGTGAAGTGAAATATGGTAGGTAATTTAGACTCAAATTATGTGAAAACGATGGTCTGCAGAGCACGACAATGCAAACAGACAAAGGCCACTGTAAGCGTAATTCCGTCATTATTATACAATCGAAATTCGTAATTTAAGTAATGTGTCGTTGTTATTCGTCAGAACACAATCGTGTATTTGTGCGTTGCATTTATACGTTGTGATCACTAATTTAGGCCAAGCAACAATTATCATTAATTGTGTAATATGTGATACGCAAATTGTTACATAAGGGAAATAACCTCGGACTTCCTGTGGTAATACGTATACACAACGATAGAGATCAGAAACTGTATAGTGTCAATGTCGCATTTTAAAGCTACAACAAATAAATTCAAGCAACTGGTCTTGCTGCGTGTATAAACCAATTTTCTCCGAAAGTACATAATATTTTTAATGAACATTAGTAGAAAACTGAGTTATTTTCAAATTGAACATGCTTACTTAAATGACATAAA
This sequence comes from Ylistrum balloti, assembly GCF_031769215.1. Taxonomy (NCBI): domain Eukaryota; kingdom Metazoa; phylum Mollusca; class Bivalvia; order Pectinida; family Pectinidae; genus Ylistrum; species Ylistrum balloti. Next base: position 627,839 of record NW_026782147.1, on the reverse strand, counting down.
ATTTCTAACGTTTGCTTTATATATTAATGTGTTTAAGTAATCTATATTTTTGTTTTATAAAAACTGATCATGCCATCTTCAGAATTTCAAAGTCGCAGGTCTTTACTCTAGGAATGTCTGCTGGTTGAAAGTTCAGACAGTGTATTTAAATGCTCCCGACTGTCAGCTGTTTCAGGTTATATATCTCTTGAATGTTGCTGGTTTAGACTGTGCATCCTCGTGTGTCAGTCTTCTTATTGTCACTGGTTCAGTCTGTGGTACTGAGCTTTCTGGTACAGCTGGTTCAGAGTGCTTGTCTCATTTATCTTGATGATTAGCATTTTCAGGTCTAAAGTGCCCTGCTTGTTATTTCTGGCTATGTACTCAGAGTTTTCTGACTGTCACCTGATTCAGACTGTGGGTTCCAGCTGAATGAGTTAACATATATCATTAGTCCTACCTACAGGTCATCTGTTTAAAACTATATCTGGTATAAAAAAACATATTACTGACTGTAGGATTATTAATGACATTTTGTTTTTTAAATTCTAATTCAAGCATTTTGTTTTCTGTTTTACAGGTGCTGAAATGGGTAAGACAGCTTATATGTAATCTGTATAAGGAACAGTGATATACCAGTTTATGCCATAATTACTTAACCTACTAAACCTAAAAACCTAAATCGTTCATTTTATTTATTATCAGTCTTGATCTTCTCATAAAACAACAATTATTTCCTTGTAAATCTTTGATACAATAAACATGTAAAATTTTCCAAATTTTGCCCATTGGATTTTCACAAAATACCAAGGAATAACGCTGGATGTGCATGTTACATTTTATCATTGATGATTATTTGTTTAACCTCTTTTTCAGCTTATGCCTTTGTTGATTTCGAGGATAGAAGGGATGCAGAGGTACGTTAAATTAGCTCAGATAGATAAATACAGAAAACATATCTTTGTAATATTTTAACTTTTTCTACACCTGGTGAAATGGTTGTTTTTAAAATTAAATTGATTTCAATCTTCCTTGATAATTTATTTGGTACTTGTAATTAACTTGTATATGAATGAATATGTTTTCAGTTGAATTACATCTTCATATTCAGAGTTGGTGATTGCATAAGAATTAAAAATTACATTAGTAAATAAATAGAGAAAAACCTATTTAAACATCAAATGCAAAGACTTTAAATATGAAGATGAAAGAAAAAATATTGACTTAATGTAATTAATATAAATTGTTTTATGTTTAACTACAGGCAAAAGACCTTAATATACAATTTTACATTATAAAAATTAAATTAATGCATAATTTAGGGTAAAATGCTAGCAAGAGAGCGAGTCCTGCCATGCCTAGCCTGACCACCAGTACAGAGTGTCACATCCAAGTGCCAACACACATAATCAGAAAAACCTTAGTCCAAAAACCATGTTCCATACCAGTGTCCTCCTGTCGGAGCCGGTCAGCCTATCAGGCAGTCAATTCAGTCGCAAATCCTCGTTTCACCGACTGACCAGTGTGTCCAGTTATATCTTGTGTCCAATCAGTCTGTCTGCCCCGGCTCCTCCTCCGTTATTCCATCCCAAGGTGTAACAAGAGTATGTCACTGCCAGCATTTTTGTGTTCTAGTCTCTTGTGGTTTGGCAATGGTAATGTAGATATTAATGTATTGTTGACAAGTTGTTGTCTGGTCTCTTGTAAACAAATATGAACAGGAACTGAAGATTTGCTATTCATCATGATGATTGTCATAAACCTTTTATCTTGGAATATGCAAATTTTAATGGTATGTAGTAACTGGTTTGATTTTTGAAATGTAACTTGGAATATATGTTGCATTAATTAAGAAAAATACCATAGGATGCTTTCAAAATAAGTGTTTAAGTTATGTTGATATTTAGATTTTCCTCTGTCTCTGTTATTTCAGGATGCGATTAAGTATGAAAATGGTCGGGAGATCTTGGGCTCCAGTATTATTGTTGAACAGGCAAAGGGAAGTTCCAGAAGACCAATGATGAACAGGGTGAGTGCTGTAGACTGTTGATGTTAATACCTGGGTAAAAGAAATCTTTAACTTAAACAGAAAACTTAACAAACAAATGAAATATGAAACAAAATACAACAAGGATTTTGACCAGAGTGTCTCGCAGTATGTCTGCTTGAAGGCTTAATCAAAGGGTTGACTTCAGTAATTTACACAAAGGGTTAGTCGTTTGATCTTTAATTTTGTCCAGGTCATCCTGCCAATCCCTGAGACAAGTAACTTTTGTGTCATGGCTTTTGGTTTCTGAATTAAAACTCACATATTCAATATATCTTCAAAACATGAAATATTTCATGTCAATGATTTTTGTGTTGTAGGGTTATGATGAATGTTATCGCTGTCATCGTTCGGGACATTGGGCCAGGGACTGCCCAGATGACCGGTATAATGGTGGTTTCCGGCGAGGAGGGAGGGGAGGGTCTGGAAGGTACAGATCACCTTCTCCAAGGAGAAGACGAAGGTAAATAATATGAAATAACAGAAATCTCTATTGTTGACGTGCTCGACTACTTTGGTCACGCATTTAGCTCTTGGGTTCATCAACAGCATTGAAATATGTAGATTGGGTTCGTAAACAACATTGAAATCTGTAGAATATTGTGGAAGGATTTATCACATAGCCACTTTATCAACATAATTCAACTTGTCTGAGATCATGAAAAAAATATTGCAGAAGACCACAATCTTAAGTAAAGACTGCTGGAGAAAGCATAACCTTCCTGTTGACTGAATATGTATTTTTATGTGATAATTGATAGAAATATGAAATCCATGAAGAAAATATTGTGAACTGGTGAACTGTCAAGTACAGTAAAAGGTCCAATCCATGTGTCTCTAAAAAGTGAAGTCAACTTGAATAAATATCTGGATACATATTATGATGGACTGGGGGGCGGGGTTGATTCCTTAAGAAGTAGACATACTTCATGTATAACACGGACAGCTGTCAACTTATCAGGCATTAAGTACTAAGTATCAGTAGCAGAGAAAAATATGTAAGCAACAGGTACAGCTATGCTGAGGACAACTTTTGTTTAAAAATTGAATGCAACATTGCTCTAGTGAATATAGATATAAACTCTTTATAAGCTGCAAAACAGGTGTCATACTTTCCCCTTTAGCCCCTTGTTACCAAATTTGATGCAAAATGTTCTTACAGCTGAATTTTGAAAGTAGCAAATCAGATGTTATCTAAATAAATGATTTGTCTCCCACATTGTTCAACATCAGATCCAAAAGTGGTTTTTCTTTTTACTGTTACATTCTACAAAAAAGTTCTGTCACAGTTGGTATCAGTGGAGCAATACAGGCCCATTTGGCCTCATGACAGGGTTAAGATATAAACATCATTTGCTTCAGGTCCAGGAGCAATTCCCGGGACAGACGGAGGAGGAGATCTAGGTCAAGGTCACGGTCCATGAGCAGAAGTCACAGCAGGGACAGGAGGAGAAGGTCAAGGTCACACAGTGATGACAGAAAGCGAAGCAACAGACGAAGGAGCCATTCCAACAGCAGATCCAAGTCTAGAAGTCCTTCAAAGAGCAGGTCTTTGAATTCCAAGTCAAAGAGCAGGAGCCCTGCTGCAGCAAATGGTGAAAGCAGGAGACAATCTAAATCTTACTCACGATCAAGGTCGAGGTCAAGGTCAAAAAGTGCCTCGGACTGAGCCTTGCAAGTAAAAGTAAATTAACTTTACCTTAAAATAAGTAGATGAACTTGACCTCGAAACATACCATACTTTGATTACTGAAAATAGGTTGGTGTGTTATGATGTTAATTCATTAACATAACTATGCTATGGAAAGCAACAGTTTAAACCTCCAAAGTTAAAACTTGTTCTAACACCAAGAGTTTTTATCATCAGTTTTACAGTTTAGTGAATTCTTACAAGTCTTTACATTCTTAATGGATGCATTGTCATTTCATTTTCATTTTGTCATTGTAAATTATGTCATTTATGTATTATTAAATGAATGATGTCTATGGTATTTTGTTTTTTTGAGTTTTTTTTATGGTCCACAAAAATTGTCAGGGAAGTACAATCGTCACTTGTCTGTCCGTCTGTCCATCCTTTTGCAAAGCATAAATTTGCCCACTGTTAAGCAAGGATCATGAAACTAGTTGTAAACATTGATCTTACAAAGATGATGTGCAGTGTTCCAAATTCAGGACCCGTAACCATTTAAATACAGAGTTGTTGCCATTTGTTAAAATTTTGTGTCTAGAGCAAAAATTCAATTGATTTGCATTACTAGAACAATGAAACATGGAGGATACATTGATCAGGTATCATGATCTGTGCGCTGTGTACAAAGTCCAGGGCCCTTGACCCCTCAGTTATTGCTCTTCGTTAAGAATTTCTTGTGAGGAGCATAACTTTGCCAACAGTTAAGCAAGGATCATGAAAGTTGAGAAGTGAAGCATACATCAGTCATACCAAACAAAGGAAAAGTGTAGCAAATTCAGGGCTCATGACTCCTCAATACAGTGTTGCTGTCCTTTGTTGAAATATCTGTCATGAACATAGCTTTGCTTGCATTAAAACTAGGAGCATAAAACTCATATTAAGAGAATGTTGCTTTATACCAAACTCGGAGCCTACAACACCTTAATTACAGAATTATTTCCCTTTGATAAAATTTCTGTCACCATTAAAGTCATTTTTCGATGAGCAGTGATCAGTTTCACTGATACTCTTGACCTGTTTTTGTATTTTTACCATGCTCCTCTAACTATTGACTAAACTTTACAAATGCTAACTTAATGCTCCATTTTGATCAAAGTAATGTTTGGTGTCATACCAAAAATTAGACAAGGAGCTGGAGTTACTTTAAAGAATATGAAATTTTATAAATAGGGAACAAATACATAAGGTTTTTCATGCACCAATTTACCAGTGACGTGCTTCACACAAGGAATGTCACAGACAGCAGAATAAAACCTGTAAGTTATCATCATGGCACACGTATGATTTTACAAGTCAAACATTTGGTTGTGTGATGAATTGAAGATCTAAAAGCCCCAGGGTAAAAAAAAATCTTAAGTTAAGCACGTGGCTTTGCCTTATTAAGTTGTGAAACATATGCCACATATCACTTTAATCCAAGCTTAACTATTGTTGAATATCCATGAATGAAATTTGACACAAAAGGTCAAAGCTGATTTCCGAAGACTTTGCAAGTGCTAACATGATGTCCACCTGAATACAAAACTTATTTTCAAAACATGATAAAAGTACATGACTACTGTCCCACGTAGGCCTCCAACCCACACCCTAATTTCCCTTAGTTACTACCCTTCGTTTCTCTCTTTATCGCTAGAGCAATTACACTTGATTACGGGGCTGAGAAAGCAAGAACCTGCATCCAAGACGTGGAGGGCTGGTGATGAAGATAGCTAGATACCTTACCCACTCGGCAAACGCAGCCCCTTGACTGAAAATTTGCCACTAAAATTACATAATTCAATGGGATAATTCACATTTATTATGTTAAAATTTATATTGTTTGTTTATTAAATATATATTACATTTTTATTGACTATGCTCCTTTAAGAGACAACGAAGATGGCCATGAAAGTGGTAGAAACACATTCACCTAGGATGCGGTGAGTTAAAACACGATGTACACAGAAACAGCCCGTGTCCATATGGGTCTTTCAAAATGTTTGTGGAGGGGTAGAGGGTTGTGGAGTATACCATAATTATGCTCTTATGGTAGTGTCAGGTTCTCTAATGAGGCTGACGGGTTTAATAATTAATATTTAACACCTCTAACTTCATATTCCTTTAGTCTGAAAGGAATGTGATATTAGCGTTCCTTGAGTTTGAATAGGAAGGCGAGAAATCTGTTCTTACAGAAGAGACGTCTTTTACGGGCAAATGATCAAGATTGGTCAAAATCCACATCTCAATCATTCCATTTCTGGAGTAAGCAATACCACCGTAAGACTTAAACTTTAATTTGAATGGTAGTAGAAATCTAACTTGGGAGGGGAGAGGGGGGATGGGGGGGGACCTGACCAAACAGCAGTAAAGTGTTGTTCGTGTGGACTCTGAAGTAAGCTTAGGTCTTTAATGAACTAGAAGTGTCCTCATATGTATATGTAGCTAGACACTGTATCGCTCTCGCCTCAATCTGTCTGGAAAACATAGTTAGAATTAAATCTTATCTTTTCTGAACCTTACAGAGACCAAAGATGGAGAAGCCACGTCTGTAATATTCTACACTATATATACTAGGATCAAAAGTAACAGAGTATTGTGAATGTTTGTCCTTAAAACTTGTAAAATATGAATGTTTCCAGGAAATATTTAAGAAATTGAAATGTAATGGGACAAGATATACACGTATATACTTTCAGAAAGTAAATAAAAATGTTATCTGTAAGTAGTTCTCGGAACTTATTTCATTGGCGTTGGCGTTGTCAATGACGCCCAAGTGGTGTAACCTACTGCTTCCGGTTTAATACATGACCGTTGACGTGTATAACAAATAGATAAGCCACAGTCGAGTGTTTAAGATATAAAAATACTTGTCCCACTTAAGTGTTTCATAGGTAATGATTTTGCCTTCCTTTTGTAAAAAAAAAAATTTATTGAGAATTATTACAAAAGCATTAACAAATTTTGTTTAAAAATATTTTTATTTTTCACTAAATAATCATTTTCTTTTTCCTCGCTTCGAATCTGCAATAAAAAGGAAACCAAATATTAAGGCTTAAGACAAAGTTTGCTGTGTTAAATATTCTTCAGGCATGGATTTGGTACAAACTACCGACCAATGGTCTATATATCGTTATATAGTCACTCTTCATCTACATTTGATATACTCTTCAGATATTAAATAATGTAAACGTTATAACAAAGTTAATATTCCAAGCCAACATTTACAGAGGCTCACTACATCATGAATATTATCTTACTGAAAATATTTTCTCAATTTAAACCAATCGAGTGTTTTGTTATGATCGCTAGTTATTTGTCGCTTAACTTCTCTCTTATGAGTGTGACAAGGCCCATGTGACTGGACAAAGGTTCCAGTTATTCCCCGTGTGCCTTGATATCTCTAGATCCATGACGTCATATGCATTGTGAGGTTGATAATTAGATAAAGAAGTACATGTATATAGTTGGAATTTCGCCAGATTAGATTGTCAATATTATCAGTCGTTGCAAATGTTTACAAAAGCAGATGTAATAATAGTGTGTTACATGTCCTTCCTTTTCATAGGATTTTTTTGAAAATCGTAACGAGTTGACCATTTTATCTCGTCAGGAGCTCACGAGAGATTCAGAGACTCGTATCATCAACCTCATATGAGAGGAAACTGATGTTAAATCGTATCTACATAAATCGGAAAAGTGACCTGTTGGAATCCTATTTCAAATTTTACACTACTAAAAGTTTGAAGTTACCACGCATGCTTTCGACAGTTGTCGAACAGACTCACAAAAGTAATGGATTTTTTATTACCTGTGCGTATAATAACTCACGTGGGCACATAATTAAATAATATACAACTTGTATAGCTACTTTTAATACGTGCGCACGACATAGAATACTATACACTAACTAAAGTTATTACATGTACGTGCGCATGTGTTAGGGAAACATTTCACATTTTTCATTACGTGCTAGCGTAATAGAAAATATAGAATATGTCCCCTCTGTGCTTCCGTGTAACAAGGCTCCGTCAGACCTCCACGTAACAAAGAACCGAAAACAAAGTGAAACAAGGGTTCTGGACTTGATGAGATCGATTCATAGGTAAATGATATCCAGTAATTCCTACATTTATTTGTCAACGTTTGTTCCTAACCGAATACCCAATGACGATACATGAAAACAACTACAAATGCTATAAAACTGGATCTGATACACCAAATCAACTGTATACTGGACCTGATACACCAAATCTTCTGTATACAGGACCTGATACACCAAATCAACTGTATACAGGACCCGATAACCAAATAAACTGTATACAGGACTACTGTATACAGGACCCGATACACGGCATCGACTGTATACAGGACCCGATACACCAAATCAACTGTATACAGGACCTGATACACCAAATCAACTGTATACAGGACCCGACACACCAAATCAACTGTATGCAGGACCCGATTCACCAAATCAACTGTATACAGGACCCGATACACCAAATCAACTGTATACAGGACTCGATACACCAAATCAACTGCATACAGGACCCGATACACCAAATCAACTGTATACAGGACCCGATACACCAAATCAACTGTATACAGGACTCGATACACCAAATCAACTGCATACAGGACCCGATACACCAAATCAACTGTATACAGGACCCGATACACGGAATAAACTGTATAAAGGACCCGATACTCGGAATCAACTGTATACAGGACCCGATACACCAAATCAACTGTATACAGGACCCGATACACCAAATTTTCTATATACAGGACCCGATACACCAAATCTACTGTATACAGGACCCGATACACCAAATCAACTGTATACAGGACCCGACACACCAAATATACTGTATACAGGACCCGATACACCAAATCTTCTGTATACAGGACCCGATACACGGAATAAACTGTATACAGGACCCGATACACCAAATCAACTGTATACAGGACCCGATACACCAAATATACAGTATACAGGACCCGATACACGGAATAAACTGTATACAGGACCCGATACACGGAATCGACTGTATACAGGACCCGATACACCAAATCAACTGTATACAGGACCCGATACACCAAATCAACCGTATACAGGACCCGATACATCAAATCTTCTGTATACAGGACCTGATATACTAAATCTACTGTATACAGGACCCGACACACCAAATATACTGTATACAGGACCCGATACACTAAATATACTGTATACAGGACCCGATACACCAAATATATTGTATACAGGACCCGATATACCAAATCAACTGTATACAGGACCCGATACACCAAATCTTCTGTATACAGGACCCGATACACCAAATCAACTGTATACAGGATCTGATACACCAAATCAACTGTATACAGGACCCAATACACCAAATCAACTGTACACAGGACCCGATACACCAAATCAACTGTATACAGGACCCGATACACCAAATCAACTGTATACAGGATCCGATACACCAAATCAACTGTATACAGGATCCGATACACCAAATCAACAGTATACAGGACCCAATACACCAAATATACTGTATACAGGACCCGATACACCAAATCAACTGTATACAGGATCCGATACACCAAATCAACTGTATACAGGACCCAATACACCAAATATACTGTATACAGGACCCGATACACCAAATCAACTGTATACAGGATCCGATACACCAAATCAACTGTATACAGGACCCAATACACCAAATATACTGTATACAGGACCCGATACACCAAATCAACTGTATACTGGACCCGATACACCAAATCAACTGTATACAGGACCCGATACACCAAATCAACTGTATACAGGACCCGATACACCAAATCAACTGTATACAGGATCTGATACACCAAATCAACTGTATACAGGACCCGATACACCAAATCAACTGTATACAGGACCCGGTACACCAAATCAACTGTATACAGGACCCTATACACCAAATCAACTGTATACAGGACCCGATACACCAAATCAACTGTATACAGGACCCGATACACCAAATCAACTGTATACAGGACCCGATACACCAAATCAACTGTATACAGGACCCCGACATGATTTTGTTTACAAAGACACGTATGAGATAGGTAAAACTACTTACTTTCGCTTTACTCATCATTGTTATCCTTGATGACTCTGATCCTTGTCTTATGTGAACCACAAATTGACTTGATCTCCGTAGGGATGGGCCTCTTATCGACAGGGGGACAACTAGGGACCAGATTCAGTGGTGCTCGAACAGGTAACATTCCAGGTACTTTGATCTTTTCCTCCTCACTTCCCTTACCCCGCCCAATGGTATCCTCCGAGACCTTTTTCTTGTGAGCTGGTCTGCTGCTCATGCAGGGTTTGTTGTCTTTCGCTTGCGCTCGAATCGGTTGCACGTCTCTCTGTGGTTTCATGCAATCTTGAGAATGAACTTTGGGTATATTATAGTTCGACTTCTCGTCTGTGCGTGTCTTTTTCTTTTTAAGAGATGACGGTAAAATATGTTGTAGTTGAGACACCGGAGACAACGTAGGAACCAGTTGTTTTGGTGTAACGTTTTGTGAATGATTCATCGTCTTTTCCAGTGACGCCTTTGTCTGAGACATATGCTGCCCGCACTTGCTCAGTGGTGTCGTCTGTGAAGAACGACATTGTGGAATCAAAGGTCGCTTATTTATAGGAGGGGTTAAAACTACTTTACTAGTTTGTTTTCTTCCTCGATCTGATGAATGGTATCCAGTAATTTTCTTTGAAGCGTTAGTATGATCTGGTTGTTTGGATTTTTGTTTCGTATTTTCAGTTTTTAAATGTTTTTTGCTCGAAGAACGTCTCTCCTTTTGAAGGCACTGCTCTTGCGGCCTCTTCGCTAGCTGGCCATCTTTTAATGACGCCGGTATCATTGCATTTCCAACTTCGGTAAAACAATCTATCTGTGTTGGGATGATATGGGAGCTACTGGATGCCTTATTGATCCTCGGCAGAACTGCATTTGGGTTTATATTTTGTTTACTTATACTTTCTGTCCCTGAATTCTGTGTTTCGACGGAATCACTTTTTTCAATATTATCGACAGCACCTATTGGAGTATTACCATTCTCTATATCCATTTGAGAAAGGCTGTTAGCGATATTTTGCAAAATGTTGTGAACAAAACCAGCAATCTTATCCGATGAGATGGAGGAAACACTTGGACTTTTTTCAGCTCTGTCTTTTGAAGCGTTTTCCCTTGCATGTATTCCGAGCATGTGATCTGTGACAGTAATGATACTCTTAGAATCCAACCCATTCTGCTCAATTTCGCGCCTCTTTTCTTCTAGCATCACAACAATGAAATCTTCAATGGACGCGTCAACTGAGGCAGAGTTGAGAACTTGCTCAGCACCACCATCTAGCATGCTCTGTGAAAGAGCTGTGGCCAGTGTTACAATCTCGTCATCGCTGAGTGTGCCTTCTTTAACTCTATCGATTGTCATATCAATGGAGTGATGGATCGCGCTCGCAATGTTAACCAAAGTAGAGCTCCTCTGAAGCTTCGGTATAGTGCACGAAGACACACCCAGAGAGTTATGACTTCTATGTGTTTCCTCTTCGTGAAATTTAAGCATCCTGTTTGTCATAGAAATCATCTTTTGGAGACTCATAGACGGTCGATCAAGAACTCTGCCTCTCTCTTCACTTGGACTAAGAGACGCTGCACTGACTGTAGACTGAAAGTCTATTTTGATAGGGTCACTCGCAATTTCTGTGAAGGAGTCTACTTGGTATAAATCTGATACCTTTATGTTGTCCACTTCAATGTTGTTGATAATTAGATTGATCGTATTTTCAACGAAGTCGTTTTCAAGTTCGTTTGATCCCGGTTTCACAGAAGATTCCATGATACGCAACACCGCCTCTCTCACAAATGCATCTTGACCCTCTACAACATCTCGTTTTATCTGCACCAATGCATCCAATGTTTTCCGTTTAGAAATCTCTTGTTGAATTTTTGCTGAACATGCACGTTTTGCATCGTTGAAGTCGTCAATGATATCTTGCAGGGTTGCGACGACAATGTTTTCTACCTCCAAGGTCAGAGTGGATGTTTGCTCCTCGACAGTTCCGTCCATAGTTTGTTGATGTGCAACAGCTGTTACTTCGGACGACATGTCATGCACGACTTCTTGCAATACCTGGGCTACAAAGTCGGTGGCTTGCTTGTTATCCATATCAAGAAAAGATGCAACTTTTGATTTGGAATCCTGCGTCTCTAGGTCAATCAATCCACTAGGCTGCCATTGGTGGCCCAGAGCCATCTGATCTTGCATATTCTCAACAATGATTTGAAGTTTTTCCAAAACAAAATCGTGCAAAATTTCAGACGATACGTTGTCAGCTGATAGAGACATTGACCTTTCGAGACGTAGATTAGAAACAATATTGTTAAGTGTGTCCAGTATAAGACCGCCGACCTCATTTGAGGAGTAAGATACGCACTTGTCAGGTTCTTTGTCATAAAGGCTTTGTATGTAGTCATAATCATTGGAGTCTAACCGAACTGGAAGAAGCTCTTCATCCGACGATAACTTTCCTTGCACAACAAGTGTGTGATCAATTCTCGCCATCAAGTTTCTTACGACATTGTGAGCTATGAGAGAAGTGACAGACTGTAAGTGCACATCTGATCTAACATAAAACGAGGTCTCGTGTTGTAGCTGACCGGTCCTAGTTGCACTGCCAATGTCTGACAAAACTCTTTGCAGAGTGACACGAATGAAGTTGGTTAAAATGTTAGAATCAACAACCTGCAGTAGACGTTGAAGTACAGCCACTGGACCAGTACTTGAATCTCTCTTGCTGTTGACAATACATTTTATTACGTCTTTTATAAATATGCTTCTTCCGCCGTGTTTAGCAATGTCGCTAACAGCTTCTTGGCATTGATTCTTTGCCATTTCCATCGTAAGCTCTTCAAGGTTTACCTGTTTTTGCGATTTGAAAAGAGAAAGGAAATTCGACAGGGATTCAATCGACATTGATTCCGATTCTATACTGTGTAGTATTTCTTTAATAATGGCAGATATCAAGTTGACTACATCCTCTGCAACTGCAGGACCTTCCTCTTCGCATGTACTTCCCATCAGAGACAGCAGTTCTGTTTCAGTATAAGCTCCACTTCGTATATCCCGTTCAATTTTCTTTAAAGTTGCACGAATTACAGATTCCGCTAATTGAGATGCCGATGAAAGGGCTGATACATCGTGACTCTCCGGCATTGTACTCCAGTTGGATTTGTAGTGTTCAAGTATCGTAACGAACATTCGCTTTGCTTCTTCTCTGTCTATGGTATCTTCACGAAGACAGTCCAATATTTTGTTCATTGCATGGTCCAATCTTTCCTCATCCCCAGCTTTAGCAAACCCTATAGCTAATGACGCTACTTTGTCGGGATAAAGTTTGCCTTCATTCAAGTCCTTGACGATATTGTCGATTGTTGCAAAGACGACATCTTCTGCCAATCTGGACTCACAAGGGGAAGGGTGAGTATGGCTAGAATTGACTGCCTGTACTAAGCATTCGTCACTCCCCAGCTTCTCTTTGGACACCCTTGTTTTCAGTATGCATACAGCAAACTCTTTTAGTGACTCCGTATTCACCACGCCCTTTTCAATGTCAGGCTGAATAGAAGATAATACATGCGAAACGACATTCTCTGCCACAGCAGTGCTGGTGAAAGATGCTATACGACTCGTTGTTTCCACTGACGCACTAGGGGACGGGCCTAATAGTCGTTCTCCGCATGATCTCAAATGATTGCCAAGTTCATGCATCTCCTCCTCAGTTAATCGACCGTTTTCCACGTCATTCAGTATCGAAGCTAAAGTGTTGATAAGAATGACCTTTTTGTCCGGTACCGGTGTAGGGGCTAACGAATTACCCCGACTTACGTGTTGGAGAAGCTCTGTCATTTCCTCTATATCAGACTCGGAGAAGTTTCCTCGATCAATACTTTTTGATACAAGCTTCAGGATGTCCACTACGAATTGGGTCACGTCGTCAAGGAAGATTTGTTTTGTTTCTCCTTCAGGGTGTTCTTCAGTCTGAAGTGTGTCGACAATGTTCTTGCATGACTCTAATATGACACGTGCCACTTTAGTTAGATTATCAACACCAGCTTCGCTGAGACGACTTTTCGACATTTGTATAATGTGATCAACATCCATGTTCTGCACGTCTGTCTGAATTTGAAGAATATTAGCGATCCTTGTTGTCATCTCGTACACTTGTTGTGAAGATGTTGTTGTTGGCCAAATTTTGGTCGCAATACCGCATAACGCTCCAAAATTCACATCTGAATCATGGACTTCCCCGTTGCCGAGATATATAGAGATACACCGACATGTTTCTGCCACCAGCTCCGAGAAAGCCTGTGTAGACGATTCTCTGAAGGTATGGTATGAGGTAATGATGATGTTAACGACTTTGTAGAGCGTGTCGCTGCTTTCAGATATGACGTCATCGATAACGCGTGCCAGCAGACGCCTGAACATCTCAGGCTGGTTGTCGACACCACCAATGGGGATATCCTCCACAATGTCCGACATTTGTTCAAGAATTTGTGATATCACGCCCATTGGCAAATTGCCAGACTGGAGATCATTGCTCATCTCGTTCAGAGTATTTACAATGAAATCGTCCAGCATGAAGTCGTGCACCGAGGACACCCTGTCGAAACTTTTATCTGAGATGATTTGCTGTATTGTGTCTTCTATGAGTGAGTCCACGACCCCGTCCTCCGTGAAAGACGGAGAATCCATTTCCCAAGCAGACAGTGCCAGTCCTGTCATTTCTTCACTGCTCACTTGACCTGACTTCACTTCGTCTACAATCTTGCTGAGAGTGAAACGCACCAGATCGTTGGCAACAGCAGTCTCGTACACCTCTCCTGTCTCAAGCTCCGATAGGTCGTTATCATTCGATGAGGAATTATCTGTTGAGCTGAGTAATTGCAGCGAGTATGATGTCAGTTTTACCAAGTCTTCTTTTGAAAACTTTTTATCATTAAGATCAACAAGAAGACGATTTAATATTTTTTCTACGATTGCATGTTCGGAGCTTTCCTCGCCTCCGACAGAAGGTGTCATATTCACAGAAGGTACGGGCGTCAGGACGTGTTCCTGGACTGGGCGGAGGTTATCCACATCGATGGACGGGCGTGCATAGGTAGTAATGATTCGCTTTCCAAACTTGACCGCTTTTCCTTGTGATTCTGGACCTGTCATGTATACAGCAGCCATTAAATGCGAAATAAATAATTTTTATAACAAAATAACACGGTGGTGAAACAAGTGTATGATGATATAACACCCCGACGAAATGGATGTTACAACAACATATCAGGCTGGTTAAATGGATGTTATGATAACATAACACGTCGACGAAACAGATGATATTGAAATTCTTGAATATTCTTCAAATGAATTGGGTGTCATGATAACATAACACGGTAGGGAATTGTATGTTATGATAACATAACACGGTAGGGAATTGGGTGTTAAGTTAACATAACACGAAGGGGAATGGGGTGTTATGATAACATTACACGGTAGGAAAGTGGGTGCCATGATAACATAACACGATAGGGAATTGGGTGTTATAATAACATTACACGGTAGTGAATTAGGTGCCATGATACAATAACACGGTAGGGAATTGGGTGTTATGATAACATTACACGGTAGTGAATTGTGTGTTATGATAACATAACACGAAGGAGAATTGTGTGTTATGATAACATAACACGAAGGAGAATTGTGTGTTATGATAACATAACACGAAGGAGAATTGTGTGTTATGATAACATAACACGTTGGGGATTGTGTGTTATGATAACATAACACGTTGGGGATTGTGTGTTATGATAACATAACACGAAGGGGATTGTGTGTTATGATATCATAACATTATTGGGATTGTATGTGTTAACTTCATTGAACACTCAGCCATATATCACAATAACAAAAAATGTACGTTATGAACTGATATCATGTTAGAATAAAACAAAAAAAAAGAAACAAAGATACCAAATACAGAAAGAAGAAAACATGCACGTGACTCACTGGACATTAGGAAATTACACTTAAATAATATACAAAACTAGGATAAATTACCGTCTTGGTTGGCCTGTTCCAGTGACCGTAAGTATTCAGGATAAAGTTCCTAAAACAAGAAATATCGTTTAAAAAGTTATATGCACAGTGTACAAAAATGTGTTGTCTGTACTTTAGAAATCACTGATAGAATAAATCTTTAAAAACAGTATAAGTTCGTCCTTAAGTAAATGTACTCCTACACATCAGGATAATAAGTTACTGTGAAGCGTTTTATTATTGAAAGTTCTAATTTTCAGGGTTTCACCAAAAGCTTGCGGTATAACATATGTTTACAAAGGAAGTAATGTTATATACTGTTATCAGAAGATCTTTATACTTGATTGTAAACCATTAGAACCATAACACCATCCGAAACTGCGACAGGAATAGCTTGTACACTAAATAAGTCGCGTTCTCACTCTTTCGCTGTAGTTATTTCATTCCCTCATCGTCGCGTTCTCTCTCTCGCGCTGTTGTAATCTCACTTTCTCATCATCGCGTTCTCACTCTCTCGCTGTTGTGATCACACTCCCTCGCCGTCGTGTTCTCACTCTCTCGCTGTTGTGATCACACTCCCTCGCCGTCGTGTTCTCACTCTCTCGCTGTTGTGATCACACTCCCTCTCCGTCGTGTTCTCACTCTCTCGCTGTTGTGATCACACTCCCTCGCCGTCGTGTTCTCACTCTCTCGCTGTTGTGATCACACTCCCTCGCCGTCGTGTTCTCACTCTCTCGCTGTTGTGATCACACTCCCTCGCCGTCGTGTTCTCACTCTCTCGCTGTTGTGATCACACTCCCTCGCCGTCGTGTTCTCACTCTCTCGCTGTTGTGATCACACTCCCTTGCTGTCGTGTTCTCACTCTCTCGCTGTTGTAATCTCACTCCCTCGCCGTCGTGTTCTCACTCTCTTGCTGTTGTGTTCTCACTCTCTCGCTGTTGTAATCTCACTCCCTCGCCGTCGTGTTCTCACTCTCTTGCTGTTGTGTTCTCACTCTCGCGCTGTTGTGATCTCACTCTCTCATCCTCGAGCTGTTGTGATCTCACTTCCTCGCCGTCGTGTTCTCACTCTCGCGCTGTTGTAATCTCACTCCCTCATCCTCGCGCTGTTGTGTTCACATTCCCTCGTCGTCGCGTTCTCGCTCCTTCGTTGTTGTAATCTCACTCCCTCGCCGTCACTTTCTCACTCTCGCGCTGTTGTGATCACACTCCTTCATCATCGCGTTCTCACTCTCTCGCTGTTGTTATCTCACTCTCTCATCATTGCGTTCTCACTCTCCTGCTGTTGTAATATCACTCCCTCGCCGCCGCGTGCTCAATCGCTCGCTGTTGTGATCTCACTCCCTCATCCTCTCTCTCTCTCTCTCTCTCTCTCTCTCTCTCTCTCCTCCCTCCCTCCCTCCCTCCCTCCCTCCCTCCCTCCCTCCCTCTCTCTCTCTCTCCCTCTCTCTCTCTCTCTCCCTCCCTCTCTCTCTCTCTCTCTCTCTCTCTCTCTCTCTCTCTCTCTCCCTCCCTCCCTCCCTCCCTCCCTCCCTCCCTCTCCTCCCTCCCTCCCTCTCTCTCTCTCTCTCTCTCTCTCTCTCTCTCTCTCTCTCTCTCTCTCTCTCTCTCTCTCTCTCTCTCTCTCTCTCTCTCTCTCTCTCTCTCTCTCTCTCTCTCCCCCTGTGATCTCACTCCCTCTCTCTCTCTCTCTCTCTCTCTCTCTCTCTCTCTCCCCCCCCTGTTGTGATCTCACTCCCTCTCTCTCTCTCTCTCTCTCTCTCTCTCTCTCTCTCTCTCTCTCTCTCTCTCTCTCTCTCTCTCTCTCTCTCTCTCTCCTCTGTTGTCTCTCTCTCTCTCTCTCTCTCTCTCTCTCTCTCTCTCTCCCCCTCCCCCCCTCGGCGTCGCGTTCTTTCTATCGCGCTGTTGTGATCTCTCTCCCTCGCCGTCGCGCTCATGATCCCTCGTTCCGTCGGTGTCTTAACGATTACGAGGTGACGCGAGTTGGCCAGCATACAGATGGCAGTCATCTCGTACTGATTTACTGCATCAAGATCCTCGTCAGAATAAACCCCTTACCGTCCGGACTTTAGTAATCACCGAGTCCACTATTTGTCTCGCCTGTTCCCTGATGAGGACATCATCATCCTGTCTGGCTTGTTTGCTGTCTCCTCCAAACAGCTTTCAATTAGAAACCAATCAAAACTTAAATTTACGTAATGGTAATAATATGAAGACAATGCACACAACATTTTGTAGTAGGAACACTTTCATAAAAATATTCTTAAATGTTTGAATATACAAAAACAGAGGAGAATAGTATCTTTCTTTTTTGTACGCAAAATTCAAATTTCTGATTCGCATAAGTTCTTCTTTTAATTTCTCTATGAAAAAAAAACATCTAGGAGGGGTGGGGGTTTTATTTTGTAATGACTGAAAATGGCGCGAGTTAGTTGTCAACGATGTCACGTCATGTCACGCCAGCTGTTATGCGTAGGGATTTGTTATAAAATAATCCTTGATGAAATTCTCAAATTTAGACATTGTGTGCCATTCTTGTTTTTGAAACCTTTCTAAGAAATTAATTATAACCTTTGATAGGATTTATTAAAAACTTTAATGCTGGTATGAAAGTGTGACTGATAATATGACTTCTCACCTCTTCCGGCGTTTCGTGTAAATCGTCTACAGCTTCATTAAGCATTTGCAGGAAGCCAGATGCAGATTTTCTCCCTGAAAACATCATCGTAAGTTCTGTACGCGTTATTACATCCGGCAGGTCACATTTATTATATAGAAATAATGTGTTACTCTCACAAAAACAAAAAAGAAAGTACCAACATGTCAACAGAATCTTTTTAACTCGAATTCGATGAAACTATGTCAAAATATGAACAACTGAAAGATTTAAATGGATACTCCTGGAAAAAAGGTACAAACAGAACATGCGTTGTCTTTCATTACATGTTTCAGCTAGAGTTACCACCCTCCGATAAGGGCCGGGAATGCTGCTTCGGTAATATCGCCCAGTATTACTTTCTCGGTGATAAACAATATGGTGTCGTTTGATACAGCGGAGAGTGTGGCATTACCTCGAAGAACATTACTGCCGTCCATTCTGAAAATGAGTCTGTTCATAGTATCCCCCAGATTCCACATACTTCTGAACCGAGCTCTTCTTGCTCGTCTCCTCTTGCCTACAACAAAAATTATACTCAAACCTGGAAAGAGGGCTGAAACTTGCTTTGGTTTGGAATGGAATTTGTAAGGAACGTGGTGTTGAAAAGACATTGTAAAGAATCTACAGGACCGACTAGTCCGATTTATTCTGACGTTTTATCGACTTTTATGTATCGGCTTGGAGTTTTACCGACTCAAAGTCGATAAAAACGCCAAAATATTTCGGATTAAGGACCGACATATCAACTTTATTTTATTTCAAAAGTTTCTTTCCAACGCTGCTAGTGGTAGTCTTTCGTCTAATCACCAGTTTTAGAAATAATGGCAATATGTTTGCTTTTCGAGATGTGTAAATAGAGCAGACATCACACACTGTATATGAAAATCGAGATGTAGAAGTCAAAACATTAGTAATTAAATGTAAACACGTGTATATATAAAATCACGTTACTGTCATTCTACAGAAATGCTACAGGGGACATTTAAGATTTTGACGAAATATTTAACCAAATTTCACTTGTAGATTTTCATTGATGCTGTCTTATCCATGTTTAGATTTGAGACCGATTAAAAAAAATAACTATTTCAAATTCGAACTTTTGAAAAAAAAAGTATAGGATCGTGTTTCATATGAATGATACAATACCCTCCCTCCAGGTACATTCCTTCGAAATTGAAAAAAATGAGAAGTTAAGAGCGTATTTGAGTAGCAAAATTAACGACATCTGTCCGTGAATTTACAATGTAGCCAATTTACAGAGTCTGATTCGGGCCAAGCCCCGCTTTCATGAATTACATATATTGTCCCAAGTCCGTCTGTTATTAAAGTGCTATACTTCAGTTCAGTATTATAGCAAAAATGGCCGGGCCCCCTCTGGATCCGCCAGTGGACACGGTTCGTTCCCTATATCAGTAAATCTTACTTTTTTTTTTTTATCTCTGAAGACCATTGTTACTTTACAAATATCAACTTATGTTGTACTAACCCTGATGCCGCGCCCAAGCTCTCAACTCTGCCAGAGCAAGTTTTTTTTCCAAACGACGGGCACACTTTTCCTCGCTTTCCGCCTTCTGCTTCCTCATAGTCTCCTTCATGGCGTTTAACTGTGCTGAAAATATTAAATCGCCTGTTTTCGAATTATGCTGCAACATCAATGAACAGTTTTTACAATTTTGTACCTGCAGTAACTATCCTGTTTCAAATGTAATGACACCCAATACGTACATAACATGCACCAAGCGGAGTCACGATTGGCTGGAGGTACCAATTGTTTAAAATGTAAATTATTACGTCACCAAAGAAAGACCGAAGGAGACTTTTTCTGCATGTGGAAATTATCTTTGAAAGCCAGAGCCTTATATTGTAAATCTTTGACTGTTAAGGTCAACAAACTTTCCTTCCGATTCGTTGAAAAATGTAGATTTGTAAAATATCAAAACCTTCTTGACGGCATTCAAAATTCTGCGGAAATATCATGCACCTGGTATTTCAAAAGACATATACTTGCAAAACAAAACCTACATCAAAAATAGCTGCAAAATGCACAGATGATTGTTCATTCCTTTTGCAAAATTGTTGTATACAATACCGGAGGTCAGGTCGTGGCAAACAATCGGAGGGTATCAAGCACCTACAGGGCATATGTTTATAAGGAAACAAGCTAAACCTTAATCTGTCGTATTTTCATAGCCCCCTTCCCTGTTACACACAGTGCGTTACTGGCTACCATCCTAGATAAGTTAAGGCTGTACACGTGCTGAAGAAATACAAATCGAACGGACTGTCGAGATAAAGTGTTTTTACGTACAGTTTATATGTCACGTTAGATATGAAGATGCGTTACATTTATATTTCTCACGGTCCAGTAAGTATATTTATTGCGACGCCATCTTTTTTATGTGCTGGAGAGTTAGAGAATTACAGAGACTGGACAGAGTTACCTCCTCTCCCAAATGAATTGACTTTAGTTTTTGATGGTCCGAAAACCGGAAGCGTTACTCCAATGGAGGAAAATCTCCTTAAACCAGGCCCTTGAAAGTGAAAAGCGACGGGGTGAACCAGACAAGTGGGGGAAACGCGATGAAATATAGTTTATATAATATTTCGTCAAGGTAACACATACTGGACGGGAGATGGCGTGTCTACGGCCATACAGAGCTTTGCTCGAATGCTGCAGCATAATATAACATATTATGGTGGACATCACCTGATGAACGTAGTTTTCTGATACCTTGTTATATGACACAATGAATTCTGCTTCATGCACTCGGTCATCACCTGTAATACGATTCCGTTGTTCCGCCAGCAAGCGTTCTCTCACGGATATATTTCTGTCCCGGCGTTCATTTTCACGTCGCAGGATTTCAGCTTCACGCTTAATGCGTTCCCTCTGTATCTGTTTACGAGTTTCCCACATCTCAAAGCTCTGAAAACGTGAAGTACAATCTTTACTGGTTATTCTCCACAATACACTGACCCAAATCGCTGCTGTAGTCAATTAGTGTGTCTTGTTCCTAAGATGTAGATGCATTATTGAAGTTGTTATATTTCTACGGTAATTTGTTTCCAAACACTTTCACGAAAAAGTATACATACTTAAATGTAAGAGGATATCCCTGTCATCATCTACATGATTGACTGCTCTGTTATTTTTTTTTTACTTTCTTGATATTGCTATTTATCGATACTGAGTGTTGATGCGGTCGTATCTCTGCGACCAGGAAGCAGCGACGCGACAACACCTACAGCTGCAGGAAGATTGTGGCGAATATGCTACTCACTAAAAACTAATTATCATTCAATAATTTTCATCCAAAATAACTGGAAGTTATGATGTGTCTCAACGCGGTTCTCAATTTTATTATTTTTATTTATTTATTTTTTTTCCGCTTGCTACTAGTCATATATATATTTTTCAAAATCACGTTTTCCTGAACAAACACTCGCCATTTTTTGTTCTGACCTTTTGTTTTGGTTTTTTTTTCTAATTACCTTCTTTTTCTGATCAAACATTCGTTGTTTTTTCTTCTCATCCATGCGTTTGATATGTTGTCGTTCACGAATCTTCCAACGCTGAATTAATCTTCGATTGCGTTTTTTCTCCTTTAATGAGATTCGCAGCAATTTTAATCTTGGGAATTTATGCGAGAGAAAAAAATGCTTATCAATCAACAGTATATAAGAATTATATTGTCAAGGTTACAGAAAACATTTACAATCATTCTTTTATTCTTTTACGGCAAATCAAATTAGAATTTACTCGATGATATAAGACGGTGAAATATCTTGTAAACATTCTAACAATTTGTTAATAGATATTTGGTTTCCTGACAATAAGATTGTTACAGATGGACTTCTTACAACGAAAAAATAATGAAAATAACAGATTGATGTTGCTCTCACTTATAATAAATCTGACAGGTATGACGTCATACCTGTAATTGATGTTGGGCGATGGCAGCATGACGCTTGCTTTCGTCCTGTTGACGTAACAGGTCGCGTCTTGTGTTCGCTTCCTGCATCTCTCCCAGACGGCGCTGCAATCGATCCGCCTTCTCCTTCAATAACTGCTCAATCCTGCAGGCAAGAAAAGCCATGAGTAAGAACAGTCAGAACACCCCATCATTATTAGGATACATGTGAGGAGTTAGCAGGAGTATTCAAATTTGAAAGTACATGAAGTTAAGTCAAGTCAAGTAAAATTTGAGAATTTGCTATTATTACTGAAAAAATCTCTCCAATGACGCATCTAGGTTTGAATAAGGAGAGAATTGTTTAATACACATACCAAGCTCCCAGTTATCAAATATCCGCTGAACTCGGGAGTTATCGGTTTCACAGCAACATCTATAGATGTCTTTATAACCTGTTACCAATCCAATACACCAATACTTATACCTCAATTTCTCCCAATGGTTTTGATTTCCAAACATCAGAATATCCTACCTCTGCCGTGTCCTCGTTCTTTGCTTATCTAGATTCTCTTGGACCTGGCGTATACGGAGGTCTGTTGGTTTCTCCTCTGTGCTGTCGGTAGTTTCCTTTTGGGCGTTTAGATATTCCTCTTTCTATGAATACAAAAATAAAAACGTAAAATCATCCAATTGGTCGGACAGTGAAGAAGAAGAAGAAGAAGAAGAAGAAGAAGAAGAAGAAGAAGAAGAAGAAGAAGAAGAAGAAGAAGAAGAAGAAGAAGAAGAAGAAGAAGAAGAACAACAACAACAACAACAACAACAACAACAACAACAACTAGAACACTCAGCACTTATGTGCACGATAATAGTGATGTCACTGAGGTAACTTAATTATAAATGCAGCTAGATATACCTCGATTCTCTGCTCCCTTGCCAACTCCATGAGACAGACCCTCCGGAGGTACTGGCGGTACCTGTTGAATTCCTTAAGAGTACAAACTACTTTGTTGTCGTCAGTAAGGAAATCATTCTTCAGCAGATGACGCCTCATCTGGGGCTGATTGAAGTGGTTCCGGAGGTGGCGGTCATGAAGTGGATGATAGTCGTTAGAGAACACGTGACAATACGGGTCACTGAGGTCAAAGTCATAGTGGCGAGAGGATTTGTGTTTCTGGAATATCAGAAGAAACAGAAGACAATAAAAGATAGATAAAATTTACATATCAAGACTTACTATTTTTAACAGATATAAGAGATGGTACATTTATTAGTTCAAAGAAGTATGAAGAAGTTGAAGAAAATGGGATAGATAGCTAAAAGGCATAAGTACAGACACTTCTTAAATTCTTATAATCAGAAAAAAAAAACATGTTTTCGATGAAAGTAAAAAGCTATGATGAAAGTTGGAAAGAGTTTCTAAACAGCAGGTATAGACAATATTTCTTTTTTTAATAGGAGACCACCTGGAAATAATTGTAAACTTAATAGAAATGTGCTATTTATCTATGTTTTTGGACAATCTTCGAGATTGCAGGCGGTAAACGCTGCTTATGGTAATTTTAAGTTCCCGATGTTTGCTATATCATGAATGCCACGTTTTGATTCATGCTAATCATGGCACGGTTCAGAATATACAGACATAGTTTGCATTCTTAAGAAAATATTAAAAATTTCGAAATGTAATCATTTTGCGTTAGTGCGCCTCCCACCTATCCGGTGTTTGACATTTAAATCAACAAGTATGTATGTTTCTCAGTCGCCCCCTGTCAAATAAGGCTTGGTGACAGGGGATATTGGGTTGAGAATCTGGTTAGTGTATTACAGTGTTTTATAGCAATGTACCCCCCCCCCATGTACAGGCTGAGGACAGAGGACATGAAGGCAAGGTTCGGTCAGGGTTAGAGGTTTACATTTTGGGACCTCGTCAGGTACAGGTGGTGATAGCAAGAGGTTCGAAGATGCAGTTTCCTATTTCATTCACAGGCTAGAAACAGAAGTTTTATTGTAGGTTAAAGTATTTGGGAGATGACTAAAGAAACAGATATTATAAATGCTAAATTTACGAAAATTTGAACTAACAATCCGAAATGCTTTACTCACAACACTAAATGACAGAAATTAATTGGTTGTTTCAATGGAAGAGATTCATGCCGCATAATACTGGATAACTTCCGATTTCTTACCGTTTGACAGAGATTAGTAGAACAAAACACCATAGATCCTTTTGGATTAGGGACCATTGGAAATTTGGCATCCAGTGGTAGGGTTGTCCAGGACGGCAAGCCGTCTCCTGCCGGTAAACATGTCTCCTTTTCCACTATTTTTGGACGTCTTGACAGTGACAATCGGTCCATGATGAAATCTGACTAGTTATGTAAGATCCATTATTATTGCGGTTGAAAAGATTCCACAGCGATTCCTTTGCCTCGCTTGAGATACCGTTGAATTATGACGTCACCATAACAATGACGTCACGATTAAGTTTTTCGGTGAGGGAAGGGTGGGGTTGGAAGAATAGCTTGGAAATTAGTCATCATCAATGTTAGCATAAAGATTTCGGTGTACCTAAAACGTTGATAGAAGTCAAATTTTATTATAAAGACTGTTGATAAAATGAAAATCCAGCCCAGAAGTTATTAACAAGATTTGGCCCAACTTACAGGTGATTAATGTGTCATAGACATCATGATATCAACCAGGCGTATATGAGTAATTATATTGATATATATATATATATATCTCACTCTGTCTCTCTGAATAAAAGTAATATTTGTGACAGTAAGACGGCGGTTTTATATCAGATTGTTGAAAGGAAGCCAGAACACATAGCCGGACAGAGAACTAAAACTATAGTTTTTGCTCTGTGTGAAGCCACTGTAATAACAGAAATGTAATATAGAACAATTTATCAGAATTGCAATTTCAGCAACAACTATCAATTTGTTTAAAAGTCGGTTAGATTAAAATTATATGTCTGGATAAGCATTTTTAAGCAACTTGTATTCTAGTCTTGGGCTAGTCATTTCGTTACACAGTAGTTTCGTTACATACAAACTAATTTTACACAATTAGAGTGTCATTTTGAGTGGACAGTTTTTCAGGAACGGAATTAGCAATATTTATTAACAACAAAACACCGTAAACCCCCAATTTAAATACATAAATAAAAACATGATTGAAAGTGTCGAAACTACTCCTTTTGGAAGTACCGAAACAACCTGGTACCGAAACGACTTTGCCCCAGAAGATCTCCGAATTTTTTTCTTTATCACATAGTTTCTGAGTTCCGTGCAGAGCACCAGAGACATGATACTGAATTCAAAAATCATATTCTCCATTAAAGCTTAGAAGATGTGAAATTAATTTTCTGAGAACTGTATTTTACTGAGAATGAGTGTGTAGTTAATTCATATAGCAAACATCTTGAACATAAACTGTGATTTCAAGAAACTTGCTATGAACACCGGTAAATGTAAGGGTTATTTCCCTTCGTCCAATTATTCCGGAAATGTGAATAACGTGCGGCAGCTGTGCTGACAGTTATTGAAAAACAAAGATGGCGACTGTGTAATGGAATCGGGAAACCTCGAAGCGATTTCCCGGTACTTTGTGCGATGTCTCGCTTGGCCGACTACTTTGTCGTGGTAGGATATGACCACGAGAAAGAAAGTAGGTTTATTATTCATAAATTGCATTTAATGATACTCTTGCCAATATGCATGCATGTTTTTAGTGAGGAAGGAAAGGGGGGGATGACGAACTCGTATAACATTTACCTTGATTACGGATGAAGTAGTGATTATAATATTGTGAATATCTACACATAAAACTACTTCTCTGATGAAGAACTTATTTACTCCTACTGAAGGGGCCTTTGATTGTTATTTCCAACATTCGATATTGTTACCAGACGAACTAGATCACTAAACCTATGTAAACAAACTTCGCCAGACACGAGGCAACATAGTCGGTCAGGTTTCAGACTATTTAGGGTAATTTTAACAATAAATGTGCATGGTATGTCTTTAATGACATACTGAAATAGTTATACCTGATATAAAGATTGACAACAGTCATAGCAATCATGATGTATCATTGATTTAAATGAAAAATTGATTATTTTGTCAATGACACTGACTGGTGGGCCAGTCTGTTCGGTATCAGTTCAAGCTTCCGTCATTCTATACCCTTCCGTCTCACATAAGTACTTTGGGTTTAATGTTATACCAGTGTCAACATAACCTCTATTCATCCTGAAACTGTCTCTGTCGGAATGCAATTGTCACAAATATGTTTATCTGTATTCCACAGTGATTCGAATAATGTTTTTAAAGATATTATATTTATTCCAATAAATGCCCTGGGCTGAGAAATTCTTCAAAGAGAGGGCACTTAATAGAACATAACATTTTGGAGTCAGTAGATTGTCAGATGCATGAATGGACCTGGTAATGATAAATGAAACAGGCTATAGTTAGCCTAGTTGTGTGTATATGTGTGACACATTGTAAACAAATCAACAAGCATTTTAATTTGGCCCTTGTGTATGAAATTGCAATTAAACATTTTGGCCCTTGTGTATGAAATTGCAATTAAACATTGTCATTTGTGCTTACATACGTATAATATACTCTTGACATGAGGTTGAGAGTGTATCAGGTTACAAAACAGTCAGGCCAACACCCATTACCAGTGACCCATCTGCCTCTCTACATACTTGTATTTCATAACAATTCAAAATATCATCAAAATTTAATCAGGCAATTTCAAAATATCAAGATTACCAAAAAATCATGTCAGAAGTAAAACAAAATAATAGTGAAAGTGATAACATATCCAGAAGTGAAAGGTAAACATGATTCTGCTGGTAACCAGTGAAGGATTGGTGTCAAAAAGAAGAAAAAAATTCTAAAGTACTGAGAGGCCTGCATGGTACTCAAAATATTTTCTGGAAGCTTAGCACTTGCTGTAGAAATGTAATGACAAGGGAAAGTGAAACCAAAAGTGGGAGCATTGATATTGATTACTGCTTATACAACAATCCCATCATTACTTTTTCAACTGAAGACAAAAGCGTTTGTAAATGCTGTGTTCATTGTGATTAAATCAAACATGTTCCATGTTGCCATGTACATATTGTGAAAATTGTGGGCTTTTGTACATGCACAGAGATTGTTTAACATCTTGTCAAATTTATTACTTGAGTGAGAAAAAATTATTCTTTTAAAGGAAGAAGCATTTATTAGGTACAGGGTGATTAATAGAGTAAATATGGTATGATTAACTTTTAATTAAATGTTAATTATTAGAAGAGATTTTCTTTTCAGTGTTAAATGAGATAATTTTGAAAAAGATACAAAACTGCCATTCATTGCATCAGTTGAAATTTGGAACTGTATTTCTATATGAACAGCTGCCATGGAGTAATTATTGGTCTGTGTATCATGTGGCCCATTTCAGCATCCTAAGTTCTCAGTCAATGTATATGTTAACCATAGTTTCTACACAAACTGTTTAAGTTTTGATTCATGAATTTTTCAATAAATGTTGCTGGATGAATTTACAAGAGCTTAGCCAGGGTCTTCACAAGTTGGTTTTGAAAAAAGATATGAAAATATAATTAAGTTGGGGGGAAAATATCTCACCATGATCATTGTGAATTGCTTTACTGGTACATTATATTACTAATGCTCCCCCTTTCAGGTGATAGGATGTAAAGCAATAATAACCTGTCAAAAATCTATAGGTGATAGAAACTTTGGACATGTTTTTAATGGTATGGGAGAATTTCAAATGTATGCTGTAAAAATCAGCCACCCTAAAATCAAATCATTGAAGGTTTAGGAAATTGTTTTTCAAAATTTCATATTTTCCCCATTTTTGCCCTATGACACTGCCTCTACCAACAACTACTTGACTCGGTCACCTCTGATGGTTTCTGGGTGGTAACTATAGCAAGTCTGATTGACTTGTGACATCACATACAAGTGACCTCTTTCTAGTAGTCACACTGACAGTATCAGCTAGGACTTGTACCCTGCCACGGACCGATCACACTGCCTATGAAATGCTATATTTTCAGATGTTTTGGTATACATATTTGAAGAATAAGGAGGCTGTTGTCAGTGGCATCTTTCTTCAGGTTTAAGTCTTTCAAACAAAAAGATCATATCATGAACACTACTTTCAAGAAAGTGTTTAACAGCATTTATGTGAAATGTTATCAATATGCTGTTCAAATCACATATGTAGACCAAAAGGGATACTTTAGACTGACTTTGTTTGAAATTTTTGGGAAGGTCTTCCCTTAAAAAAGTGTTTGAGCAGGTTGTTTCATGTAGTTAACCAACCTCAAGAAGCTTTTGACTATTTTGAAGTTGTAGTATTGATATATGAAGTACTAAATCTGTTGGGCCCTGATGGGGTGGTCAGGATTTATTGTGGAGTAGTTGACTGTGTAGCTTTTATACAAATTTTAGTATCTTCAGTTAATTTTTTCAGTGCAATTTAAACTGCAGGAGCTGTGTTTGATTGACTATTTACATAAAATTGGTTTTCAACTAAACTGCTTATTTATTTGCTACTCGCATTGGTCATTCATGATCAACCATGCTTTCTCTTTTTTTTTCCTGCATGAATCAAGGGAGGTAAACAGTATATTGCTATTATTTTTAGGTATCAGGATACTAATGACCAACAAATTGGTGACTTGTCTGAGATATTTTTGTGTTTTATAATAAACTTTTTCTGAATTCTTATATCAGTCTGGCGTTGGTTAAGCTGCTGATGCATAAGTCAGCATTCAAACAATAATTGTAGAAACAAATTGCTATTTTCACATGCATGGTGCACACAGATTTGTGTATTATGTAGACCAGCAGGGTTGCCCTAGGTATGTACACTTTCAATATATGTTTCATTATTTCATCCTGTATTTTGCCTCTCAAAAAATTTTTATGGACTATTATAGTATTGCATTGTCCTTTGTTCATCTCTGAAAAATTTTGATTAACCGCAGACCTCTTCCCACAGTTTTCAATCAATCTCTTTCCATCTTGGTAGGCTTTATAACCATGGCGTGAGGTTGTGTTGTCCTGAGTACGTTTTGATTGGATTGTTGGCTTGACAAGTTTTGGAAGAGTCATTCCCCTTGACTCATTTTGGCATTTTTATACTGTCTGGGACCGATTTGTGTAAGGCTGTGATATACTGACATAAAGTTGTATTTTTCCACTGGCATTAGACTGGTATTGTTTCAGTTCTTTATTTGTACTCATTTTGATGCAAAATATATTTCTCTTTTGCATGCGACAGATATGTTTTTTTTTCAGTCCCGCAGTACTCTTCTTCTAGACATTTTGTACCATGTGTTATAGACCCATTCCCAATTGAAAATAGTGTTTTGTTTCCCCACTTTAACCTGAATTTTCCCAATCTGCTAATTCTTTGTGTGAAAAATTTTAAAGACTTCTAATTTTCTGTCAGTTAGTCCCGTGGCAATTGAATGAAAAAAGAACAGGTACTACGAGTGCACTTAAGTCATAGATCTACATTTACTATGTAATGAGTGCAGGAGTATTCTGACTAGCCTAGATCTTACAATAATAATATCAGTCCCAATTTCATTGATCACTTTCAGAAGAAAAAAAATAAGAGATGATCTATAGGAGTAGAGATATCTCCGATGTGTATAGTGGTGGATAGATTAGTCTTGGTGAATGAGAAAAGATCCTATAAAACATAACTTTAAAATTGCTTGTATTTATGGAGTTTGACATTTTGCCAATTGAATAAAACAGAAATGCCACTGATGCTTTTTTTCAAATTTGTTGTAAACTTTCGACAGGTTTCTCCATTTTCAGTGCAGGGTTCCATTCCAAAAATAACTGGCAAAATCTCTGTTTGGTTCATGGCCCATTATGGTGTAATGAAAGCTAGCCAATACAGCAACGGAAAATTGCTTACACATCCATAATTTATCATCGGTTTACCATTTGAATCCGATAGGCTTCCCGAGGTAGTTAATTGATTACATAATGGGCTGACTGTATGTTCAATATTGATAGAACTGAAAGTGAATGCATTACCCACTGCAGTAATACTTAATTTTATGTAACTTTAATCTTTGATATCTCACTTTGGGATCTCTCGGAGCAAGATACATAGATTTTACCTGTGTTTTGCTGAAAATCTCATTGAAATTCTCCAGTAAGATTAGTTGCTCAGAAGTTGGATTATCTCTGCTGACTGGAAGTTGAGTAAGAATAAAATGTGTCTGCAAATGCATTCTTTATTATAGGTTATGAAAACAGAATCATATGAAACAAGAAAACACAGCCAATGCCAGTTCAAAGGTTGGCCATGGGTTGTTCAGTAGGTACCTAAGCTACAATACCTGAGTTTGGTCCTGAAGAAACCTCTACCAGAGAGACGAAACTAATTGACAATTAAGTCCAGTATCAAATTTACAGGTGATGTTTGAATATGTTACAATTGCTTCTACCAGTTTATATAGGAAACTATCAGGGTAGAGATGATTGACTTTGAAAAATTACTTAAATCGTTGTCTCAGTTGAAGTCATTACATTGATACATGGTTTTCCTTAGAACCGACTCCCAATTAAACTGACTGTCTAAAGTGATAATTTGGTCCCTTAAAAATTTTTCAGGGTTTTTCAACATTCACAAAAGTGATTAGTTTACCAATTACTGTATGTTCTTTCATCACACCACCTCTAACTACCGACTTTAAAAGTAAAGCGAAGTTCTTTGTTAACATAAAGCTGTAATTTCTTTGTTAACATAAAGCTGTACCGAGAGTTTTAAATAATGCTACCTTTTTGTTTGTCCTAACAATTTCACTGTTAACATAAAGCTGTACACTAGAGACTTTAAAAGTAAAGCGAAGTTCTTTGTTAACATAAAGCTGTACACTAGAGACTTTAAAAGTAAAGCGAAGTTCTTTGTTAACATAAAGCTGTACACTAGAGAGTTTAAAAGTAA
The DNA here is from genome assembly GCF_031769215.1 of Ylistrum balloti. NCBI lineage: Eukaryota > Metazoa > Mollusca > Bivalvia > Pectinida > Pectinidae > Ylistrum > Ylistrum balloti. The sequence continues at coordinate 596,419 of NW_026782147.1, read as the reverse complement.
AGCGAAGTTCTTAATTTAATTAATAAGTATGATTTCGAAAGTCATTTGAATCAACAGATAAAAAGGACAAGTTTTATTGTTAAACTTACAAAAGAAACCCAGCTCTAAACATTTTTAGATCATGGTATTAATTATTAAAAGTTTTGGGAGTTATGATTGTTTCCAAAATTGATGGTTGATCATTACAATGATCACTTAAAAAACGCTATGTTTAATAAGATATCTATGTCTCATGGAAATCTTCCTAATTGTTGAAATTTTTCAAATGAAAGTGATATTTTCGTTTAGTTCTACAGCAGAAAACAGGCTGTTTTCTACTTGACTGTTTTCTCAAAAATGAAGAAAAAGTTCAGATTACCTCTCAATTGTAAATTCAGGTAGAAAAAAAAACCAATCAGAGTCAATTTGAGATTGATTGTAGAATTTACGACTGATTGTCCTAGTCAGAGGTGTGACGACCACACTTCAACTTTACGTCTAGATTAAAGTGAACAAATCCATTTTCTGTGTACTTTAATTAAAAGAAAAAACCCATCAGATAAGAAATTAAGGTTGATGTCAGCATCCTAAGGTGTGTATACATATAAAGTGAGTTGATTTCAAAGGAAATCCGTTAGATATCAGTAAATGGCAGTCCAGCCAAAAAATGTTAATCTATACATGGGATATATTTATAGCTTTGGACTTCCTGACATGTCGCAATTAAGAGTTAACCTGAGATAAAAATAACTAGAGTGCTGTGGCTGGCGTCAGTACTGGTAAAGGAGGGCTGTATTATGTAGAGAAGGCATTGATTTGGAGTAATTGTGCTCCTTGTCTGTTCATCCTTTCAGACCAGGGGGTGCTTTACACTGTATAGCTGATGCTGTACATGTCTGTAAGTCTGCAAACTGAAGTGGGATCTGTATTGTGGGCAGCTGTATGTGGTATGGAATGCTTAACTTCATGTTTCTATTCATTGGTTCCTGTATAAGTGCTACCAGTGAACAATATAGGTTCATTCTGAAGTAATTAAGAATTACAACTAAAAACAAAAACAAAAATAAATGCAAAAAAAAAACCAGTCATATATCTTCTGATAACAACCTGATCACTTTCTCTTAACTTTAGCTAAGATTTTTGTAAACTTCAGAAATTCTGTAGAATTCAAATCTATGTGTTATTGAATTTAAGGGTAACTTTAAGTTAGAAGAATTTTTCCAGAATTTTGTAGTGACATTCAGTTTAACTTTTGAACCTGGGGCCTGGCCAGTCTAGAAATAAGCATTTATACTATATTTAGAAAATAAATACTCTTATGTCATTGTTGGATATGGAAATTAATTTATCCAAGTTTTTGTCAGGCGATTGGTACATGAAGAGATTTTATGTTCAACATATGCCAGTTGTATCGATACACCTGCAATTATATGTAAATTTAATGGAATGTAATTAGATGTGTATCATTGGGTAGCAGTTAGATATGGAAATAGATAGACAGTAATATTTTGCCTCCCTCAGGATAGATCAGAGTGCATGTTTTCCCCAGTAGGTCTCCTGGTTACCACTTCGCCAGGTGTGAGACATGTGTGTAGAATACACAAACTCCACTCAATCCTTAATCTGTATATTTCGTTAGAAGTAGCTCCTCCCAAAAAGAAAAAAAAATGAATGTACAGGATCACAATATAAAGTTATCTTGTGTTGGATCACAGCAGAAAATGTTGAGCATCATCAATTAGCTGTTATTAACAGCTAATTATTTCATGTTTTTTATTCTAAGGAAAGAGATGATAATCACCACGCTTTGGTCAATCTAGGTCGGAAGCATTATAGGTCTGGGGATAAGGCAGCCTCCAGAATGTCAAGAATGTAGAAAATGTGTAATCAGATTACCAGAACTCTTACCACTGTGTGGGACACCATGCTGCTGCAAAGTTGTACTATATGAAGATATTATGTTATAGAGAGAACTACCACTGTATAGGACACCATACTGGTGCCGAGTTATATCTAAATATAGGTGTAAAACTCTTACTGTGTGGGACCTCGTACAGGTGTAGAGTTAGATGATATAAATATGTCTATGATATGAAGAGAATTACCACTGCATGGATTACCATACTGGTGCTGAGTAAGGTTAGAAAGATCGGTTTAGAACTATTACTGCTTTTGATACCATACAGATATAGAGATGTTCTGGCTTCCCAAAATTTTGTAGAGTTCCACAAGTACGAGTCCCAAAATTATTGCAATATAGAGAATACTACCACTATGTGGGCTACGTTACTGGTGTAGGGTTAGACGAAATAGAACGGTATCAAACTACCATCATAGGACACGGTATTTGCATAAAGTTAGACTATGCCTAATTTACTTTGGGACAATCTGAAAATCAATGGTCATTTTTGGACTCTGAGGAAAATAATTTTTTTTTTTTTTTTCAAATTTCATTGGTCCTTACATTTTATTTATGGTCATTTGGTTGGTCCTCTACAGGTAAAACACAGACAGGTAAGATATTCCAATCACTGTGCTCCTGATGTTTTACTCCTTGATATTTCTATAGTCAGAAACCTTAGAGTTTGGAACAGTCCATTGCCAGCTATATGTCATCACTTGTTTAAAGTTTGGAACAGTCCAATGTCGGCTTAATGTCAGCACCTGTCTAAAGTTTGGAACAGTCCATTGTCAGGTCTATGTCAGCAACTGTCTAAAGTTAGGAATTGTCAGGTCTTTGTCAGCACCTAACTAAAGTTTGGAAGTCTATTGAATTCACCTTAAATATTAGTACATGTTCAATTCAACTGTACAATTTGTAATTCTGGATTACAACAAAATTTGTACACAATAGATATGTAGCCGTTATATAAAGGACTAAAGGTAACAGGATCTCGTTGTTAGAAATAGGTCAGTCATTCTGGAACTAAAGATTCCATACTTAAAAACATGCCTTTTCAGCAAATTTCTCAAGGGCTGTTGTAGCGTCTGTCATCCTGGCAGTGCCATTTCGTGCTGAAATGTGACTAGCTCATGGTATGTGTCAGTATTGTTTCAGGACCGAGAGTTGGAGGTGTCACGTGAACCTAAATGTCAGTTGCCTAATGAAGCACTTGATCTGTTGATAGGACAAGAGGATATTCCTCGTATCAAATGAAAAACCTCTTACAACTGTTCTCTTATTATAACATGTGTACTTGACTTTGTCAATGACGTATTTATAATTACTTAACATTGTCCATACCATGTTTTTTCTTATGCTGCATTGGTACAATGTACAATACATTTAACATATATGTCGGCAACAGTAAACAAGAATCATCTTTACGATTACCTTTATTGGAAGTATGTACAATAATAACTTATCTAATTGTAAATATAACATCTTCAGGCTAAAAATGAGCCCAGGCCCCTTACCAAAAAACAGGTACAAAACTTTATACTTTTTTTTTTACTGCAAACATTTTATCGACCAAGACAAGATGTACGTAACATTACATACATGTACTCACACAGGAGGTCTCTCATACTTGCTCACATCATTCACTCTTGTCATATTCCAGAATATGAAATACATGTACACACATATACACATACACTTTCAGTTTTACAGTCATGTTCATATTTCCAACCAAAGAGTGAATTTTAATTATTTTCTTGACTAAGACGCAATTACAGTTATCTACTAGCATAGTAAACAGTGTTTTTCAAGACACACACAAACACACAAAAAAGAAAGTAAAACAAAGTAAACAAACCAAAAATCTAAACACAACATAACTCTCACTCCTGTAGAATTTTACCTTACCGTAATATTAATTACTATAAAAGTTAATTAACCCTATTCAAACTGTATTACCTTTATTATTTCACAAACAGTTTTATAACTTGCATACAAGATAAACTTCTACTTTTTACACACAGATACACAAAGATATATAGGGTCTAACCCTAACCTTTGTGCGAAAGGGTACCCAGGGTGGGGTGGGGGGAGCTTGGTCAGATGGCGTGACCAAACTATCATCTTTGCAAATATTTATTACATTTTCACATACTTGGTGATTAAAAAACAATATAATTGAAGGTGGTGGGAAGGAGAGCAGAACAAGATTTTTATGTGTTCAATTCATCTTCAAATCATCCCCATTTTGTCTGAAAATCTGTTACCAGGGTATATTATTATTTTTTATGGCTAGCCTTTCTTGATTTCCATTGTCTTTCATGCTGCAATAGTGAAAGTGATGTTTTAACAATAAAATCAATTATTTAAAAAGGCCCAAACTTTGAATTTCCAAACAAAATGTCAAAAAATCTTGAAAGGATATAAAATTGAATTGATTTTTGTAAAGTGCATATCAAGCAATAAATTCACAAAATGTACCAAGCTGGCTTGATGTTATCCTCATTTATACTAAAGTAGAGTTTGTGGGAAGAATTCTACGACAGATTTTATGTTGAAATGCTTGAAGTTTGGTTTCTCTATTACATATAAAAGAATTATTGTATCTATCATCAAATTTCATGCTTTCATAGAAATTTATTTTTGTCTTCCATTTTTCCTGACACTTTAATGGCCCAATAACTATTTCTTCAATGAACATTTTATAAACACACTTCATGTCTTTTTTAATTATAATTAAGGAAAAGGTGTCCTTTTGTTTAATAGGTGTAATAGTGTTACCATTTTCTGCTGCTTGTCTCAATTCTATCCTCCACTTCTGTTCCAACTTATTAATTAAAGTCAAATGCTCAATAAAATCAAATGAAAGTATATTAGAAAATTCAATATAGTTTTTCCATTCATATTGAATTCTCCAATATGCCTTCATTTCATTTTATTGAGCATTTGACATATAGTTATTTATTTTGGTACAAAAAATTAATAACTTTTAATACTAGATTGGAACCATTTTTTGACCAGGATTCCAATCTAGTACTAAAAAGTTATGAAAAGGTACAAAATGTATTAACTTTTCTTAGGTATAAAAAGTACAAAAGCTTCTAGTCAATCCCATTCTTCAGTTCAGTAAGCCTTTTATTAACAGACAAATAGGTACGTTTAGGTATAACCTTTTTCCAATTGAAATTATTTTGTATCCATTTCAAATTTCCAATTTGCTATTAATTCACTCCTGATATTTTCTTTCCTAGTGAAATCCTGGTAAAATACTAGCTGCAATTAACTAGGTTTTGGAGAGATCTCCTCGTTACCTTAATCAGCTGAGCAAAAGATTAGTAAATCAGAGGACTGGGTTTGAAAGCTAGCAGAGGCATCAAAATAATAAGGACCTCTGAAACACCAATTTAACCATTTTCTTCCCAAAACGAGGCTTAAATACCCCATCTTTAACCAGTGGAAAAAACCCCTGATATATCCATGAATTAGCCGAAAACAATTGTCTTTCTTGAACTATTGAGGCGCCATATAAAAGGCACAATATCAAAAATGTCAACATAACAATTTGGTTGATTTGAATATTTTGGCTGTTTTGTGTAGTGTATTAAAAAGAGGATGCATGGAAACAATTGTTCTTCAATGAAAAGCTGTTAAGCATAATTGCAATCAGTAACATTGAAAAGCCGAGTGAAAGGAGGTCTCCAGATCAAGGATTTATTGAATTTCAGCAAAAATCAAATTGTGAGGTTAGAAAGTCACATAATATTGAAGTTGAAATGGAATGAAAAGATATAGGAGTCTTGACATCCCAAATCAGCACACAGATATTACTGAATGTGAATTTGATTATTTAGCATGTATGCCCATTCTACATAATGATTACATATACAAACTATAAACTTGACTAAGGGACTGTAATGATTCTCAAAATCCGCAGTGTGTGGTTTGATCCCCTCCACTTTGTGTTTTTCAGGAAGCTTGAAATCAGTGATATGCTGCACTGTAATGAATGTGTCCTTTGGCAAAACACTTTACTCTAATTGTTCAATATGATGGGACTCCTGCATGTTGTTCAGTGAGGTTGCCACAACTCTGAAGACCCTGCACTGGCAGTTCCTTGACTGATAATTCTAATTAACAGACTTAACTTGACAGTCGTTTGTACAAGACTTTGTTTCATTATGTTTTTCATTTATCGTTATTTCAGGAGGCGGCACCAGCAGCGGAAAGATAATCCAGAGATTTCCAGACACCGACTGGGAAAACTGCCCTTTTACACAAGGGATAGAACTGGTGAGTTCCCCTTAATTAATGGACTTAGAAAACTGCCCTTTTACACAAGGGATAGAACTGGTGAGTTCCCCTTATTTAATGGACTGGGAAAACTGCCCTTTTACACAAGGGATAGAACTGGTGAGTTCCCCTTAATTAACCGACTGGGAAAACTGCCCTTTTACACAAGGGATAGAACTGGTGAGTTCCCCTTAATTAACCGACTGGGAAAACTGCCCTTTTACACAAGGGATAGAACTGGTGAGTTCCCCTTAATTAACGGACTGGGAAAACTGCCCTTTTACACAAGGGATAGAACTGGTGAGTTCCCCTTAATTAACAGACTGGGAAAACTGCCCTTTTACACAAGGGATAGAACTGGTGAGTTCCCCTTAATTAACCGACTGGGAAAACTGCCCTTTTACACAAGGGATAGAACTGGTGAGTTCCCCTTAATTAACCGACTGGGAAAACTGCCCTTTTACACAAGGGATAGAACTGGTGAGTTCCCCTTAATTAATGGACTGGGAAAACTGCCCTTTTACACAAGGGATAGAACTGGTGAGTTCCCCTTTATTAATGGAAAGGGAATAATACATACATAGTTGCTGACTGGGGTACACCAGTTATTTCACTTCATGAATTGTAAATTCATATCATCTGCTACAGTTCTGTGTTTTTGATCTGCAGTTTTATACAAATGACCTCCGGGTGTCTCCAAATCAGGATTCAGGATTCTCATAATTTTGGAAATAGACGTCAGGAGTGGGTACTCAGTATCCTTTTGGATCCACGGCTGTTCCCGGAAGGACCTTCCTGATTTTAATGTTTGCGGGACGTTGTGTCTCCTTCCCGCTACCCCCACCCCCCAGTGTTAATTTTGGAAATAGAGTAACTTCACTCCGGGTACTGCAATTAGTCAAAATAAAATTTGAAAAATGTCGAACCAGCCACTTCTTTATCCATTCATTTTTTATTATTTTTGGTTGGTTGATTGACAGGTTTTCCGTCTCCTTGACTCCTCTTGTGTTTGGGTATTGTGTCACGCACAAACGTCAGTGTTCTGGCAACTTTGGTTGCTTAGTTGGTTGGTTGACAGGTTTTCCGTCTTCGTGACTACTATTGTGTCCAGGAATCATCTCACTGTTGAATGTCCTTGTTCTGGCAGCATGTTTATTATTGTGTAATTATTGGGTATTTATGTCTACACAAAAGAAGGCATCTGTGTCTGACTTTTCAAACTTGCTAAGATGACAAATTAAGATATCACACACAAGTTTAATCTTACACATAGTCCACCAGTAAATACATGTACAATTTAGTTGAAAATCTAATTTGCGCCAATTTGGAGATATATTTACACTTCCTATTAGTCCTACAACTTTATTTAGTGGTACCTTGGAGGGAACAGGAACATGGATACCATACTGCTCTTTCTGGTTATAGTGGAACCTGGAAGGAAGACACTGTAGATACTATCTACTTACTTTCTTTCTTGTGTTGTTTACTTCATGAATTACGCAATCACAAAAAAATTATCGTAGCAAATTACACGAGAGATAATGACTTTCAGTTAACATTATGTGCTATTGACTTGACTTGCATTTTTTCGTGAAATTGGACACATGCTGTTGATTTTAGCATTGGAGACATTTTATTTCCTTAAATGTTTTAGTCTGCGGAGTCCATGTTTGGTACATGAAACTTAAAAACATGTTTGAATCCAATCAGTGCCTTTGTCACCTGTATGTGAAGCCATGCTTTTAAATAACTGGGATTGACCTTCATGTTGCTATGGAAACAATGCTCTTTGTCGGGGTATTGTACCACATTCGATGAATTAAAAGTTGTTTTGGTCTGTGAATATGTCATTACTGATCCATGTTTCTCAGAGGCTCTCTGGCAAGCTAGCTCACCTGTCGTCGACTAATTAATTGAATGTGCAGCCCACGCTGGGTTCGTAATGAAGATCTTGCACTTCAAGTTTTTTAACAGTGGTTCAGAATTCATGGAAGTAATTAGCCAATTACTTTGTGTATTGCCTATTAGTTTACAGCAACAGACAGTTTTTTTTGCCATTGTCATTTTTTTCGCTATTTTACCCATAAGATTACATGCATGATAACAGATTTTGGACTTTGATACAAAAGTATACCACATATATTACTAAATGAGAGTAACAGTGGGCTGGCTGATTGGAGAGGAGTGTTGACACAAAACATTGCTTATATATGTCAAAATTCATCACCTTCATTTTTCCAGTTTTGTCAACCAGTAGGATGGTCGCTGTCAAGTCGCCGGGAGCCACCACAATTTTTCGTGGCAGTGTTGACAGACATCGATGCAGACCGGCACTTCTGCACATGTCTGACATTCAGCGAGACAATCGCTATCACGAGTACCAAGGGAGATGACCCAGATGGGGATGAGCCTTCGGGGATTCACAGCTCTCTCATGTTCGCCCCGAAGTCCCTCGTCCTTGTTTCAAGACTTGACTACTTTGATGTGTTCAGGGTAGGTGCAATAAAAATGATCATTGAAAATAGTGTGTAGATACATGTATAATTAATAGATGTATAGTACAATTTTGTTTCTGTAACACAGGCCTCCATATAACTAATTTTATATATTGCTAAACCCAGGATCACAGATTTTACAGCATTCATATGGGGGTTTTTTTCGTCTGAAAAAATGAAATATTGTACATGAGAAAAAAATGTCATCATTAGTCAGTTCACTTTCTATGTATGGATAACTCATCAGATTTTACATTGGTTCCAGAACTGCCTCGGAATTATTTACTCCACCTATGTTGATAAGCTGGACTATCAGTTGGAGTCTCTGGTGGGCAACATACTAGGCTGTATTCAAGTACCGCCTATAGGTAAGTGTTCCTTGTACAGGTGGGTGTTACCTGTATATATCTCTTACAGGTGGGTTTTACCTATAGAGACCAGTATCTAGATACCTCCTACAGGTGAGTGTTACATGTATATACCTCCTACAGGTGGCTGTTACCTGTATATACTTCCTACATGTGGGTGTTACCTGAATATACTTCCTACATGTAAGTGTTACCTATAAATACAAGTATATAGATACCTCCTACAGGTGAGTGTTACTTATAGAGACCAGTATCTAGATACCTCCTACAGGTGGGTGTTACCTATAGAGACCAGTATATAGATACCTCCTACAGGTGGGTGTTACCTATAGAGACCAGTATATAGATACCTCCTACAGGTGAGTGTTACCTATAGATACCAGTATCTAGATACCTCCTACAGGTGAGTGTTACCTGTATATACCTCCTATATGTGGGTGTTACCTATAGATACCAGTATCTAGATACCTCCTACAGGTGAGTGTTACCTATAGAGACCAGTATATAGATACCTCCTACAGGTGAGTGTTACTTATAGAGACCAGTATATAAATACCTCCTACAGGTGGGTGTTACCTGTATATACCTCCTATATGTGGGTGTTACCTATAGATACCAGTATCTAGATACCTCCTACAGGTGAGTGTTACCTGTATATACCTCCTATATGTGGGTGTTACCTATAGATACCAGTATCTAGATACCTCCTACAGGTGAGTGTTACCTATAGAGACCAGTATATAGATACCTCCTACAGGTGGGTGTTACCTATAGATACCAGTATCTAGATACCTCCTACAGGTGAGTGTTACCTAGATACCAGTATCTAGACCAGTATGTTACTAGATACCTCCTACAGGTGGGTGTTACCTATAGAGACCAGTATATAGATACCTCCTACAGGTGAGTGTTACCTATAGATACCAGTATCTAGATACCTCCTACAGGTGAGTGTTACTTATAGAGACCAGTATATAGATACCTCCTACAGGTGAGTGTTACTTATAGAGACCAGTATCTAGATACCTCCTACAGGTGGGTGTTACCTATAGAGACCAGTATATAGATACCTCCTACAGGTGAGTGTTACTTATAGAGACCAGTATATAGATACCTCCTACAGGTGAGTGTTACTTATAGAGACCAGTATATAGATACCTCCTACAGGTGAGTGTTACCTATAGATACCAGTATCTAGATACCTCCTACAGGTGAGTGTTACCTATAGATACCAGTATCTAGATACCAGTATCTAGATACCTCCTAGAGGTGAGTGTTACCTATAGAGACCAGTATCTAGATACCTCCTACAGGTGAGTGTTACCTATAGATACCAGTATCTAGATACCTCCTACAGGTGAGTGTTACCTGTATATACCTCCTATATGTGGGTGTTACCTACAGATACCAGTATCTAGATACCTCCTAGAGGTGAGTGTTACCTATAGAGACCAGTATCTAGATACCTCCTACAGGTGAGTGTTACCTATAGATACCAGTATCTAGATACCTCCTACAGGTGAGTGTTACCTGTATATACCTCCTATATGTGGGTGTTACCTATAGATACCAGTATCTAGATACCTCCTACAGGTGAGTGTTACCTATACACAAGATACTAGTATCTGAATATTTTCTAAAGAGGAGATTTAATTCCTCATATAAAGCAACAAAACAATGAATTTATCTTATATGTGCAGGTCAGGTCTGTTGAGTCATAATTATAGATCTGTGCATTGAGACAGCATGCCCCATCTTTGTTATACTATTGTTAAATTTTGATGTGCAGAGGACTTCCAGTAAAGTGCTATATTACTAAAGTAATATGTAAATTTTTTGTAGGTGGACCCCAGGTACGGTTCACCATCGGGGCTGGTGACCGCCAGGCTTTACAGCCTCCACTTAGTTCAAGCATCCCTGTATCTGGCAATACAGTGGCCCTCCTCTTCAAACAGCTGGGTAAATACAGACACAACTACATACCTACAATACTTTCAATCACGGCTATTGACATCATTGCTACTAATTAAACTGCTAAGCATTACTTTTGTACTTTACAATGTCTGTTTTGTTTCTGCGAAAGTATGTGGCATCTGTTGCCTGTATAAAGTGACTGCCTGTGAGAGAGTAGAATATCTTAAGATGGGTCGAGAACAAAGGTTGTTTTTTTTACTTGTCTGGGTCGAGAACAAAGGTTGTTTTGTTTACTTGTCTAATTCTGTTTGGACTTCTTTTTTCAGGTATTCAGAATACCTTGGTGCTTTTCTGTGCAGCATTGACGGACCACAAGATTTTGTTCCACTCTCAGAGTAACTCTCGTCTGACAGATGCCTGTCGAGCCCTCACTGTTCTTTTTTATCCCTTCAAGTACAGGTAAAATGATAAATGATTTCCTTAGTCCTTCTAAATAATTGAAACACAAGATTTTTTTTATCATTAGATTTCTGATAAGAAATTGCTTTACTCAAATGATATCTGATAATATGGTAAAGCAGGCTTCTTGCTTTACAATAAGGCATTTACTTTTCTCTGACCATGTAACTTTCACTTTCACTGTCAAGGTTTTTTTCACCGGTTTGAGTTTGGACATTTTTGTCTCCTTTTGGGAAGAAAAATAGTGAATTAGGAGTAAATTGCAGATTTTGGGAAATTGGCTTTAATATGAAATAATTTCAGTTGGGAATGGGGCCCATTATTACCCCCAAAAAGCCCTCAAAACAGGCCTGACTGGAGAGTACATTTAAGCTTGGTTTTCCATTTAAATAAATCATGGATGTTGACATTGCATCAAATTTCTTAAGATTGAATCAGTTTAGAAAAAAAAACATTTCACAGATAAAGTAGTTGAGTTTTATATGTAGGATTTTGGGTAAACTTCCCTAGATCATGAGTACTGCATCTGCTTCTGTTTAAAAATTGAAAACTTGTCGAAAAAAAGTGAAAGTATTGCCATGACAAATATTGTAGTGTCTTGATTGATGTTTGTAGATTGACTGAAAGATTCTTTCATTACAGCTATGTATATATTCCTATCCTACCGGCACCCCTGATAGAAGTGCTCAACACTCCAACCCCATTCCTGGCCGGTATTCATTCATCTCTCATGGATGAGGCCTCTGATCTCGTGAGTATCTCCTTGCCTTTAGGCTCAGGATTAAAAACATGACAGCCTAATGTATCTCTAATACTGAAAATTAAAAAAATTAAATCAAGTGAAGAAACCCTGTCATAAAAAGAATTGGAGTTTTGCATGGATATTTGTTCTGAAAGGCACGTTTTAATCTGAAATCCAACTGATTTTTCTACAGATCTTGTATGTGTGTACAAGGTTATTTTTTCCCCAAATTTTTATTTTTATCTATAAAAGATATTGATGAATTTTTAGCATACATAGTTAGAATGGCCAAATGAGATTATGTAATTACATATGGATTTAGAATATCCCAGAAAGCAACCAAAATATATCCCCCACAAATATGAATGATTTTACAGTATATTGGGTACAAGATCCCTTGCAGATCTCTAGTAAATAAAGACTTAATAAAGATCATTTAATGATGGATACTAAGATCGCTTTGGGATCTCCTATTTGTAAGATGGTCATTGTGAACTTATTGTCCAGACTTACTTTATGATAGTATTATCTATCCCTGCTTTACTTTTGTTTTCAGTTAGATGTAATCATTGTAGACTTAGACGGAGGAAGTGTATTTATTCCTGAATGTATTAATCTGCCCATGATTCCTGAACCAGTACTCACACGGACAAAGACATCCCTCAAGATGGTAAACATTTAGTAGCTTACATAGAAAATTATTCAGATAACTTAGAAAATTTTATTACAGTAGTTTCTCAGACCAGCTCTTCACAGCTGAACTCATATTAATTTACACTGTTAATATCCACAATAGCTCATTTGATAGAGTGTTGGGCTGACAAAATTTCAGCTGAAAATCTTACATGTTGCTCAGTACTCCCAAACCATGACCATTTTCTCCTCTCAGGAAATTGAAAAATAGACTGGTCTGTACTGTCATGACACTTAGCAAGACACTTTAACCCAGTTGCTCTGGATGACATGTGATGGGCCTCCCATATACTGTTCATAGAGGCAGCCACCAAGTACTACAAGAAGAATGCAGTTAATGATAAATCCAGCAATCAAACAACCCTATGGAAGTCCTCTTCCCAGTGTTCTATGTAGTTAGATAAATGTTATCACTGATTGTTCATATTGGTGATCTTTGGTTAGTAACATGTTCTGAACTTGTAAACAACAAGTGTTTTCTGTAAACAAGTGTTAACTCTGAATGACAAGTGTTGTCTGTAAACAAGTGTTAACTCTGAATGACAAGTGTTGTCTGTAAACAAGTGTTAACTCTGAATGACAAGTGTTGTCTGTAAACAAGTGTTAACTCTGAATGACAAGTGTTGTCTGTAAACAAGTGTTAACTCTGAATGACAAGTGTTGTCTGTAAACAAGTGTTAACTCTGAATGACAAGTGTTGTCTGTAAACAAGTGTTAACTCTGAATGACAAGTGTTGTCTGTAAACAAGTGTTAACTCTGAATGACAAGTGTTGTCTGTAAACAAGTGTTAACTCTGAATGACAAGTGTTGTCTGTAAACAAGTGTTAACTCTGAATGACAAGTGTTGTCTGTAAACAAGTGTTAACTCTGAATGACAAGTGTTGTCTGTAAACAAGTGTTAACTCTGAATGACAAGTGTTGTCTGTAAACAAGTGTTAACTCTGAATGACAAGTGTTGTCTGTAAACAAGTGTTAACTCTGAATGACAAGTGTTGTCTGTAAACAAGTGTTAACTCTGAATGACAAGTGTTGTCTGTAAACAAGTGATAACTCTGAATGACAAGTGTTGTCTGTAAACAAGTGTTAACTCTGAATGACAAGTGTTGTCTGTAAACAAGTGTTAACTCTGAATGACAAGTGTTGTCTGTAAACAAGTGTTAACTCTGAATGACAAGTGTTGTCTGTAAACAAGTGTTGACTCTGAATGACAAGTGTTGTCTGTAAACAAGTGTTGACTCTGAATGACAAGTGTTGTCTGTAAACAAGTGTTAACTCTGAACGACAAGTGTTGTCTGTAAACAAGTGTTAACTCTGAATGACAAGTGTTGTCTGTAAACAAATGTTGACTCTGAACGACAAGTGTTAATTGTAAATAACAAGTGTTGATTAATGATGTTTTTGTGCTTATAAACAACAGGTTTTGAACCCAGACCTACTCATGGCTGACCATGCATTTCCTGCCCCATCTCCGAAGAAGCCTGCCTCATTAGAACAAAAGGTGAGTTAACTCATTCTGTCCCTCTGCTAATTACAAAATTTTTGTTACTGTTAGGATTGTCACATGTAGCGTAGGTAGTGTCAAGCTAAACAAGTTGATTATACTTTCACACATTAACACTAACAAACATTGGAAATATAAACTCAAAAGTTGAAATTATCTTACAACAACTATATAGTGACATTAAACTTATCCCACAAACTGACAGATTGCAGTGAACATAACTGATTGAATGTCTACCCCGAGAGATGCTCGACTCTCAGAAGAGGAGGAGAAAATCATGTATTGTATTTTGTCGATCTGATACTTTTCAGGACAAAGAAATCCGTGCAATATTCATTCGTATGTTTGCTGAAGTTTTTGCTGGATACAGAACTTGCCTCACACTGATTCGCATTCATCCTGAAGCATTTATAACCTTTCATAAGGTATAGTATATCTCATCTCTGTTTATTAAAAGGCTTCTATTTTTACTGTCTTTTAGGACACAAAAAACAAACAAAAGATAGATTCCTTGAAGCATGAAGCCATTGCCCATTTCATGACTTTGGTGATGAAAATTTATCAGTTTTTGATAAAAATGCAAAAATTACAATAAAATCGTAAAACCTTAACAACATTCATTTATCTATTTGATTCCTTAGACATTTCCTTGCATTAATAAAGTCGTATGGAAATCATCCCCTGAAATTTCTTGGGTTTAGGCAAACTTCCTAGGTCACAAAGGGATGGTGGAAGATGATTTCCTAATTCGTGTTCTGGATGCCATGGCGTTTGGAGGCTTTGTAGCAGAGCGTGGACCGCCATACCGAGTCTGTGACATATTTGATGAGGTCAGTCAAAATCTGTCATTCTTACTAGTATAATTTTTTTTTCTTCATTTTTCATTTGAAATTAGGAATATTCCAGTATTACAAAACTTAACATACACAATTCTAGAAACAATGCTGTTGAATAGAATTAATTTGATGTTTTTTTTTACTTTCTTTCTTTCTTTGAAATGTTTGCTATCCTTGGAAGAATATAGGTAATACTTGAAATATTTTGTTTGAAAGGAAAGAAAGAAAAGATGAAACTGCGACTGAAAATGAAAACAAATCTTTTTAGTTCTACTGCCCCATATGTTTTACTGGCATGTGTACAAGGCAGCCATATTGACACTTGCTTGTTGTTTGGTAGGTGTATGCCGTTCTACAGGAACAGCTGAAGGAAGAAGTGAATGACCCAGAAAAAACAATGAGTAACATCAAGGAAATCGCCAAACAGCTTCATACCAATGTAAGATAAACATGCGGTTAAATGGGAGAGAGTTGGATAAATACGTAACAAATACTGTGGACCTTAATTTCGCACGCAATTAAATTTGTGTATTATTTTGTGGGGGTGGTTGGGATTAAAATTCACAAAATAGTTTCCATCACAGGTACAGTAGGCCTTTTACATGTAAATTTGGGTTTATGTTTCTAGTCGACTGACGGATGACTGATGTATAATACATGTAGTAAAATAATAATGATTTAATATATTAATGATAATTTACGCTTCGTAACATCCAGATTTATGACTGTATGTTGTGAAATTAAATGGTTGTGAAAATAAGTTGGTTTACAGTACTCGATTAACAGTAGGTAGCATCTGTTGATTTTAGTGGAGTTATTAGCAAATTTATAGTAAGGTTGACATATTTCAACAAAGAGTGCCATCATCAGTTTATATTTGAAAAGAACCTGAAGTACAAACAGCAGTCTATACTTTGTAACAAGATGGTGGTTTGACATCACTACATAAAATACTCCAACCGACACCAAAAGTTCATAAGGTTTGGGATGGGGATGGGGTTGAGGGTAGAGGGGGTCCTGGGTTAAGTAAACTGTACCTTAGTTTATAAAGGAAAATAACACTCTCAGATACATTTTATCAAGTTTCAATTGGTAATGATTCAAGCAGATTTAGAAATATTTACATCATTAGTTTGGTGGCTAGCAGGGTCTTTCTTTCTATTTGCCTTTGATATGAGCTTTAGTATTGATAGTCTTCACTCATCTACAAAATAATCATATTACATCATATAAGACATTGCTGTCATAATTGTTATTTTTATGGGTTTTATTTCTGCTGTATTAAAGGATTGAATAAGATTAAAAAATAAACACTATATCCATGTTCCATAAATGCTCAAGTGAAAAATACATCCATTTGGCTTCAAACTTTTGTGACAATTGTAGAAATTTGACCATTGAATATAAAAACCTTGAGTGTATCAGGACTTGTGTGACTGTTAAGGCCTTTTGACAGTGTATCAGGACTTGTGTGACTGTTAAGGCCTTTTGACAGTGTATCAGGACTTGTGTGACTGTTAAGGCCTTTTGACAGTGTATCAGGACTTGTGTGACTGTTAAGGCCTTTTGACAGTGTATCAGGACTTGTGTGACTGTTAAGGCCTTTTGACAGTGTATCAGGACTTGTGTGACTGTTAAGGCCTTTTGGCAGCTTCTTCTTATTTCAGTCAATATCCTATGTCCAAATGTCTTCGTTGAAACATGATGATGTGGATTTTTGTAACATGCGTCTGTAAAAACTATTTTAATTGGACTTTGCACTTTGTTTTGCAGGAGTGTCCTAACCCACAACCATACGTACAGAAGGTACCCAAGCCCACTGAGGGAGCATATTCACGTATACATCAGCCTCCATTTCCTTATCTGGACTGGGCACATGTACAGAAGATCATTGATGAAGGTGTACACAAACAACCTGTCAAGACCAAGTATGTATCTACTTTTGGTAGAAATTAGTATCAGACAGACATTTGTTCGAATAGATCATATTGAAATGTACTGATATCTATTTTTTGTCGAAAGTTTTGATGATTTGTTTTTGAAAAAATTAATTCTTAGACTGCTAATTTTCAGTTAATTTATGATTCCAAGACCGTGGTTAGCTGCATTTTTAGTTCAATTGGTCGACAAATAATATACCAACCCAACCAAGCACATTTGTCGCAAAAACAATATACCATCCAAACAAACAACTTCTATCCTGACAAATAATATATCATTCTCACCAACCACACCCATCCTGACAACTAATATATCTTTCCTACCAACCACACCCATCGTGACAATATAGCATACCATCCAACCACACCCATCCTGACAAACAATATACCATACCATCCAACCACACCCATCCTGACAAACAATATACCATACCATCCAACCACACCCATCCTGACAAACAATATACCATACCATCCAACCACACCCATCCTGACAATATACCACACCATCCAACCACACCCATCCTAACAAACAATACACCATACCATCCAACCGTACCCAATTCTGTTTAAGCTATAAATTTCCAACCAATGACACGCCATCCTTGTACATTATACCATTCCAACCAATACACACCATTTTGACTAACTTCACACCGTCTGACCCATCCCTGTGATAGTTGATGTTCTTCTTTCACACAGGTTCAATAACTTACGGCCACCACAGCTGAGAATAGTACCGATAGGTCCAACCATTACCCTCATCACTGACAGACTCAGAATTGTGGACAACAATGCCCGACGTCTCGAGGTCCTACGCAATTGTGTCACCTTCATCTTTGAGAATAAAATCACAGATGCAAGAATTGTAAGTGATATCCTATCTATGATGTTTACAACAAGATATTTGTACTTACCTCACAACAATCTTCGCCTATTTCATAAATTATCAGATCTATTAAAATCTCCTGGTCATTGGCAGTGTGTATGGATTTTGATTAATGTAGATAAATTTCAATACTTTTTGAGAAAAACAAAATTAAAGTGAACATACATATATATTATCTTTAGCTTGCTGAGTTTATTAGCTCAAGATCTTATGAAAGATACACAAGCGAATTGCACCTTTCAATAAGTATTTAGAATCGGATTCAGTAGAGCCAAATTAAGGACTGAACTGCAACATACAGCAGTTTCATCCCTCTAGGACTCCTCAGAAATGCTAAGGGCCTAAAATTTGAAATTTAAGCAATTTGGGCAAAATTAAAATTGATCAAAAGAAATGTCAAAAATTATATGGGGAGGTGCACTAGCTGCATAATTAAAATAATTTCGCAAGTTTAATACATCTGATAATTCAGACAAAAGTCTAGAACATATTTATACTTTCTAAGCTCTGTTAATTTTTTATGCTCCCCGAAAATTTTTGAGTAAAACATATACTTGCTGCTTTGTGTGTCTGTCCATCCACCCTTCTGTCGGAGAGCATTCATCAGTTTTACTGATACCCTTGTTACAGATATTCCCAGCAGTGCTGCGTGCCCTGAAGAGCCGAGTGGCTCGTCTAAGTCTAACACAGGAACTGAGCTACCACATACGCAGCAACAGAGCCATGCTGGAGCACCAACAGTTTGATCTAGTCGTAAAACTCCTCAACTGTGCTCTACAGGTCAGTATGCTCCCTCAACACTGTACTACAGATCTCAACATAGTTGGGTATTTGGTCTTTGAACTTTGACTTGTAGTTTGGTATTTGGTCTTTGAACTTTGACTTGTAGATTGGTATTTGGTCTTTGAACTTTGACTTGTAGATTGGTATTTGGTCTTTGAACTTTGACTTGTAGTTTGATATTTGGTCTTTGAACTTTGACTTGTAGTTTGGTATTTGGTCTTTGAACTTTGACTTGTAGTTTGGTATTTGGTCTTTGAACTTTGACTTGTAGTTTGGTCTTTGAACTTTGACTTGTAGTTTGGTATTTGGTCTTTGAACTTTGACTTGTAGTTTGGTATTTGGTCTTTGAACTTTGACTTGTAGTTTGGTATTTGGTCTTTGAACTTTGACTTGTAGTTTGGTATTTGGTCTTTGAACTTTGACTTGTAGTTTGGTATTTGGTCTTTGAACTTTGACTTGTAGTTTGGTATTTGGTCTTTGAACTTTGACGTGTTGGTATGAATTACATATATACTGTAAAATCATCTATTTCTTGAGGCTCAATTTTGTGGTTTTCAAAAAAATACTGTAATTTGTGGACAAAGATATATCTCAATAAATCTGCTTATACAAATTTTAAGAGTTTGTGGACTTATGAATTTGTTGATATAGAGTACACATGAAATGACAAAAATAAAAACCCCACAAAAATTGATGATCTCTCAGTATAACCAGAAGCAGTTGATCATGTGTTATTTTTACATAGCATTACATTTATGTGTTTTTGTTTCTTTTGGACACCAGAATGACTCTAGCATGGATGAAAATGGAATTGCAGCAGCCATCCTTCCTCTAGCTACCTCCTTTTGTCGGGTAAGTATAAAGTCTGATTAGCTGTCTCCTACTGTTGGAGGCATAACATCCTCTAAATACGATTGTACAATCCTTACTTTAGCTACCTCTCCTCTTTTAACTTTTAAAAAACACCTACAGTTCAGCTTGGTTTAAACTACATGTTATGGTCCTGAAATGTGACATATCAAGCTCCTAAATGTTCTGACATCCTGTCTAATTCAGTATAAAGATGTCCAATGAAAACTGCCAAATATGTCTTCAAAGACTTCTTGTCCAGTCGTAGTAGTTCAGCCCCAGTGCTGAATGTCGGTGGTTCATGATTTATTTTAATAGCTTGTGAACGTTTCCTTGATCACATTTGTAGTCTCAAACTTTGAAGTATAGTTGTTAATCATTGTGGAGGACCGGTCAAAGATAAGTAGGTTGTTCTCATTCAGTATAATTTATTATATAATCTGTGAACAACAAATGTTCACCTTGATTAAAACAGACAGAAATGGTCTCAATATTACCAATGATAGATGTGGTGTTTCACGTTAATGTCCAGCGGTGCTGTGTTTTACACTCAATTAAAACAGACAGAAATGGTCTCAATATTACCAATGATAGATGTGGTGTTTCACGTTAATGTCTAACGATGCTGTGTTTTACAGAAACTTTGTACAGGGGTGATCCAGTTTGCCTACACACTGGTACAGGAGCATCCAGTCTGGTCGAATCAGCAATTCTGGGAGGCTGCCTTCTACCAGGACGTCCAGAAACAGATTAAACAGCTGTATCTACCCCAGTACGAAGAACACATGATAATGGAAAAGAAACGTGACAGTTCTTACAGCCCGCCCCAGTACAGAAATGTATGTACTGTATACCTCTGCTGTATAGAGGGTCAAAGGGACACTTTATTTTTCGGGAAATAAATAGATGGAATTTGGGGGTAGGGGTAACATCTATGTAAGCCCCGGCATACCTTGTTTTGTTTAATTGGTGACCAATTTAAATCCAGATAAGCAATTGTAATCTAATGCTCTTCAGTGCCTCTGGCCCTTTGATATGAAAATAGTAAGTTGGCCATACACTCATGTCACAGCATCAATGGCGATGATAGGTCATTACACCTACGTAAGGCTCTACATCTGGGTTTTCCTCATTTCTTTCAGGATGATGAATTGAATGTACCATCTTATCGTGGCTCATCTACAACACCAGATGCACAGAGACGACTCTCAGGCTTCAAACCCAGACAGATTGGGGCACTGGAGATTGCTGCTGAACAGGTGAATGTTCCATTTATCTATTGTGCTTTAGTGTTTTCAGTCCATAGCTCCCTAAAGCAAGATCAAAACTTGTGGTTCATGACCACATGATTTCACAATTGTAATTTTTATTTTAATTTAATCATGTGATTGTGAACTGAAAGATCTTACAATTGGCCTTACCATTATATCAGCACTGTGGAATGACACTTGAGATTTTTTCATGTAACCTGGTTAGAACGGTTCAGTGGGTCTTAAATTATGCTACATTTTTATATTACAGAACTGATTTCTCAAACATCTTTATATTGCAGCTAAGAATATGGCCGACCCTGAGCCCCGAGCAGCAGCTTGAGATGACAAATAACGAAGAGTCAACAGTGTATAGTCAAGCTATCCACTACAGCAATAGGATGGTGTACATGAGAGTTCCCTTAGAGACAACCAAACCCATCAAAACCCTCTCACCACACGACTGGGAGAGCAACAGTAATAGCAACATCACTGCCAGGTTAGTACTGTCAACAGTAATACATGTATCACTGTCAGGTTAGTACTGTCAACAGTAATACATGTATCACTGTCAGGTTAGTACTGTCAACAGTAATACATGTATCACTGCCAGGTTAGTACTGTCAACAGAGATACATGTATTACCAACAGGTTAGTACTGTCAACAGTAATACATGTATCACTGCCAGGCTAGTACTGTCAACAGTAATACATGTATCACTGCCAGGCTAGTACTGTCAACAGAGATACATGTATTACCACCAGGTTTGTACTGTCAACAGAGATACATGTATCACTGTCAGGTTAGTACTGTCAACAGCAATACATGTATCACTTTAAGGTTAGTACTGTCAACAGTAATGCATGTATCACTGCCAGGTTTGTACTGTCAGCAGAGATACTTGTGTCACTGTCATGTTTGTACTGTCAACAGTAATACATGTTTCACTGTCAGGTTTGTACTGTCAACAATAATACATGTATCACTGCCAGGTTAGTTCTGTCAACAGTAATACATGTATCACTGCCAGGTTAGTACTGTCAACAGTAATACATGTATCACTGCCAGGTTAGTACTGTCAACAGTAATACATGTATCACTGTCAGGTTAGTACTGTCAACAGAGATGCATGTATCACTGTCAGGTTTGTACTGTCAACAGAGATACATGTATCACTGCCAGGTTTGTACTGTCAACAGAGATACATGTATCACTGTCAGGTTTGTACTGTCAACAGAGATACATGTATCACTGTCAGCTTAGTACTGTCAACAGAGATACATGTGTCACTGTCAGATAAGTGGTTTGCTGATAAAAAATAGGCAGCCATTTTGATGATTGGACTAACATGATTTTTTACGACAAAAATCCTTTTTCAAACTCCACTTATGGAATCCAACTCAAACTTGCTTAAAAGGATCCTGAAATGGTCTTGAGTGAAAGCTTGGATGTCAAAACATACAATTTCACAGAATATTCAGAAAAATCCCTAAGGACACCATTATGTAGGTAATGGTTTATTAAATAAGAACCATGCATTATACAATAGTAAAAAGCTATTACATGTTATGCTACTTACTAAATTCTCTTGAGTGTCAAAAAAACATTCAAACTTACACTTACTTCACAGCAGCAATGGAGATGACACTTACTTCACAGCAGCAATGGAGATGATAGGTCATTACATGTTACACTGAACATCTGTGTTTTCTACATTTTTTTTCCTGGAAGATGAATTGTACCATACATGTATTCCGTGTTATGCTACTTTTCTCTTTGCTGTAAAAAAATGTCCAAGCTGTATAATGAGGTAAATATTTACCAGAAGAAATTGAATTTTCAGTCTGGCGGAGAGTGACAGTATTGATGCCGAGAGTGGATTTGACGAGACAGAGATTTCTGATGTTGGAGCGACTGTGGTGCGATTTGTGACAAGATTTGTCGACAAAGTGTGCAATGATAGTGGCGTGACTCAAGACCACATTAAGGCTCTGCACCAGATGGTTCCAGGTAGACACATCATATTATATTGGTTTGGGGCTATGGGTTTTAAGGATGACACAAATTAGCCAAAGGAAGACAATGAATACTTGGGGTTAGGAATTTAGGGAAGGACAGTTTTTGAGAAATAGATTATCGTATACTTGCTTGATAAAATCTTATTATGGTTACCAAGTAGTTGGACAGCTGTTACTTCAGAAATATCTGATATAAAGTCTGTATGATTACTTGTCCTCATATTTTTATTTATCTTACCACTTTTTTCAATAGAGATGTTCAATGTGAAAACAAATCTGAAACAGCAAATATCACAGAAGACAAATAACATCAGAACAATCTAAGTAGAAACGTCTTAAACAAAACCCATTGTTTTCCTACAGGTGTGGTGGCCATGCATATTGAAACACTGGAGGCAGTCCACAGGGAGAGCAAGCGTCTACCTCCCATACAGAAGGTAAGAAGGCAGAGACAGGGCACTGTGTATGTTGTCTTTTTTAGAGGGTTCTGGTTTTCTTGTAATTGTAGAGAATGGAATAAATTATGACAAATAGAACTCAAAAAAATAGAATTAACTGACAAAAGTAAAGTCTTTTTCTTGACTTTTGAGAAAGATATGGGTTTTTTTGAGTGTTTTTGAAAATTTGAACCATTGAAAATAAAGACTGTACAGGACATTAACTCCAAGCTGTATCACTTTTTGTATCTTGTAGATATGAGTTCATAGTTATGTATATGAAAAGTTTCACAATACCTCTCTTTCCCTGCCGTCATTAGATGAAAACATCAGACATGAATTTAAAATTTGCTTTTGTGTCATACTTGATAAGCATATGTACTAAAAACAAAAAATGTCTAAGAAGAGGTGTATGATGCTTTCAGCCAAAGATCCTGAAGCCGACCCTGCTATCAGGAGAAGAGGTGGTAATGGATGGTTTGAGAGTGTACCTTCTCCCTGATGGTCGAGAGGAGGGTATGGGAAGTAACATGGGAGGACCTAGTCTACTGCCAGCCGAGGGAGCCATTTTCCTCACTAACTACAGAATCATATTTAAGGGCATTCCCTGTGATCCTCTGGGTACGATGCTTTGTAGAATGAATTTTATGCTATTTTGTTGGGTTCGTGAGCATTTAATGTTATCAACCCCATTCTAAATAATTGTTACATTTTAAGAGCCTCTCCTCATTGGATTTGATTCACATTCATCCCATAGTGTTGTAACATCAACTTCTACACCTGATTAGATTTTGGTTTGTACTGAAGGGGGTCATTCATGACTTGTGGG
Organism: Ylistrum balloti; assembly: GCF_031769215.1. Taxonomy (NCBI): domain Eukaryota; kingdom Metazoa; phylum Mollusca; class Bivalvia; order Pectinida; family Pectinidae; genus Ylistrum; species Ylistrum balloti. The sequence continues at coordinate 572,245 of NW_026782147.1, read as the reverse complement.
AATTTTCTTAATAAAATTGATAAAGTTCTTGCTTATAACAAAGTGGAATTGTTTTACTATAATTTTTATTAAAATAAGAGATGAATTTGTAAAATATTTTTAATAAACCTTGTTTGAGATGCTTCACATTGAATATCTTGATCGTTTTTATTGTTATGGATTTTGCTTTGATGTAGAAATTGAGTTATCTCCCTTGTTATAGCTTGTGAGCAAGTGGTAGTGCGATACTTCCCAGTGTCCACCCTCACCAAGGAGAAACAGATCAAGTTGCAATACACTCCCCATATTGACCAGCTCCCAAAGGATGGCATCCAGCTGAGATCGAATATATTTCAGGTATAGTGACTTACACTGACAACAATACCACTAGTAAGACAGGGAACTGTTCCTCTGTTTCAAGATTAATTACAAATTAAACATTTGTTTAACATTCTTCAATTAATGTTTCATTTCCACATTTATATTCATTTCAATTTGATAAGGTATTTCTCTTTGGCATGGGCTGGGTGTAGATTGTTCTGCCCCAAAGAAATCTTGTTTGTTTTTAGCTTGCCAGCACCTTGCTAAAATTAAACATTCTTCAGCTGATTTCATGCATTTCATATATTTATTCTGTTGTTATGTTAACATGCTGATCACCAGATGTCAATATTATTATTTGAATTGAGATAAAACCTTTTTAACATGTTAATGTGTGACTGTAGCTGATGAAGATCGCCTTTGATGAAGAAGTGAATCCAGAGGACGTTGATGCCTTCAGAAAACTCTCTAACAAATACCGCAACCCTAACAATGTGTTCAACACCTTCGCCTTCTCTGGCCAGACAATCCTACAACCAACGCCTTTACACAAACACAAGGAAAAAAATGCCTCTCTCAAGTAAGAGATGCTTTCAGCCAAAGATCCTATAGTTGGGGTCATAGGTTAGATTACATCTAGAGTGGCTAAATCTTAGTAATATGTTAGCATTATGTCAAGCATACACCATAAAAACAAACATCTAATTTATATTACACTTGGAGGTCAAGTCTGTCAATGGAACAAAACTTTGACAGATACAGATACTTAAACATTTATTTGAAGACATGAGAAGTTAAATGTTTCTTATAGTACACCATATATAAATGCTGTCAAAAGCTCTTGACATCAGGGTTGATCAGAACTGGACAAAATTTAGGAAATTAAAAGTTTTTAATCACCTATTTCAGAATAATTCTTTACTGTTCTATCCGGCGTTTTTTCTTACTTAATGTACAAAATCGTTTTCCTTCAGACATTTTGCAAAGAAAACTTTGATAAAGACAGCACGGAAGGCAGGCATAAAAACAAAACAGTCTGGAAGAAAACCCAACAAGTATGTGCTTCCAACGCCTCCTCAGCAGCGACGGAGTCTGGCCTCACGATCCTCTACAGCAGGGTCAGACAGTGAATCTGACCGACCCACCAGTGAGCTCTATGATGACCTTTCAAGTATGTATCACATCTACTCCTGATAGGGAAACTCGGATAATCCAAATTTCAACACTTATAGGGATACTGGGATAGTCCTCAAATTTCAACATCATTGGGATAGTCCTCAAATTTCAACATCATTTAGCAATACTGGGATAGTCCTCAAATTTCAACATCATTGGGATAGTCCTCAAATTTCAACATCATTTAGCAATACTGGGATAGTCCTCAAATTTCAACATCATTGGGATAGTCCTCAAATTTCAACATCATTTAGCAATACTGGGATAGTCCTCAAATTTCTACACCTTTTACTGACTAATACTGGAAAAGTCTTCAGATTTCTACATCTGATGGGTACTGGGAAACCCATCATAATTCTACACTTTTTCACAATTCTGGGATATTCCTCAAATTCTTATAATATAAATTCTTTTTCAGTCATTGATGAGGCAGATTTCCCCCAGAATTTGGCCGCTGACCCCAAATTTCTTGAGAAGCTAATGACAAGACCTGGCTATAATGATTATAAACGTCTAGGCTTTGGAGATCTGATGAGTGGTACACAAACACTCAGGACAAGGACAGATCTTTTCAGGATCAGTACTGTTAATGCCAACTACTCTGTCTGTCGCAGGTAAGACAAAATCAGAACGATCAGAATGTATGGATACCTATTAATACTATGAGATATACTCAAGGTGTTCTTTGGTACTGTTTCATTTCCTTTCCTGACTAGGGGCTGTGATAGCTCTGTCAGTAGAGCCTTCGGTGAAGATCGAAGGTGTATGAGTTAACACTCCCTACCTGACTGCTTGTGTTTCTCAGAAAGCTGAGAAATGGGACCTGTTCCTTCTAACATGTTTGTGTCTTTTTGACAAGGCACTTCATCAGAATTGCCCATATTGGATGGCTTGTGACTTGTCTTCCATCTGTTGTTAAGTGAAGCCACCAGCCAAGTACACCCTGCCTGAAGATGACCCTGATTCCTTACAGGGTGATAAACACATCAAACAAACCCTATATACAGTAATAGTTACCTCTACTTTCTCTCTGTATTGATAATCTCCCTTCTCCTTTCAGATTGTATAGATTATCTCGTTTCCTAATGGAGTAGTAGTTATCTCCCCTGTCTTAACAGACAGAGACTCTGTATTGATAATATTCCTTCTCCTTTCAGATTGTGTAGATTATCTCGTTTCCGAATGGAGTAGTAGTTATCTCCCCTGTCTTAACAGACAGAGACTCTGTATTGATAATATTCCTTCTCCTTTCAGACAGTATGATTCATGTCAACTTTCCTTTTATGACAGCATTGATAATCTCTCCTTTCCAGGTAAACTCTATTTTGATAATCCTGTTATGATCATGCTTCCAGTAGTTAAAGCTGACATCATTTATCTCTGTATTACAGCTATCCTGCCCTCCTTGTTGTTCCGGCATCAGTGGCAGATAACAGTATACGCAAGTTTGCTCGCACCCATCGGCAATCCAGGTATATAACATCCTTTTCATAGATATTAGATATTATTAGCCGATGGGTTATAAGTCCACTTTCTGTTCCGTTGTCACATAAGGGAAAATATCAGCTAACCAATCTTAAATGACTTGTTCCCTTTGGTCCATCATTGTGCATTGTCTGTTGAATAACCAATTTAATTGAAACTTTAAGGCAACTTTCTGCGGCCAAAGATGAACCATAATTATGTATGAATTGGTTCTCATCTCCCAGGGGTCTAGCAGCAGGCTTAAAGGTTTTAAATTGCTTATCAAAATTGTGAATGTCATGGTCTTTTATTTCCCACTAGGGAAGTGGGAGGTGGGGGGGGGTAAAGTTTAATTGATTTAGAAGAGTTATATTTTCAGCAGAGCTTATTAAATTTGTCTCAAGGATGGAAAGATCCTTAAGTTATTTACCAGAAATGTAGATTTCATTATTCCAAGAATCACATTTCTCCCTGTGGACAGGGGAAAGTTTGCTAAAGTTTTATAGAAACACTTTGTTTAATTTCCATTTGAAATAACTTTAACCTGGTCAGGATTACTACTGTAGGGTGACAGTTTGATTACATGTACATACTGACATTTGTTTAATTTCCATTTGAAATAACTTTAACCTGGTCAGAATTACTACTGTAGGGTGACAGTTTGATTACATGTACATATTGACAATGAATGACCCCATCATACCAGTCTATTATAGGTTTAGATAATAGGTTTTTAAATATGATAATAACCAATATTTCCAATTTGTCTATATTGAAGATGATATAGGGAATATTCAGTACATTGAAAAGATGATATATGATATTATGAGAGGTGAGATCCACTTTACATTCTGCCTTTGTTTCTCAGTGTAAGTTTTGTTTTTTGTTTTTTTTTCTCAGATTTCCTGTGATAACATGGCGCCACCAGAGAACCAAAGCCCTCTTGTTACGGGCAAGTGGCTTTCACAGTCGTGGTCTGATGGGCATGCTCAAGCCAGAAAGTGGCTCAGGTTCGTAGTATGTCAAAAATAGACATTCTCATTTCCAAATCAAAAGTCTTTGGAAATCCAAAGTTATGTGCTGATGTTTTTCTCTGGGTATTATAAACAGGGGAAAGTGATAGAAATAAGCCAAAATGATGAAAAGAGAGATTTTGGCCTATAATCAGTGATATATTGTTTTCAGTCATTTTTCCCTTTTTCATATCCAGAATTTTGAAAAATTTGAATACCTGTAAAATTAGATACCTTCATTTTTTGACATTTCTGAAAAAGAAAAATGATATAATACCATTTTATTACTAAGTCAATAATTCATAAAACCTGTGGAATGTGTTCTGTGTTTTTATACTGAGGATCTTTAAACAACAACTCTGTGATAAGATCAGAAATGTATTGATACATTACAGGTACATCTGGAGGAGAACCATCATCTAGCCTTCAGCAGGAGCGTTACTTCTCCTCCGTCGTAGCTGCCACACCTAACAGTGGACGTGTATGCCACCCTTCATGTAGCGACTCTCTCACTAGTCTTGATTCACTGATGATGGTAGAACAACCGATCACTCTGCCAGACACGCCTGATATGCTTAGGCGTGCCTACAAAACCGGCAGTGTCCGGAGTATGGTCAAACCAAAGACTACGTGTAAGTATAACACTTGATGAAAAAATCCCATAAGCGATTATTTTATCACAGGAACCAGTGTATTATACTGGAGGGGTTATGTATGCTGAACTTCTCATATGCAAAACTTTTCTATGCTCATGCCATTTTATCGGAGAAGATGAGGTTACCCATGTCATCTTGTTTCAAATCTGTCATATCATGAGAACTTCTCTTCACCTAGGTAATATATTTATAGGTGTTGGAGATTTCATGTCTTGTAGACACTTTTTTATATTCCTCCTTAATTTCTGGTATTCTACAAATGTAGATCTGTTTCCTGATATTTAATCAGTGAGCCCATCACTGAATGGAAGTTTAGTGGACTTTTTGTATATTAGTATATATTGTGTGAAAAGAGCTTCCTTTGTATCACATAAATATGTCACTTAAAATACTGAGTTATTAATCTGATCTGAATCACAAGTAGCGTGCATTTACATGTAAAAAAGATTTAAGTGTGAGTGACCATGAAATATACATGATAATCTGTTGACAGTGAATAAGAAAGTCTTTTTGACTGTCATAAGTACAGGTTGTGACAGTGTTACTGTGAAACCATTAATTTTTTTTTTTTTTTTTTTTTGGGGAGGGGGGGGGACTTTTAATGTAAGAATATAGCTGAGATGTTTATCTACAAAATCAAGTGTCATTTAAATGGTATTTTTCCCTTTTTTTTAAAACCACGAAAAGAGAGCCCCCTGAAAATACATGATTTTACAGTATTCAGGAACATTCTGTGTTTCTATTGAACAAATGTATTTACAGCCAAGAATTTTTGTTTCAGTTTTGAAGGACATAGGTAAAGAGCTCATCCTTGATGCTTTCTCCATTCTGTTCTCAAGCTTTATTGAAATTACTTTGATCTTTTTTTTTTATTAATTTTTGTATTTTGTTTATATTTGCTGCAAAACTTTTCCATTCTACCCTGATTATTCACTGGTATTTGTTTTGCTGAAGCCATTTTGTCCAAGACCTGCCTCGTCCAAAATGACCTTTGTTTGATAATAATTTAATGACAAATAAATTGTATCATTGTTTATATGCAAGTTTCCTTCATTCAGTGCAGGTGATGGTATTGACTGTGCCGTCACTTGATAATGGTACATCCAAATTGCCCTTCCATGCGTCGTCCATCCATTCATAAACAAATACTTCAGTTATCGCTGTTTCTAGACAAATATCAGACGAATTTTTCTGAAATTTTATATAGAGGTTTCCTTTAATCTTCATTGTAAAGTGTAGTTTTCTGACTTGGGGGAAAAAAATACAAAATGGCCGACCCAGGGCTGTTTTCGATTTTACAGTTGATGTTTATATAGCCCGCCATCTGCAGAGGATGGACTATTCAAAACAACCTCTGTCTGTCCGTAAATATATTCAAATCACCATCTCTGTGTAAAGTAATCAATACTTCTACAGAAGGGTTGAAAGAGAAGAGTTGAATGGATCTTTCGCTTTCTTATTAAGTTGGTTTGTCTTTGTCCCTATTTGTGTTCTTTTGATTTTGGGACTTATCAGAGAAACAAAATGGCTGTCAGGTGGCCATCTTGGTATTTTTACTGTGGAAATTTGTTATTGCTATTTCTTCAGAAGTACCCAATAGAACTTTCTCAAATTTGACATGCAGATTCTGCTTTGTCCATCATCATGCATGTTTAATTTTAAGACTGATCAGAAGAGCAAAATGGTCACTATAATTGTATATAAATTTTCAAATTTCATGTAATTAAGAACAAACATGGAAGAAAAAAGAGAAAAAGGGAAAATCCAACTTTATAAATAACAAACATAAAGATCATAACAATTGTGGGTGCCAAGGTCCTTCTGGGTTTCTTTTTTTTTTTTTTTTTTTTTTTGTCTCTCCTTTTCTTTTTTTTTTTTTTTTTGCTACTTCTTGAGAAGTTCAATTATAATTAACAGAATGATTTATCCCCCTTTGTTTTACCTGTCACTGTAACTTAGGGATTTAAGACTGAGGAGACGGACAGATCATACAATCCCAAGATCCTAAGGGATCCGTTTTAGTTCTTTTCATGGAGAAAACACTAAACACAACACACAAATTAAAACTACCACATTGTCACGATGATATATCAATTATAAAGTCTTGTGCCACAACTTGGGACAGTTGCTTTAAATATTTGGTGTCATTTTTTATGCTTTATTTGGTAGAAAATTTGCTTTTCTATATTTGGTGATATTATTTGTGCTTTATTTGATGGAAAAGTGTGTGTCGCTTTTGCTGATCAAAAAATTGTGTGTCATGTCGGGGATATGTTTGCATGGTTTTTCTCTTTGAGCATATTACTTTTGCATTTTTTGCCCACCATCATCTTAGCCCATCATCATCAGATGATGGCCAATTCCAATCGTTCTACGTCCATCCTCTGTCCTTCAACATTCCTTGCTATTGCTTTTTCTGTTGAAGCAGTAGATTGATCATTCTAGATTTCATATGTAGGTTTTCTTGGTTCCATTTTGGGACTGATCGGAAAAACAAAATGGCTGATAGGCAATCATTAATATTTTTTTTTCTCTCTAATTCTTGAGAAAATTTTCAATTTTATAGAAATAGAAATTTTAGAAATTTTATAGAAAAAATAATGATTAGATAATGTGTTGTGGGCACCAGCACCATGATCCGTCTGGAATCTCTTGTTTTGCCTTGTACCATCTGTCCAATACCTTCAGCCGATATTTTTTGTCAAGTGACATCATGATTATAATATTCAATGGTTTGTCTGATGTTTAAGGTATCTTTGAAGTGTGTCATGTTGTAACTTTATGTTGGCATGCATTTTAAAGTCTGATTTGTTTTTATTTCATGTGTGTTGTTGATGTCCACTCATTGAAGCTAAGGAACTAGCCTTTTTTATATTTCTACAAATGGAAGAATTCACTGTTGATTGCACAGGTTTTTAATGATAATTGTGAGAAGTGGGTGGACACCTCTTTGTGTGTGATTCTAGCTGTTTATAATGCATGTTGTCATGGATGTTTCAAGATTCCCTACAGACAATAAGTGTTGTAATTCTTTTTCTTTGTGTCTATATAGCTAGTCGAGAGTCCCTAACTTCTATCCTCTCAGACACAGCCAGACGCAGTAGGTTTTCGAGGGCTGTCAACACTCTCCGTTCCAGCACTTCCCGAAGTCGTGGTACCTGTAGGTTTATCTTTGTTTTTACACCAGTATAATTTGGATATGCGGGACAGCTTGCTCCCCTCCACATCATCCTTCAGCATGACCCAAGTTTCAGGGAAACAAAAAGCAATAGAGATTAAACTCAAATATGGGGATTGTATATCACATTATCAGGGTAATGTGAATTTGAAGTAATCGATACAAAAATTATACATGCCATATTTGGGTGCAGTCTGAAACTTTGGGCCAGCAAGGTAACTTATTGAAACATGAAATTATATTTGTATTTAGCAGAATATTGCCATCAAATAGATGTTTGTGGTAAAGATAATGGAACCATTTTCTAAACGGAGAAGAGTTTTTTTGTCAACATTTCTCTATTGGAATCTCATTGATCTGGACAGTAATTTAAAATGGGGAAAAAAAGAAATACATTTGAAAGTAAAGATAAAACAAAGCTAGTGTTTCAATGAATTACCTGAATTTGTCTGAACTTGGAGAATTTACTCCATGGAATTTCACCAGAAGATACTACTGGGCACTGGGCACTGTTATCTAAAACAGGAAGCATGACATTGTAGTGATGATGAGTAGCAGTCCAGTTCACTTTGTAGAACCATCACAACAGCTGTGGTTTTCTTGTGGTGTCGTTGTCCATTCTTTCCTCGTATGAAAGTTGCCCCGGTGATAGAATCAGCTTACAAGATCATTCCTTAGGAAAGAGATCGGCTACCATTATGTACTAGTTGTTTTCAGGAGTCAACATAAAGGGGAATATTTGATTTCAGTTGAGATGCAGTTGTGTTACACTTTATCTGTGAGACAATGGCTGAATGCCTTTAAATTGAAAAGAAACATATAATTTTATTACTGTAAATGTACGTGTTTTCAGCACATGAGCACTCTTCATAATGATAATTTGCACATCCACAAAAATTGCTATATATGAATCATATGGGAACTGGAAAGAATACAATCATGCACAATAACATCAGTGAGAAGCACTTAAATAAGATTACTTCTAAAATATATACATATAAATTAACTAATTATCAAATAAGCACATCTCTATAATTAAAAAAAAAATGCTTATTTTTGCAATGTATATTCTTGAAGCCCTTATAAATAGATTCCCAATATCAGGGTTTACCCTGGAAATGATACAAAACCAAGACCTGCTTGTGAGTCTGCACTGCTACCACATATGTGTACATATTGGAATGGCATGTTGAGAAATTTACTGACACTGTCAGTGGATCTTGGATTGTAGGTTTAATAATTTTAACAGAGCTGACAAGCCTGACTATTGTGAAGATTCCATAGTGATGTAAAATTTCCTCTGTACATATCCTAGTTACAGCTAGCTTTCTAGACCTGCCGTGTTCTAGGTAATAGTTTTGGTAACAGAAATCGTTATTTTGGACTTGTTAATACTATTGTATAATTTACTCGTGTACAAATTAGCATGTTGTATATAGCTATTATGAAGGAAAATAGTTGCAGGTTATGTCCAGATTTAGACTTTTCTTCAGTGAGTTTGATTTTAATCTATTTACATGTTAAATGTTAATTTTTTAATAAATAGTTACATTTTATTATATCAACAGCTGAAAGAATTTAATTGTCATTTCTTTCTTTTATTAATATTCACAATAGCTATAATTTCATTGGTTGATTTAAAGTTAGCAGTAATTTCATTAGTTGATTGAAATAGAGCTGTGATTTCATTGGTTGATTGAAATATGGATATAATTTCATTGGTCTATCCCTACAATGCATGATTATTTTACTATTATACACTAAGCAAACATTTTCTACACACCAATTATTAAAAAGTCTTGAATGTTAGATTTTAGAAAACAAGATACCGAAATGCACAAAACAAAGTAAATGAAGCCTTCCCCTTTCTTTTTTTTTTAGTATTCTTAATTTTGTTTACAATCATGAGAGAATCTTGCATGTAGATTTTATAAATTTTCAGCTTTTTTGGTCCAAAGGACTCTTTAGATTAAGCCATGGCATGACATCCATCATCCATCCTTCGTCCATTTCAAATTTGTTTGAAAATCTTAATTGATATGGACCAAATATGGTTTAGATCATACGTAGGTGAAGGGGACTCAATTTTGTATAAACAGTGATTATGGCCCCCTTTGGCATCGTTTGATGTGTTTTAAGGGAACTGATTTTTGTACAGTTGAAACTTGTTATCTCGAAATTCAAGGGACCATGGAAAATATTTTGTATTATCCGAATTTTGACTCAAACGAAATGTTTACGTAAGGTTGACGATATCAGTTTCCTGACATTGAGTTACGGTTGAACGAGGTAGGGCTACGATAGCACACAAACAGCATAGTTTAATCTGTTATTTGAAATGGCAGTAAATAAACAAATAAATGTATTTCTATTTCTTCTTTTATTGTTTAATCATCCAAACAACAAAACGTGTAATAACAACTCCAATCAAATACATTGTACTCGCGTCGTTCCATCCTGCACACTGGTACTATACCCGTACTGACCAAGCACATGACAAAAAAATGAAATTCAAATTTGCTTTTGATACCCAACAAGAAACAATGTATGAAGCGACATAACATATCATATCAATATGAATAAATGAATAAATAAACATATGCAAAATGCAGCTCTAGAAAGTTTTTACCTGTTACAGCAAACATTGTACAAGCACTAGACTTAACAAACCACCACAGATATAGACTCTATCAATAAAAATACTTTCAGCACTTCATTGTCCAAACATTAAATCTGACAAAGTGCTCGATAACAGTACATTAGTAAACAAGTTCAAGATTAGTTTCTATCGGAAATGTTGGAATCAGATTTCGTCAAAAAGTTTGTACTGGTTTGTTAGTTTCGTTTTTATCCTTCCTGAAGATGCACACAACTCAAATGAAATTTCAACTTGAGCGATTTCGAGACAGCGAGTTTCAACTGTATATCTAGATGTTTTAGTCATCCTAGGGGCAGAGGTCCCAGGCCAAATAGAAATAGAGGGTTAATTTTAAAATAAGTATTCATATGTAGGGATTTAAGTATTTTATCAGTGATTTGGTCTGAAGCATCCTTTGGTGAAGGGGACTACATTTTGTATAAGCAGTGAGTCACATAGGATAAATACGTAGAAGCCTGCAGGAAAAGATGGCTGCCAACTACTGGAATTGAGATATCACAGGAAAGATACATATTGGCATGGTATAAAATTAAGACACGAGAATACTTTCACAGAACGTTTTTACAGGAAGTATACTGTACCACATATGTATAAAGAGTGGTTCACTGGAGCGTATAATTATATACTGGTGCTGCACACTAAATACCTACGTATATATGTTTCAGTCCTTACCCTGCCTCGGCGGTCACGGTCACGAGCTGGTTACTGGCAAAGTATACTGTTTACATCAGCCACTGTGGGAATGTAGCATGCCTGACTTCTGAGGCCCTACACACACAAGTCCCCTTACACAGATCCCTGGTCACTTATTTGGAAATATTGAGAAAAATCCTCATCGAAAGTGAAATATTTCATTAATAGCAGAAAAATTCCCTGTTGAGTATTAATGGCTGTGTGAATTTGTGTGGGGTGACTTGATGTGACATTAGTCCTGTACTGCCGTACTAACCATGTATACATATACCTACATCTTGTGGACTGAATTAAGCTCAATTATCCCCAGCTAGATAATAACTTAAAAAATATATATCTTTTTTTCAGTAAGTCAGTTATTATCTTAACTTGCTGGAATTGTTCAGACTCTAGCGTCTGACAGTCAATACTATGAGGAATGATATATAAAACAACAATAACCTGTAGGCTTTTGTTTTTTGCTTACCTGCCCAAAGGGAAATACCGACCATGTATATATATATTCCTTCTTAGCAAGTCATCGAGATTCTTTCAATGTGATGTAACGTTTGACCTCATACGACGCTAACTGTCACAGTATCATTACAACAGCTTGTATGTCTGCATGTCTGCTGAACATGTAATTCAGAGTAAATGTCTAGTGTGACAGAGAAAATAGTTGGTGTGACAGACAAGGCATGGAAGCATGTCGTTTGTAGAGTGATGGTTGACTGGTGTGTAGATGTGGTTAAAATGCCAGGTTAGACAATATATCTCTTACTCAGTTTAGTTATACCACAGATTTTGTGGTACTCAGTTTATTCATAGCATAGGTCTTATGGTACTCAGTTTATTTATACCACAGATCTTGTGGTACTCAGTTCATTCATAGCATAGGTCTTGTGGTACCCAGTTTATTTATACCACAGATCTTGTGTACTCAGTTTATTTATACCACAGATCTTGTGGTACTCGGTTTATTTATACCACAGATCTTGTGGTGTTCAGTTTATTTATACCACAGATTTTGTGGTACTCAGTTCATTCATAGCATAGGTCTTGTGGTACTCAGTTTATTTATACCACAGATCTTGTGGTACTCAGTTTATTTATACCACAGATCTTGTGGTGTTCAGTTTAGTTATACCACAGATTTTGTGGTACTCAGTTTATTTCTACCACAGATCTTGTGGTACTCAGTTTATTTATACCACAGATCTTGTGGTGTTCAGTTTAGTTATACCACAGATTTTGTGGTACTCAGTTTATTTATACCACAGATCTTGTGGTACTCAGTTTATTTATACCACAGATCTTGTGGTGTTCAGTTTAGTTATACCACAGATTTTGTGGTACTCAGTTTATTTATACCACAGATCTTGTGGTACTCAGTTTATTTATACCACAGATCTTGTGGTACTCAGTTTATTTATACCACAGGTCTTGTGGTACTCAGTTTATTTATACCACAGATCTTGTGGTGTTCAGTTTAGTTATACCACAGATTTTGTGGTACTCAGTTCATTCATAGCATAGGTCTTATGGTACTCAGTTTATTTATACCACAGATCTTGTGGTACTCAGTTTATTTATACCACAGATCTTGTGGTGTTCAGTTTATTTATACCAAAGATCTTGTGGTGTTCAGTTTATTTATACCACAGATTTTGTGGTACTCAGTTTATTTATACCACAGATCTTGTGGTACTCAGTTTATTTATACCACAGATCTTGTGGTACTCATGTTATTTATACCACAGATCTTGTGGTACTCAGTTCATTTATACCACAGATTTTGTGGTACTCAGTTTATTTATACCACAGATCTTGTGGTGTTCAGTTTATTTATACCAAAGATCTTGTGGTGTTCAGTTTATTTCTACCACAGATTTTGTGGTGTTCAGTTTATTTATACCACAGATCTTGTGGTACTCAGTTCATTTATACCACAGATTTTGTGGTACTCAGTTCATTCATAGCATAGGTCTTGTGGTATTCAGTTTATTTATACCACAGATCTTGTGGTATTCAGTTCATTTATACCACAGATCTTGTGGTATTCAGTTCATTTATACCACAGATCTTGTGGTACTCAGTTTATTTATACCACAGATTTTGTGGTGTTCAGTTTATTTATACCACAGATCTTGTGGTACTCAGTTTATTTATACCACAGATTTTGTGGTGTTCAGTTTATTTATACCACAGATCTTGTGGTACTCTGTTTATTTATACCACAGATTTTGTGGTACTCAGTTTATTTATACCACAGATTTTGTGGTACTCAGTTTATCAATATTTTGATACTCGTCTGTGTGATGTATCTACATAATCTTGAGTACCCTCCAGTGGTTTCATACATATAAAAACCTACATACATTTCCCATTAGTGTTCCGTATAGCTTATTCAGCACGTTGACTGTACCTTTGGCACATTATGTGTCGAATCGTCGCATGGATAGGGTTTGGTGCAGTATATTTTTACAAAAGAGTGCAGTTGTGAAATAACAAACTTAACTGCTGGTGGACTATTAGTCCCTGAGGTTTGTCGTAACCTGCATGCCACAATTTAATTCATCCAAATAGTGGCACAGTTCAGAATATACACATGTACTTGACATTCTTCTGAATTTATCAGAAATATGAATTTTAATAAATTTATTGAATTTTTTGGCTATTACACCTTATCAAGATATCAACATTTCTTTTGATCTCTAAGGATTCCTCATTTGCCTTGTTGGTTTCAAAATTTAGGCCCTGAACATTTCATACAGTTTCAGAATGAGAAAACAGCTATATTGAGACTCTAATTTACTATATTGCACTACTGTATCTAATTCATTTGTATCTAAATCTGCTATACACTCACGTGTCTTTTGTGCAATCTTAATTAACATGTCATGTGAGCTATCCTTTTATTTCCTTGTCTGAATTGTGAACATGCTTGTTATGTACTTCATAAGAGTTTCATGTCAAGGCTCAACTTGTCACTTGCTCTAATATATCAATGGATCATATTATCTTGATTTCATTTAGGACTTTTGAGAATTAGAAAAACTTCTGTTGGTGAGATAACTGACTTAATGGTGATTTAACTTGTTTTTAATTGATGTAAAGTAGTTAAAACCTGTATAAGTAAATTTTCTACCATAATTTGTACTCTACAGTAAAAACTTTTCTATCTTTGCACTGTAACAACTGCAAAATGTATCAGACTACTAGATTAATTATTCCTGCAACGGGAAACATTAAAATAAAAATAATTCATCAAATTAACGACGTAATTCACACTCTCTTTGCACTGTGATGGCCGCAAACTACTCTTGTATTACACTACTAGATTAATTATTCCTTCCGTAAGAAACTGAAACAAAAGAAACTTTGTCGGATTGATTTCAAATTAGAAGATTTGAGATTTGTAAGTGTTAGATATAACTGTAGTACTGGTGAACTGCTAACACATCATTACTGACCTAAGACTTTTGTATCTTATACTTTTAAGTTATCGAGCATGATTGCAGTTGTCTGCCCTTACAAGTCAGCAGCGTCGTCTCCTATATATCTGCTTCATTTATCGTACTGATAAAACACTAATTTCTGAAGGACCTGCACTGACAGATGGTAGTCCCCTTACTTGCATGGACATACCGTGTTTTGTTGTCTACATAGTTGTCATTTCATGAAAGGCCATGTTACCATGACTATGATCATTTAAAGCCTCGTTACCATGACGATCATAGAAGTCTTAACTGATAACTGGATGCTAAGTATAATGTTTACTACCAAGTTTGGACATTTTAAAGCGTGATGTAACAGCGAAATTGATTTTGTTGTGATTCTTATTCAATAATTGGATTTATATCCCTAAAAACTTCAACTCCATACTGAAATTGTTCTTGTGTATGTATGTATGATGTCTAAGACTGGATGTTCAAAGTGCAACTCTAAAACACCATAATGTCTTGGTTTTTATTCAACCTCAGTATATTACTATCTTTCAGCTTTCGGAAGGATTGGCAGCATTAAGGAAAAGTCACGGATGAGTGGCACTGCCAGTCTTGACTCATCTGCAGCTCGTCTGAATGGGGCACTGAGTGATGGTAGCTATGGTGATCGTAGTCATGGTGATCTCATCAACAGCTCTGTACAAGGCCTGAAGCGTGTGGCTCTCTATGTTCTTGGCGAGAAGGCACAAATGAAGGTATGTGTGCTTTATAGTAAACTCAATGAGTAAGGTATTTGTATGTACAATAGCCTTGTGTATTGTTTGATGTCAAAGGTTTCATAAAAAATGTGTTTAAGGTATTGTTTGACCATGAAAGTCAAATGAGAAATGAAAATCAAATAAGGTTTATCGTATCCAGGAGTATTTAATTAGATAAAGAAAATCAGTCAACAAATAGATTTGATGATGTTGGAATCATTGGCTATGAAGACAATTTAAAACTGGATAATTACTCTTGATTTGGAAATTCTTCGATCATGTTTAGGTCACTGTTCATCAGGACCTGAGAGGTTTTTTTTTCCAGGTACTACATATGTATAACCAGAAATATCAGTCATTTCAATATTTTACCAAAAATTATCTTGACCTAATCTTTGTGAAAGGATTTTACTTGATCACTGTAGTGAGACTTCAGGAGTTTGACTTTGTGATAACATTTAACTTTTTGCATGTTCTAGGGTATAAAAATGGAATCTTTTCCCAAATGTGACTTTATACCAGTGGACTTTTATGAGGTGCGTCATGTCAAGGCCAGCTTTAAAAAGTTGATGAGGGCATGTGTTCCAAGTGCCCCACCCACGCAGGAAAACACTTTCTATAAAGCAGTTGAGGAGTGCGAGTGGCTGCTACAGGTATATATACAGATAAAGGACTTCCTGATCTTTTGTTAGTAATCAATCAAGGCTAAAGGGTCAAAGGTCACATTTAACTAGTTTTACAGCAAATGTTAACTTCGTATTTACATTATATGTAAACATTAAGTTTTACCCCTGATTTGATCTTGATGGCCATCGGTCAATTTTGCCGAAAACTTCTGATTAGTTTAAATTCCCTGGTAGTTGGAACATGAGATTTTTTTTTCAGTACAAGAAATCATTTTCTGTGTAGTGATAATTCTTTCCCTCTCACTGCAATTGGATCAAGAAATTTTTTGTAGTCCTAACTATCACTAGGGATCACTTTAACGCTGTCAGTGTAAGTTAGTTGTCTGACCTGAGGTACATGTAAATTGTTGCACATATATCTGTATGGTTTTTGTAAACATGTTTTATGGCTGACTTACAGATACAGAACATCCTGCAGCTGGCTGGAGCAACAGTTGACCTGTTGGATGTACAGGGTTCTTCGGTAATGATGTGTCTAGAGGATGGATGGGATTTTACCACACAGGTAGTGTCCGTGGCCCAAATTCTCCTTGATCCCTACTACCGCACAATTGATGGCTTTCGTGCCCTCGTTGAGAAGGAGTGGCTGTCTTTCGGTCACAGGTTCACGCATCGAAGTAACCAGACAGCTGCCAATCAAGCAAGCGGTTTCGCTCCACTCTTCCTGCAGTTCCTTGATGTAGTACATCAGGTATAAAACATTAATTTTTGTTGTCACAGAATGTATAGGGACCCTTAGTAGTGACTTTGGTGTTGATATCTTATTGCTATAATTTGCGTCCTTGGATTCTGACATTTGCCATGGATAAAAATGTCTGACATGTCATTTATTAGACTGATCAGAACAACAAAATAGCTGACAAGCAGCCATGTCTGGTTTTGACTATCCAATTTTCTTTCTGATCAATCCCTAACCGAAAGGACACAACTAGGGACAAAGGGAAACTTACAGCTTAAATTTGAAAAAGATCTATGTGGTACTTCTCAAGGAATAGTGATAAACTTTAATTATTAAACATATTTCTTGATAAGTACTGAATTTCACTAGAAGATCTCCCTTGGTTCTTCATTGCGAATGTTTGATTTTAGGACTAATTGCAAGACAAATGTCTGACAGGTCACCATCTTGAATTTTGATAGTCAAAGTTTGTAATTGCTATTTTTTGTGACATGTTTTATGGCTGTCCTGAGTCAATATTACAATAGTACAAGTTTCCATTGTCTTTGGATAATAACATATTCACATGTTGATACATGTCATTAAGAGCAATGTTGAAAGAGAAAGAGAAAATAAAAAAATCCCAAGTTCTTAACAACCAATAAAGATCAAACGATAGTGAGTCCCAAGCTCCCTCTGTGTTGATTATAAGTGCAGCTAATTTCAGCAAAATCTACAGAGATGGAATTTTAATTGATTTATATATCATTCAATATTTCTATTTGGGTGTTAATATTTGCAAAAGGTCGAATACTGCTACACAAAGGTGAAGCAGAGGTTTATACAATCACTGTTAATGCTGTAGTATCTTTACTCCTTGTGTCATATTGCATTGAACCACTACTCAAGGATGTTTGTATTTCAGGTGATGAACCAGTTCCCGCTGTCGTTTGAGTACAATGATTTTTACCTGCGTTTCTTGGCCTACCACTATGTTGCCAGTCGCTTCAGGAGCTTTATGTTGGATAACGAGTATGAACGTATGGAGGCAGGCTGGTTGTGTGAGGAAAGGAAGATCCCAAAGATTGATGATACAGATATAGAAGGTAAGTGTGTGTGAAATTTATAGATGATACAGATATAGAAGGTAAGTGTGTGAAATTTATAGAAGATACAGATATAGAAGGTAAGTGTGTGAAGTTCTCACTCTAGATGTTCTGAGGCACAGTGGTAATGAGGGCAGGCCTGGCTTTGTGATACGCTTGTTTTCTGTTGTGAAGGAAGGCCTGGATTTGTGGTGCCCTTGTTTTTCTGTTGTGAGGTGATGCCTGGTTTTGTGATGCCCTTATTTATTTAGGTATTTTGGTATTTTACAGGAGGGTTTGCCTACCGCCATCAGCACCAGCCCAGCCTGGGAATGTCTGTCTGGGACTACATCGACAAACATAATCGCAAATCAGCCATTTTTTGGAACTTCTATTACAGTCCACATGACCAGGAGGTGGTGAGTTTTGTTCCTCCAAGAGAACTATAAAAAACATAATGGTATAACTGTGAGATAATGAGGCACTTTTTAGCAAATTTCATAAAATTATGTATTTGATTAAGGAACTTTGAATCCACATTTAACATGAATTAATGTGTTATGAATGTTTACATTTGACAGTATTTTGTCATATTTTGGCTTTGCTTTTGAATCTAAAATAATTCTGTCTCATTTCTCAATAGTTGTAAATCATTTTTCGCATTTGTCAATCTAAGAAAATTAACATTCAGTCCTCCTTCACAACAGTTTCCGTGCTTTATTTTGATTCTTCTTACCAGGTGCTGCGACCGTATTCTAACATGTCAAACCTGCGTGTTTGGGAATACTATCTGACAGAGGACCTGGCCCATGGCCCGCCATACGAGGTCGAAGTAACGCAGCGTGAAATACAGCTGAATGAGGAGGAGGCTGCAGAGAGCTCTGGTCAGAAGTCTCGTAAGGTTGTTAACGGTTGCTATGACAACATACGTATCCAGCAGCCTGATGCTTTTACATGGCAGCTACAAGTAAGCTTTAATAGGATTTGATATGATAATTTATGAACACAGGCATACAATGCCTCTATGTCCATATCTTTAGCTACAATAATTTATGAATGCAGACTTACAATGTCTCTATGTCAATATCATTTGTCTCTATGTCCATATCATTTCCAGTGCAATTTTATCCCCTTGTGTAGTTATGTCTCAGTTCTAGATTTAGCCAGTGGTTTTCCAAGGCAATTTCAAATTCAGTTATTTTATTTACCCAGTAAAACTATTCCAAATATGGATGGCTTTCAGCCCAAATGAATATTTTCGTATATCTAGTTTACCATATTTCTTCCTTAAAATCTATCTGTGCTCTCTGATTGTCATCTTGATTCATCTTGCTAAAAAATGCCTCATGATACCTTACAATCCTAGAAATTGTTTCGTATTTTATACACATTAATTATGTGTCCCCTTTTAACCTACAATAAGAGTTTTTAGTTGTGGCTTCATGTAAACAACAAATCAGATATTGATTTTATTAAGAAACAAGAATAGCATGTAAAGTTTACTTAGTATTTCTGGCTGGAGAAATTGTTATGCAGCCATTAGAGGTAATTTGGCCCATTTCCATGGAAACTTAGTGCAGCCTTCTGACCCTTTTTTACACAAAAGCTAATTCAGATTGCTGCCATTGAACAAACAACTCTCAAAATATATCCGTCTGTCTTGTCTTAACAAACAACAGCTGTGAAATGCTAAAGAATGTTTATCCTATTTTGTTTACATCATGTTTGAATTTTTTTTACTAAACACTTGGTATATCTAACCAGCATTTGAACAACTGTGACCAGATCAGTTGGATAGGGGTACAAAATATGTAGGTCATTTCCTAATTTTACAAAATTGCAACCTTATAGATTGATAGAATTTGAAATTTTGTTTGATTTCCAAAAGTGAATAATGACAGTAGAAATATATCTTCAGTGTCTCTTATCATCATTTATGGATTCTGGAGTAGTTTTGGGACAGATTTAACCACCCTATGGCAATTACGATGTCAATTACATAAACTTATCTGTAAAAGGTTTATAAAGTTGAATGAAAAATGTATTCAACCAGTTATTCACTGCTGTAGGAGATGTACAAGATAGAGAGTGATCTGGGACTCCTACCACAGAAGTGGAAGACAGTGTGGGACAAAATAGAACGTCCAACCCGGGATACTATCCACAGGAATGCTTCCTTTAACACTCAGATGGTGCGCTCCCACGGCCGCTCCATCCATAAGCGTTCTACCCTGGAGATTCTTGTCAAGGGCAAGATGCTCGGTGAAGCTGCTAAAATGTTCAGTCAGCCGCACAGATTTGAGAAGTACACCTACACAACACCTGTGTATTGTGATTACTGTTCACAGGTCCTGTGGGGACTTCTGAAGACAGGTCAGTATCTAGTTGGTAAATGTAGAGACTAATAAAGGTAGGTTTGTATCTAGTTGGTAAATAAGGAGACTGATAAAGACAGGTCAGTATCTAGTTGGTAAATGTGGGGACTAATAAAGGCAGGTTTGTATCTAGTTGGTAAATGTGGGGACTTTGAAAGACAGGTCAATATTTAGCTGATAAATGTGGGTACTTTGAAAGACAGGTCAATATTTAGCTGGTAAATTTGGGGACTTTGAAAGACAAGTCAGTATTTAGCTGTTAAATGTGGGGACTTTGAAAGACAGGTCAATATTTAGCTGGTAAATGTGAGGACTTTGAAAAACTAGTCAGTATTTAGCTGTTAAATGTGGGGACTTTGAAAGACAGGTCAATATTTAGCTGGTAAATGTGAGGACTTCTAAAGACAGGGCTGTATCTACTTGGTAAACGTAGATTTCTGTGTAAAGACTTTAATTACTGGTGATGCTTTGACACTTTGGTAGTAATAGAATCAGATGTATAGACACTGTACACAGAAATTCTATTTATAGGTATGCATTGTGCAGACTGTGGCTATAACTGTCATGAAAAGTGTGTCAACAACGTGCCAAAGAACTGTACAAAGCTCAAGATTGTCGCCGATAGCAACAGTAGCTCAAATGTGTCGCGGGCTGGAGGCTCTGAGTCAGGGTCTGTTACAGGGGGTGAGTCATTCTTCTCAAAGATTGGAAGCAAAATCAGATATGTTACTGTAAGATGGAGTGTTTTTGGCCATAAAATTGCACTATGAATATTTAGCTGGCAAATTGAGAAAGTTATAAGATCATTTCAGGGCCTGCTCTCTAATGGTGAAAAAGTATGTGACTAAAATTGTATATTTGATTTTGACACTTAATGGTGAAATATTTCTGTTCTGGTATAATGAGTGCTAGTGTTTTTCTATCAGAACATGCATTTAAATTGAACTTCACATGACACATAATTATAGCTGTTCAAAATTCTGTTTATTTAAGATTAAAATTACATCCCAGGTAACAAAATGTGTACTATTACATCACCATGTCTTCTCTTCACTGAATGATGAAATGAAGGAAGTAGTTGTATGCTGTTCTGTACAGAACAGAAAATAAGTCATGTGATGAAATTGTTATAATTACTGTACAGTTGTTTAATTTCCTGTATGATACAGATATACAGCTCATTAGTTTGTTGGAGGTTTTTGTTACGTTTATCACTCTGACAACAGCCAGGGTCATTTTGCGGCAGAGTCCCCTCATAGTAGCTGTTGGCTACCTTACTGAACAACATACTGTTAATACTTCATACAGGGAAATTTTTCTAAAGTTTAACCTTTGTTCCGTTTGCTCCTTCACAAATAGATAAAGTGTTTATATTTCAGAGAAAACATAACACTTTGCAAATTTTAAAAATTGATACAAAGAAGAAAATATGAATGTTTCCAGTATATAATAGCACCACTAAAGGACTTGATGACTGGAGTGCTTACTTTTATTACTTACTATGAGTATGTTTTGCCTTCAGTGACAACAGTAACTAGCAGTGCTGCAGGTTTTGAACAGATGTCTTCAGGTAGTGGAGAACAGCCAACATTTGAGGGATACCTATACAAGCGTGGTGCTCTGCTCAAGGGATGGAAACAGCGCTGGTTTGTCCTTGATTCAACCAAACATCAGGTTAGTCTCCCTAAAATTTCGGAGCTTTTGAAATATCATAACCAAATCATGTATTGTAAAACCATTGCTTTTCGTGAGGGATTCATTTTCATTGATTTTGTGTGGACTCAACAATTCAGACGTCCAGAAGTTGTATTAGTACAAGTAGATTTATTGACCTTTTCTATTCACAAAATAAAATGTTCACCAAATAGTAATTTTCAAAAAAAAAAGAAAAAAAAACATGAAAATTGAACCCCACAAAAATATCAGATTTCTCAGTATACTATTATCATCGCTGTTTTATATTAATTATGTACATTGTATATATCAGTGTTTGATGTGTTATACCATTGTTTTAACAGCTGAGGTATTATGACGCTATGGAAGATTCTAGTTGTAAGGGGTTCATCGACTTACTAGACATTGTGTCAATACAGCCTATCAAAAATGTACAGGGTGCACCAAAGAGATCTGATGAAAACGCTTTCTTTGAGGTACGCAACATAATTTTCTTGTTTTGAACCATCAGAGATGAAAAATTCTTTTATGGCAAGCCAAAGTGAAAATGCCTTCTTTTTTTTTTTTTTTTACAGATTTCCATCAATCGATTTGTTGGTTTCTGTAATCCATTTATTGATTATTGATATCCATTATCTCTCCATTAATTGATATCAATAATTGATAATCTTATTCAATCAATTATTAGCTCCCTTGGTCCAAGAATCAGTGAGCTTATGCCGTCCATCCATCAACTTTTCACAAAAATCACTTAAAAGACAGCAGATCTTGACCAACTTTGGTCTGAAGCAATCTTTTGTATACAATGGGCCTGGCCGCCCAAGGCAAAGGAGGCTGAATATGGAAAAAGTATTAAGTCTGAAAACTCTGTCTTGTGTTGGAATAGATATCTTGTCCTAATTTGACTTAAAGTATCCTTGGGTGTAAGGGACTCAGTATTGCTTAAACTATTATTACAAACGTAAACATTACTATCAATAGCTCAAATGGATTAATTATGAATCTCAGTCAATCAATTTAGGGATATCCAATATAAGGACTGTTCCACATTAGCATGTCCTATTTTTTTGCATTATGCAACCTTTTCATATGGTCTCAAAAATCAATGTTTCAGTTTTTTAACCCCATTTGGAGTAATTGTGCCCATGTCTGACCCCAGGGACATGTTGAATACTTACAGATAGGTTTGGTGGCAGAATAAGCCAAATATTGTACTGTAACAATGATTTATTGTCTCCCTTTCGTAAGGTATGAATGTAAATATTGTATTATTTTGTGTTTCAGCTGAAGACAGTTCGTCGAGTGTACAACTTCCTGGCATTTGATGCTAAAACAGCCCAGGAATGGATTGACCGAATACATAGCTTTATATGAAACCTCATTTAGACATTTCCTAGCCTCACAGAATTCTCAACTGGTTTCTTTGGAAAAGATTTCTGTAATTTAGTGTTGATGAATATGTCATAATAGAACTTCTTGAGGTATAACACGGTTTAGAGAAGAATCATCGACCGTTAATTGAGTGATCAACGATAGCATGTCTCTGTGTGTTGTGACGGCCACACTATGTAACACATCAGTCGAAGAACAGGGTATTTCACATAGTGATGGTCTCGTTATAAACCATAGCAGATAAACGGAGTGGAACATAGTGTTGTGAGGGACCGAGGGCATATATGGTCACAAAATTTGGTTGTGAGAGACCACAAAAGCAGGAATGACCTTGGTAGAGGTCAAAATGACCACTGATTGGCTTGACACTTCGACTTCAACTTACCTCACAGCTGATACACATTACAAGCAATTTGATGACTTGTCAATGAAATTGAATTAAATTACTCCTGCATGCATTTCGCAATTTCTTTTTCTTAGATTGGTGTTAAAAAATTTTTCATTAAATTGAACATTTTTTCATAATTATGAATTTGTAAATTCAAGTATATTTTAATTAAATTAGAATTTTATCAAGACTAACATAAAGAGAAATTGTCCATTCAATGCAGTGCTCTGTTCACACTGGAGGAAAATGGCTTTAACTGGTATAGTGTGTGTGTTTTGGGCTAGGGTCTATAGACAGAGTGTAACAATGTATGGTGAGTGAAAGGTCAAAAGGGCTATTTGTAATCTGTTTTACATGGGGATCAAATGTTTATAACTTTGCACAACATCATACTATTTATTATTTTACTACATACCTTATAAAAGATGTGACCATTTTTGTGTCAGTTTTATGTGACTGTCATAATAACAAGTAATACACTTTTTTTTTTGTTTTTTCCATTTAGTTAAGTAATTGATGTTTGTACAAATATGCTTAAGTTTCATAAAGCTGTGTGATTGTTTTCAACCATTTGTAAAAAGAAACGAGTTTTATTGTAGATACTGTTGTTTATGTATATATATCAGCCTGCGGTTTACTCTGTTTTGTAAATAACCCAATATTTGTATATGTTTTTCTTTGCTCAGTTTCAAGTGTACATATGTACATGAGTTACAACACCAGTCATTATACACATCTACACAATGTCATTACTACACTGTAATCGACATTGGAAATGACAGTTGACTCCTCAATCTGTCGATAATGAGAAATTAGAGTGAAATAGTTCTCATTTGCAGCAAAATATTTAGACAAGAAGTTTGAAATAACTCTCAGATTTAGTACGATATCAAGACAAGAAGTCAATTTGAAATAATTCTCAGATTTTGCAAGAAATTGAGAAGTTTGTTTGAAATCATTCTCAGTTTAATTTAACACAGTTTAAAATGATTCTCTGTTTTAACAAAATAACAGCACGTTTGTATATTTGTTATATTTGTTTTTATTTTTCACAGGTACGTTTTCTCAATAATACATTAAAATCCAGTTTGATTTAACATGTCATTGAATTAGATGTTTCAATCGTGGATTTTGTTGTGATGCTTTCATCCCTGTTCTTAACTGGTAATATCACATTAACACTAACACCAGGTATACTTATTTTAACAAATAATCTTTTCATCATGTCTTTTTAAATAATGTTTTTGTTTCTTTAATATATTTTACTGACTTCAACCACTAAAATGATTTTAAATATTTTATGGGTATCTAAGGAACATAACATTTGTCACTTTACTGTTGTATTATGTAAGATTACAATACATTGTCTGGAGTGGTCTGGACATGACATCTCTAGTCAGGGTAAGGTTGTCATCTTTATTGTACTAAAGGATTCAATATTTACCCTTCAAAATGTAAATATTTGTTCAAGGAATTCTCATGCACCATGACATGATTTTGGCAGTATTACAATATAACTTATTGGATGTTCTTTTCAGAGAATACTTTGATATTTTAAGTACAATCTTTGAGTTTTTTAACATGATCTTAAGTTAACATGATTGAAAAGTTTTCTGTACAAGGGTTTGGATGCTATATCATGTGTGTTTATCAACACATTTAGCCAGCAATATAATACAATGAACAGATCTTCACAGAAAAACATTGACCAAGGCAAGAATAGAAAGCATTTCAACAGACATGTAACAAATATGCATCTTTATATATTTGTTGACGTTCCCTGGAAATCCATGACCTTATTTCCACCAAAGAAATCTCTTCTGTTGACATGCTGAGATTTCATTAGGCTTTATTTAGGAATCATATAACTGCTTCCTAATGCTTTGAATCTTAGTATGTGCTTATTTTAGTTGGTATGGGATTGGGCTCTCTGCTGTAGAGAATCTCTCCCAATGGCACACAATTCTCTGCCACTGGAAGGACCATTGGTGCCAGGAGGATGGCAATCTCTGCCACTGTGGTCAGGAAGTCTGCCACTGGGGTGGGGATCAGTGTCACTGGTTTGGGGATCCGTGCCACTGGGGTGGGGATCTGTGCCACTGGGAAGGGGATCTGTGCCACTGGGTTGCAGATTTGTGCCTCTGGGAAGGGGATCTGTGCCACTGGGTTGCAGATTTGTGCCACTGGGAGGGGGATCTGTGCCACTGGGTTGCAGATTTGTGCCACTGGGAGGGGGATCTGTGCCACTGGGTTGCAGATTTGTGCCACTGGGAGGGGGATCTGTGCCACTGGGTTGCAGATTTGTGCCACTGGGAGGGGGATCTGTGCCATGTCTTGGGCTCCTTATTAACACATCATTGAACAGGAGTTTACCTGTAAATATATCATTTCATATTTATGTGACATGTATATAATCTGTACGTAGGAACTCTGTACAGTCGCTATATATAAAACATGACACTGTACATACCTGTATAACACCATGACCATGTTTTTGTATTTATATATTAAGTGGCTCAAACCTAGCTACTTATTGGACAGCTATTTTCTACTTGTCTGTAATGCTTTTTGGAAGTTTTAGTGTAAAAGCTATGCATCAGTGTATTACTTTTGTTGATATACCCATTTTTCTATGTGGGCTGTCAGTCATGTGTACGCAGTGTTGACAACTTATCAGATTATCTGGCATGACCTGTTAAACAAGGGTCAAAGGTCAGGGGGCATTTGTATAGAAACATATTTTCATTTCATTATTGTGACTTTTTTTGATACTGGGAATAAAATGCAAAGATCATTTAATGAACAGAAATGGACAGAACCTATACTGTAAAATGCCTCTCCTACGGAGTTATTATAATTCAGATGATACATAGGTCCGTGGAAGATCATGGAATGTTTGAATTTACAAACAGAAGAGAATATGTCACAAATGAGGTCCTGCTGTGCTCCACAAATTCACAATTTCTATCATTTGTAATATCATACTGGTGCTTCAATGAATTGGGAAGTGAGTTGGCAACACTGTGTGCGATTACATTGAATCATGGCTCTGTATAGGGCCCTGATCAACTGGGGTCCCTCCAAGCTCTGCTAGTACAATGTAAACTTGACATAGCCAGTTTGTTGAGACTTGATTTCTAGACATAATGCATTTCCTAGGATCTAGTTAAAAATCAGATCTCGTGTTTCCTTTTTGTATTTCATATCTCGTCACATTTAAGGAGGTCGAAAATTAAATCGGAATTCTCATTTTGATTAGATTGACATGTTCTGGTGAAAGAAATTCAGAAATACTGTTAAATAAAGTGTATGTCCTTGTGTGGTTTTCTAAACATGCTTCATCAAATGATTCAGTGATTCTAGAATCACCTGTTTTATATCAGTCATACTGATTTCTTGTTTTACCTGTGAGGTTACCTGTCTTGGCCAGTAACATCACTTTGTGTGAGAAACATATTCATCTTCTCTCTGTAATATTGCCATTCAAATACTGTCTCTATTTGACAGATGTTTGAAAATTTACAAGTAGACTTTAACTCTAATTAGCTGTGTTAACTATGACTGAGTAATCCAGTAACACTAGTGTGGTACGTTGAGTGAAAGATTAATTAATGTTTGTAAATGTTATCAACACCGCTGTCAACTGACCAGATTACTTCATATAGTGTATTTCAGGTTATGATCAGTTGGATATAGAAATACTATATACTTCTACCACTCAATAGCTGCTGTCATCTCTTAACTTTAGTGTAGCTCAAATTTCGTAGTTCTTCCATAGTTCTTCCAGTTATCTCTTCTGTGGTTACTTGTACTGTATTTCTGGGAAAAGTTGATCACAAAAATTGTTTGGGCAAAATAGGGAAAAAAATCAGTTTTTCCTGTTTCGGCCTAAAAAAAATTTGGGGGGGGGTGGGGTTAGCAGGCATTTTTTCCCCCAAATAATATCTACTTTTGACACTGACTACTCCAGTACTACATATTGATAAGGGAATGGTTTATACCCATGTGTCTGGTATGTTTAAGTGTTGTATATGTGTGTTAATAGATTCCTTTCGGTACTTTTGATGTAGCTTCCCCCAAGTTATTTGTGGGCTATGAAATAATTTTTTTTTATTTAAAAAAGAAAGAAAAGAAAAATAAACAAATAGAAATTTTGTCAGTATCTGTCAAAGCAATGTTAGTTTAGATCATTCAGAAGAAATGCCTGATATACATGCTTGTCTGGATCACCTTATCTCATGTTTGGTTTTTAGAAAGTTCATGTCTTTAGGTGTGTGTGCACAATAAATTTTATCGCCAAAACAGATAATGGCATGGATATTTCCCCCAAATAAGTTTTAAGACATGCTTGACACTAGTCCTTATAAAACGTAAATACAGGTCAGGTGTCTAAGCTGCTTGGGATTGCCAGCAAACAAAAAATCAAAAATAATTTTTTGCCAAAATTTAAAAAAAAAAAAAAAAAAAAAAATTGGGTAATCAGCAAAAAAAAATTACAATCAGGAAACAGGAAACACAGATTTTTTTTCATCTTTTTCTTTTTTTTTCTTTTTTTTCTTTATGCTGAAAACTGAAATTTTTAAGAATTAAGAATTAAGTTAAGAATTTGAGGACATAAGCCTTCTCATGGATCATGTAAATCCTTGAAAATAACAAAAACAGCAAACCCACAAAAATTACTTACAAGGTATTTTACAGTGTTCCAAAGTGACTAGTCTGGACCAGATCACAAATCTAGTATTGTAGATAATCCCATGCAAATTTTTTATTACCACTTTCATGGAAATATGATATTTGCTCACTAATACTGACTGATCTTAAGGATTTCACACTGTGTGGCATGTTGATAATGGGTTTCATGAATTACATAAATTACTACCAAATTTTGCAGGGTCCTTATAACTATAGATACAAGACTTTTAGGGGTTAACTGGTATGGATGTCAGTGAATTTAGTGTTGAAAATGATAAGCATTATTGCTTGAAATTCTAATCCTAAATGACTGATTATAAAAAGAAAATTGCAGACATTTCAGGTACCACACAATTTTGGCCTATCTAAAGTTACATGTAACTGAAAATTAATAAGTAGAATTCTTCACCTCCATCTGACTGAAATGATGTGAGGACACCGAATCCTCTAATCTATAAGCCTGGAAAGTGAAAGGTAAAGTTTCCTCTATCAATATTTTCCTTTGTGTATTTCAAATGAATTAATATTACATGTGTATGTTGCATGGTTAGAGAAAGTTGAAGGTACTGCAGGAATAATACAGTATGGTTTATTGTTTTGTACTATAATGGACACACTTAGTGCTTAGTGAGGTCATCTTTAACGATATCAAAAATGGTCAAAATGTTCTGTTGATTTTTTTTTTTTTCTGAATTATTTCTGTTACTTATGTTCAGGTGTAAAACCAGATATCATTTTAAGTCCAGGTAATAAATGAATTTTCCAAAGTCATTCAATCAAGAATTGTTTCCAAATAAGGAATATATGTGTTTCTGTCTTGTTAACATAAATGTAGCGAGGGTGATAGGGGAAGGGGGGATGATAGGAGTTGTAGTGAGGATACGGATGGAGAGAGGACAAAGTTACGAGGGAGGGGGACATAGTGAGGGAGGTAGTGAGGTGATAATGGGGGATGTATTGAGGGTGACCTACAGGTTACTATCTATCAATTTTCTATGCATTTTTAAATAATACTGTCATCTGCTGCTTAATATGCTTCAGTGCATGAAGCCTTGTCTCAACTGTTGATAGAACGGAGTTGGTACAGTGTATCAGGAGTGATGTGGGGATTTGTACATATGTGCCTGTCATCAACATGTGTACATCTACAATATGTACACATTTATAACTTTTACTCATAGTAACCCTCCATTGTACATTAACTACAGAGATATATATAAGGTGTCTATGTTTTGTATATGTACATGTGTATTGTACAGCTACATGTGTACATGTGTATTGTACAGCTACATGCATACATGTGTATTGTACAGCTACATGCGTACATGTGTAGTGTACCTAAGCATTTGTATTTTACATGTACCTGTGTAGCATATCTCTACATATGTGCATGTGTAGTGTACCTCCACATTTGTACCTTTCTAGAGTACCTCTGCATGTGCACATGTATTTTATATGTGCATGTGTAGTGTACTTTTGCGCATGTACATGTGTATCAGTGACGTTTACCTGTACACAAGTACATGTGTTTTGTACATTCAGGTGTACATGTTTATTGTACATGTGTACCAGTGAAGTATACCTGTACACAAGTACATGTGTTTTGTACATTCAGGTGTACCTGTGTGTTATACATGTACCTGTGTACCAGTGACGTATACCTGTACACATGTACCTGTATGTTGTACATGTACCTGTGTACCAGTGACGTATACCTGTACACATGTACCTGTATGTTGTACATGTACCTGTGTACCAGTGAAGTATACCTCTACACAAGTACATGTGTATTGTACATTCATGTGTACATGTGTGTTGTACATGTACCTGTGTACCCTTGTATTTGATGTATATGTGGAATCATTATGTACATAGGTATCGTGTTACCTACCCTACATATAGCATGTGTTGTGAAATGTGTTTATATTTAAATTCATATATGTTTTAGGTATTTGTTACCTTCTGCAAATAATTTTTGTTGACTCTGTGCAATAAAAGACATGACTTTTTAGAAACACTCATTTTGTTTTGTTATCACTGCCTCCAAATTTTAAGCTTTTCTAGTCACTTATGTAGGAACAGGTATCCCCCCACCCATCATTGGCCTTCATCCATCTTCTCTTGTCCATCCATTCTTGATTATTGTTAATGCTGTGCCATGAAAATTACTGACTGGAGCTCTCACATTTCACATGTAGGTTCTCCTTGGTCCCTAGTTTTGGCTCATTGAATAATTCCTCTTGATTCCTAGTTGTGCCCCCTTATTCTCAGGAGCCATGTTGGATTTTGGTTACTTATTATCACTATCCCAGTTCTGGTTCAATATACTCAGATTTCATATTCAGATTTCAATTCGTCCCAAGTTGAGGGATGGCCATCTTGGATTTTGACAGTTATAGCCTTTCCTATCTCTATATCGTAGTTCTGGCTGGATCATTCTTAAATTCATATGTTCCCCCTTGGTCCTTAAAGGAGTCCTCTTGACTTTGAGACTGATCAGAAACTCAAACTGCCTGAAATGCAGGCAATCATCTTGAATTTTGAAAGCTTAAATTTTTTTAACACTTTTATTGAAAAATACTAGATGGATCTCACTCAAATTTCAATGAAATGGTCCGTTCATTGGTGCCCCTACAATTTTGAGATTGATCAGAAAAACAAAATGGTTGATAGAATAAATGGATCTTTCATGTGATGAAAATTATCAGAATTAAATCAAATGGTGGTTGTACATATTTTTTTCAGAATTCCTGCTACAAAATAAATGGAGTGCCTTTGGTTCAGGCACTAGAACCAATCAAAGTCATTTCTGGTCAGCAAACTGAGATTTTGTCTCCAGTATAATGGAGTGACAGCTTCAACATTTGTGTTTAACTCGAAATTTTTCAGAATTCAAACTGCTACTTTACAAGCAAGGCTGTGTCAGCACATGTTTTAATTACAATTTTAGTCAAAGCTTAATTATTTTGTTAATTATCAAACCAATGTTCAAGTTTTCTATTTGGCTTTGTGTCAGGTTTAATTCCTTTGTGCTCTAGCCTTGAATATACTTATGTCTATGCAACACACATTTCAGATTTTAATTTCATCTACAGTTTACCGTTAATTGGACTTTGTTAATTAATTGTACAATTAAAGATTTCCTCTAATGTACACAAAGTACAAATTCTTAAGTCAACCTTCCCGGGGTCAATCAGGTGCAACAATTACATAATCGTCAACCTTCAGGAAGAATTAGTGACTTTGTGAAAGTCTAACTTCCTGTGAATTTTATTGGGAGGGGGGACATACGATTTCGAAAAGTTGGAGAAATTTTTGTGGTTATTAGAACAATGAATATCATAAGTGGAACCTGATTGCTTAATCTTGGTGATACGGAGAAGCAAGGAACGTGCGAGGTATATAATTACTCTAGTAACAGGGATGACTTTGTGATATTATCGTTCCAAAAATAACATTATTCCAGAAAACAAATCTGAACACATCTGTTGTGTATAAACATACGGCCCGACAGGAATATCTTGTCGAATACCAACGTTAATTATTTTACAATTGACAGCTGATCCAGAAAATAATGTGATGCATTTTTGTGGTAACGTGTTCTTATCGTTCACGTAGAAAGAACATATTTTCTTTATTACAAACAATGTTTATGTAGTTCCATGCAGTGGCAAGCCTGGTCGTAAGACGCGTGCCTCACCCAGCCCAGTGTTTAAAATGTAGTCAGATTCATCGTCTTAAAGAAAAACAATAGCAAGATAAATTTATAACGAAGATGGTAGGGAGGGGTGGGTAAGATGTTACATACATAGTCTCTGGTAGGGCTCTGCTGGGGGTGGACTGGGTTAGATGGGATGCGCCTCAAAATACCAGGTTCGCCGTTGTGTGGAATTGCACAAACATCTTTTTACAACGAGGGCATGTGTTCTTACCTTTGAAACATTGATGTATACTTATAACACGTAACCACAAAAATGTGTCGCTTTATTTCTTGAACCAATAATAAACAGAATCTATACCAACACAAATGATTTGTAAGTGGCACAGTTCAGAGTATAACCATGTCCAAAGTAAAAATTTTACGAAATTTAATAAATTGTGGATTAAGGGCACCTCCCCGGTCGATATCTTACCATTTGCTTTGGTATTTAATTCATGGTCTAGGTTTTACACACTTCGGTTGTGAGCATAAATAACCGAGTTTTATAAAAAGACGAAACAGTTTTCTAGTGAAATTTTAATTAATTACTGGCTAGGTCACTAAATTTGTATTAAAATATGTGTCTTTTGTCAGGGATTTGGCTCTCGACTCGTGTGTAACTATATCTATTTTAAATTTTCTACATAAACATGGTATGCGACTTTTAAACGATAGAATTAAGCTTGTTATAAACACAATAGTACTGCCGTTATTTATGCTATATAAAGTGTTTGCATCCAGCTATTTGTGTAAATGTCAAGGGTTTGAATTCACTTGGATGTGCTCCAGTACGAATTGAGGGCATCACACCAAATTGGAATTAGACATGTTGTAAGTTCAATACTCGTTTCAGCTTTGCAGAAGAACGCCGACATTACAATTGCTTTGTCTAAGATTGGTAATTTCAGTATTCTTTACAGAACATTTGATCGCACGTGACTGACTTTTACCACGTTAAGACGACATAAATGTATATCGATCTTTTCCCACTTCGAAACCAAACTGGACGGCTTTCCACCAAGCTGTATGATAAACGTGATGATTTCACTTCCCCAATGTGAATTCCCCATTTTCAGTTAGCAACATTCCTGCGTTCCTGACATCTCGTGTTTACGTGTCGAAGTTGATTCGATATTCAAGGTCCTGTTTCAATAATCACGATTTTTTAGCAAGAAGTCATCAACTGACGGACATACTTGTAGATTAGGGTTTCGAAAGATGCAGGTTGGTGAAAATTATGGCAAAGTTTTACGGTCGTTATAGTGGTCTCATTGAAAAATACCCTATTTCTTTGTGCGATATGACGCTAGACGTGTTTGATGCTGGTTAGTTTGCCTGTTGGTATACTTTTATCTCATTTTAGACTCTTTCGGAACACCTGGCCTTGTTATTTTTTTCAGGAGCTTCCGTGTAAATTTTTCTGTTAGTCATATTTTGTCCCACTTTTAGTGAATTTCAGTTTTGGATTATGCTTATGTTGACATGTTGGTATTTTCTTGTTATAAATATATATATATATATTAGTCACTGCAGTTCATTTTGTCACGACAAAGATCATATGTCGAACTGACCTATATCATCGATCGTTCAAACAATGCCGTAAGTATGTACCAAACTCGACCAGAATCAGACGTAATTTCTACGATAGTGTAT
This sequence comes from Ylistrum balloti, assembly GCF_031769215.1. NCBI lineage: Eukaryota > Metazoa > Mollusca > Bivalvia > Pectinida > Pectinidae > Ylistrum > Ylistrum balloti. Next base: position 538,620 of record NW_026782147.1, on the reverse strand, counting down.
TATGTGTCTCGACAGTCCCGTTGTGATGGTATGGTGATTTTTAAGGGAAACGCAAAATACACTATCCTTTTTATCATTTTTTTTCGAACTTTAACGCAGTAAAAATGAAAAACCGGAAGAAAATAAGGAAAATACATTTTTAAAAATGTAATTGTGTAGTCATTTCTCGGTATCTGTGTTTTTCAGTCCCAAAAATATACACACGCACAAACAAAACTAGTATGATGTTATTCAAATTCATGTCTCTTATAGTGGGTTCATATGACTTTTCGTTTCAACAGCATGATCTATTTTTATGCCAGGTTTGGTTCAATTTGGACTTGCGGGAAAAATGGAGTGAGATGTTGACGACGACCTCGTCGATGTCGTCGCCAATGAAAAAGTATCATCGTCTCCCTTTCTTTTCATCGCTGGTCTGACAAAACTCATGAATATTTATAGAAATTAACGTCAAACACATTTTATTTGTTATACTAGACATTCAATGCCAAAATCTATATCACTAAAGGTCAATAGGTCAATCTGTTTATCGTATATGTATCAATTTATCGATGTGAAACAACTAACATAATGCTACTCAGCTACACCCAGGAGAACAGTTAGTTCAAAGGCCCTGTACAGTCTGGAAAGTCGTTTTCATAATTTATTTCACAGCACAGTCTACCTGTTGAAATACTGTACGTGTATGTATTACAGGTATGGCAGATAGGGATTCCCAAGTACCTGTCCTCACACAGTCTATTAAATCGATGACGATATCTCTAAAAATAGAACAAACACGTTTTAACTAAGGTATGTTTACCTTGAACACGGTAAAAAAGGTCAAAAACAAAAACAAAAACAAAAAAACAATAAAATGAAAGAAACGCAAAAAGAAAGAAAAAATACAACTTTTCTGTGACACTGGTTCTATCGAACAACCATGTGATAGACTTACCATCCCCTTTGTATGATCTTACATTTTGATCATGATAGATTGCAATTTTCGGCGCCATTTTTTATCCGTACCTCGTTTTCAAATGAAAGAAGTATGACTGAAGTAGCAGTTGAAGTGTACATCGGTCGAACTAACCGTTTCGATGAGCTGTAAAATTAATATATAGATATCACACAGTATTTCATTTTTTTCTCGATATGAACAAACCTCAGTACCTGACTTTTTCGACACACTGTCTAAGCCGATTACAATGACAAAAGGCCACGGTGTCAGATTGGAAAGGTTTTCCAATCCTTTTACACACAATGACAACCTAAGTTGATACAGAAATGTTGAAAACAAAATACAGTTTTAACTAATCAGATTAAAAGGGCTTTTAGTTATGAAAATTAATACTTAGTTAGATTTCAAAATTGGATGAAAACAAACATATATAACTAAATCCGTGGATGATGATAAAACCAGTATTCGTCATACCCAGGTTCTCTTCGGAATGTTTCTTCATTTGTCTATTTGTTAATAAGTGCATAGCTGAAGAGAGCTGAAACTAAGACACTTCTATATCAATACTTTAATAAGTTGCAGCAGGTTATACAAGAGATACACAAGTTAAAGCATCTTATAACACACTTGATTCAGAATTAAAAAGTGTACCATACATCTGTTTCGTCCTTTTAGGACTCATCTGTGGTGCTAAGACGATCTAAGATTTGAAACTTTAGAATCGATTGAGCAAAATCCAAAGTGATCGAAAAAAAAAATCATAATTTGGATTGGGAAGTGCATTGACTCGATAGGTAAATAAATTCTGCAGTTTTCATATATCTGGTTATTTTAGTCAATTGTCAAGTACATATGTAATTTGATATGCAGGTTACGACAAACTTCAGGGACTTTGTCCAACAGCAGTGTCTACTACCGCCTGCAATCCCGAAGATTGCATAGGTAATACAAACTGGGAATACTTCAATTATGAAGTTTTTCAATTCTAAAGTTTGTCCGCAATATTCTCTCGACCTTTAATGCATCAGGGTAAACCTCACATTTAATGACAAACCGAAGTGGTGACTAATTCGTGTCAACCGACATTTAAAGTCACTCAAAAGGAACAGTATTGGAAATACCCGGTCGCCGGGTCGAGACATTACACCACGAAATCGGTATTCGGAAATGGTCCAAAAATACACAATTAAGAAAGAATGTATATATATATATATAAGAGATATTTAAACAACTTCACAAAGTCTTCTTTATATGCGTGTTCTGGTAGATCGTTCATACCTTAAAATAGATAATGTGCATTGTTTTGCCCCGTCATTAACAGTAAAACTTTCCATTTGTGTTTTGTGTATTATTTCCTTATTTTTAGGATAGGGGTAAACATTTGTAACTATTCGTCACAATGTTTTGAATAGTATCAGTTTCAGGAACTTTGTGACAGATCAACAAGAGCAGGAATTTCTAAAGGTAGTTTTTTTCTAACGTATTTTTATTTTACGTCTCCATCAACTTAAATTTCAAAACATCAATTTCGTATGTTAATTTCACTCAGAACTTTCTAAATAAACAGTTGCCACGAGCTGTTCCAAAAGAAAGTGTAACATGATGTCTGTTTACACATGTGTAGGCACTGACTTCATGCCACTTTAAACATATGTGGACACTGACTTCATGTTACTTAACATATGTGTAGGCACTGACTTCATGTTACTTTACACATATGTGTAGGCACTGACTTCATGTTGTGTAGGCACTGACTTCATGTTACTTTACACATGTGTAGGCACTGACTTCATGTTACTTTACACATGTGTAGGCACTGACTTCATGTTACTTTACACATGTGTAGGCACTGACTTCATGTTACTTTACACGTGTGTAGGCACTGACTTCATGTTGCTTTACATATGTGTAGGCACTGACTTCATGTTACTTTACACATGTGTGGACATTGTCGTCATGTTACTTTACATATGTGTAGGCACTGACTTCATGTTGTGTAGGCACTGACTTCATGTTACTTTACACATGTGTGGACATTGCCTTCATGTTACTGTACACATGTGTGGACATTGACTTCATGTTACTTTACACATGTGTAGACACTGACTTCATGTTGTGTAGGCACTGACTTCATGTTACTTTACACATGTGTGGACATTGACTTCATGTTACTTTACACATGAGTAGGCATTGACTTCAAGTTACTTAACACATATGTTTAGGCACTGACTTCATGTTACTTTACACATATGTGTAGGCATTGTCATCATGTTACTTTACACATGTGTAGGCACTGAGTTCATGTTACTTTACATATGTGTAGACACTGACTTCATGTTGTGTAGGCACTGACTTCATGTTACTTTACACATGTGTAGGCACTGACTTCATGTTACTTTACACGTGTGTAGGCACTGACTTTATGTTGCTTTACACGTGTGTAGGCACTGACTTCATGTTGTGTAAGCACTGACTTCTTGTTACTTTACACATGTGTAGGCACTGACTTCATGTTACTTTACACGTGTTTAGGCACTGACTTTATGTTACTTTACACATGTGTGGACACTGACTTCATGTTGTGTAGGCACTGACTTCATGTTACTTTACACGTGTTTAGGCACTGACTTTATGTTACTTTACACATGTGTGGACATTGACTTCATGTTACTTTACACATGTGTAGGCATTGACTTCAAATTACTTAACACATATGCTTAGGCACTGACTTCATGTTCCTTTACACATATGTGTAGGCACTGACTTCATGTTACTTTACACATGTGTAGGCACTGACTTCATGTTACTTTACACATGTGTAGGCACTGACTTCATGTTACTTAACATATGTGTAGGCACTGACTTCATGTTACTTTACACATGTGTAGGCACTGACTTCATGTTACTATACACGTGTGTAGGCACTGACTTCATGTTACTTTACACATGTGTAGGCACTGACTTCATGTTACTTTACACGTGTGTAGGCACTGACTTCATGTTGCTTTACACATGTGTAGGCACTGACTTCATGTTACTTTACATATGTGTAGGCACTGACTTCATGTTACTTTACACATGCGTGGACATTGTCGTCATGTTACTTTACATATGTGTAGGCACTGACTTCATGTTGTGTAGGCACTGACTTCATGTTACTTTACACATGTGTGGACATTGCCTTCATGTTACTGTACACATATGTGGACACTGACTTCATGTTACTTTACACATGTGTAGGCACTGACTTCATGTTACTGTACACATATGTGGACACTGACTTCATGTTACTTTACACATGTGTAGGCACTGACTTCATGTTACTTTACATATGTGTAGGCACTGACTTCATGTTACTTTACACATGTGTGGACATTGTCGTCATGTTACTTTACACATGTGTAGGCACTGACTTCATGTTACTTTACACATGTGTAGGCACTGACTTCATGTTACTTTACACATGTGTAGGCACTGTCTTCATATTACTTTACACGTGTGTAGGCACTGACTTTATGTTGCTTTACACGTGTGTAGGCACTGACTTCATGTTACTTTACACATGTGTAGGCATTGACTTCAAGTTACTTAACACATATGTTTAGGCACTGACTTCATGTTACTTTACACATATGTGTAGGCATTGTCATCATGTTACTTTACCCATGTGTAGGCACTGAGTTCATGTTACTTTACATATGTGTAGACACTGACTTCATGTTGTGTAGGCACTGACTTCATGTTACTTTACACATGTGTAGGCACTGACTTCATGTTACTTTACACGTGTTTAGGCACTGACTTTATGTTACTTTACACATGTGTGGACACTGACTTCATGTAGTGTAGGCACTGACTTCATGTTACTTTACACATGTGTGGACATTGACTTCATGTTACTTTACACATGTGTAGGCATTGACTTCAAATTACTTAACACATATGCTTAGGCACTGACTTCATGTTACTTTACACATATGTGTAGGCACTGACTTCATGTTACTTTACACATGTGTAGGCACTGACTTCATCTTACTTTACACATGTGTAGGCACTGACTTCATCTTACTTTACATATGTGTAGGCACTGACTTCATGTTACTTTACACATATGTTAGCACTGACTTCATGTTACTTTACACATATGTGGGAATATTGTCGTCGTGTGAAAATTATGTATGTAAACAAACAAGTTTTTTGTTCAGAGGAACTGAAGTACGCTCATCGAAAATGTTTTAACGAGTGCACCAAAGTAGTGCATGGATATGACATAGGAGATATATATATACAGAAATGAGTACTTGCAGGGTCATATAGCAATATTGAGTTACACCATTTAACTTAACACAGGACTTATTTAGCTGACAATTTGTCTGTGAGCTCGCTTCTCGGAGTTAGACTGATGTTTTGTACATGCTTCAAATCTATGTCCCCAGATGAAAAGATCGGGAATATTGTTTTGTGCTGTCTGTTTGTCTGTTGTAAACTTGTACATAACTATTGCACCGTACGAGGTAGGGCATTCACATTTGGCATGTGTGCTCCTTGTGAAGAGACCTTTCTTGTGGCACCACAATGTTTGACCACGTGACCTTGATCATGACCTTCGACCTACATTTGCAATTAATTATATATATATATATTAGCACAATGAAGACATTTAATGTTTCACAAAGTGTTTATGCAATTGGCACATGCCCTACACATTTCAGTTTTAATGTCCCACTTCAGAATTTTGTTGCAACCAGGGAATAGTGTTTCATGAACACATCCTGATTCATAATACACTTTTCATGACATCGTCATTTTAATTTGTCAAATGCATGCCGGAAATACATTGTTACAATGTACCATAGCGATCTGTTGGGGTTCGTTTTCCTCCTGTGTAGTACCTCAGCCCGTGTGTAGATTAAGCAGCGTCTCTCGGGCAGGTCACCGAGTACATTTACATATATATATTGGTTGCGGTCACACAGAGTGGTGGGCAGTGGTCAAACCAAGCCATTTTATCAATAAGGTAAATATTGGAACACCACTGACTGACGTCAGAACCATTCTTTGTTTCCACAATCCGTTACATAATATAAGGTAATTTGAAGTTCTACCACCGATACCCATACTAGAGTATGTTTCTAAAAGGTGTGTCTCGAAACGGTGAGATTTATTAACCTAATCCTGGCCAGGTGGGATTAAAGCATATTGCGTAAAAACACTCTCAATTCTAAATCAAAATGTGTTGAATAACTATCATTTTCGTTTGTAGGATAATAAAAAAAATATAAACGAGGAAAAAATGCCTGTGTCATATTGTGTTCTTTTCCCTGTTTTGTCTACCCCGTCAATGTTTTGTGAAAATGTCCAGTTACACAAAACACCAAAATCATAATTTTTATTCATGTATCTGTTTTCCAGTTTATCCGCTTCCATATCCTATATTTGTAATAAAAACTGTTATGTTGATGTTGAAAATATGAATATTTTTATTTAGCTTAAGTATGGAAATTGGCTTACACAAAGTAGATTTTTAATTACACAAGACAAGACCTTATATTGTTTTTCGCTAACGTTTTTTTCAGTATGAATAACATCATTTAGTCCGTTTCATCCATTAAAACAAAATAAAGCTTTTAAACGCGTATTAGGGTCTGAATGCTTGCATGAATTTAGGCTGTGGAAATATTTTATTGCGAAATCCAGAGTTTTAAGAACATCTTGGAATTCTCGGCGATCTCGCGAGAGTTTACTTTGGATATGTCCATGGAGACAAATCTCGCCATATCTTGTAATGGCGCCGATATTCAGATGCGCTTGGTAGAGAAGATTTATAAAAAATAAATCATATTTTTTTATTCACGGGTATCACGTAATTGTGAATTATATAAAACATTACCTTACTGCCGATCCATGCACGATTTGCTAAAAAATCATCTTATCAACTGACTATCTACCGCAACATGTATATAGATAAGAAAGTAAGCAGAATGCGGACAGAATGTCAGAACCTGCTTCCGTCTTCTGTGTACAGCTGGTCACTAAACACCATTCATGACTCAACGACACTAACCACTACGCCATGACGGCAATATCAATGTACATAAGATGTTTCAAAGTTGCAGTGATGAACTGAATACATACAGTTGACGAAATCATAATAATAAATCGTATTGTAGATTGTGTGAATAGATTATTCTTGTGTCGCAATTCATGTAAATACTTGATATTCAAATCCTTGGATCTTAACATATGTCAGTGTATATCAGCTATCGTGTTTATAACTTCGTATTTTGGGATAGAACAAATTACTGAGGAAGTCAAAAGCTGTCTTCCTTAATATGTTTATTATATATGAACGTTACCTTCAAAAAGCGTTTGAATTTAATCTGTTGACCACAAATTTGAACTTTCAAATAGTGTAAATATTCAATCTAGAGATTGCTTTCTACACCTCTACCCACAAGTTCTCTTTGAAGATATTGACTCGAGAAAAAAGATGTTTTTCTTTTTTATTTATGACCTGACCACTTCCCACTTAGAAACCGCAGATTGAGTTTGTTTAGGAAATTTATCAACTTTATTACGGTTTTAAAAGCGATTTGTACTCTGTAAACGATCAGATCTTCATTCAGACTTTTCTTCCATAGCAACACCTAATATAAAGAGGTCACACCTTCCTGAAAATGACAGCATGTGTTCCAAAGACGATCTTATCGTCGATGAAGTTGTCAACTCTTTAAATACCACATTCTACGTCATACAAACCACCAAGCTGTTGGGTTTACGAAGTGGGTCAAGAACACGGGGTCATACAGATATATTTCACATTGTATAAAGATATCTGGTTTGTAAACTCGTCTTTTGTTCGCTTTAGTCAACTGTAAGAAATGCGGTTACGAATTTAGAGTTATATATCACCAGGAAGTTTTCAGAATTCTGTTAACGCCCATTGAAAATGTTTAGTGTATTGTAATTGACAAGAGTCGTAACTTACATTTCAAAAAAGGAAATGACGTCATGCATGCTCTTTAACTGCTTAGTCGTGCTTACAATCAATTAACGCTTATTAAATCTATCGAGGCAGTAGACCGCAGCCTTCCAGTCTCACTGAGCGCCATATTGTCCCGTCTTCAATTAAAATTTTATATTGAAATGTAACTTGTTCTTTGTTGTTACAAGACGGTGTAATATACAGCGGCCGACTGAATTTCACGTGCGGACGACAACAGGTTAGCTTAAATATTATTTGTCAAATGATTTCAGAATGTCTTATTTTTTTAATACACTTTTATATAAAATGGCAAATTTTCAGTCGCAGTTCTTGTTACTTTCAATGTTTTTAATTTCACAGACCAGAGTAAGTGATATCGCTGAGGTTGTCAAACTCTCATAACATAGATATCGTAGATGTGTTTTTAATTCTCGGTATTACCTTTTCATTTTAGTTTACGATGATAATGTCAACAATTTGCCTTTGGCAGCTATTACGTTTGATCGAGTCTTGACCACAGTTGAGAATAAAGTGGGGTGACCACATGCTTTGTGTATTCTGTATCTGTTATACAGTCTAATATCACTTCAACTTTCTACATTACAAAACAAATGTTGAAGGACGCAATAGCTACATAATGCTGAATTCTTTATGTTTTTGTTCTGTATTTGATATTCAATTTGAAGTGAAATGTGTTTTTCACGTGTGTGATGTTTGTTCAATCCAAGTAGTGGGTCAAAATAATGAATTTTATTCTGTACAGATTGATAAGGTGAACCCCGGCAGTCGTAGCATGAGGTGAATTTTATTGACTTTGTCTATTTTATGGTGTCAAATTATCTCCAGTCAGGTGCGAACTGGTCAAATCTACCTGTACCCAATGCACTCAACGGTCAGAACACAGGTGCCCGTACATACATGAGTCAGTTGGAATTACCCGCATCTCGTGACGTCTTCTATATCACGGGACCCATCAGTAGCCTATTGGGATAGCTAATTTGCATATGGTAATAGCATGTGGGTATATAAACGAATGTCGGACACCAAAACATTTAAAAGTCGTGGAAATAAAGGGACGTGTAGACTTAAACACTAAACACAACGGTTTTAAATTCAGTTTTCGGTAAGTACTGTCACTGAGTTGTATGTACAGGTATTTAAGTAAACGCTGGCGGTACCCTTTCGCATAAAAAGCAAAATTAGTTTAAATTACCTTTTAAAATTTACTATCAATGTTCTGCATATGCTGTTACTAATAATCTAATTCCTTTAGTGAACAAGACAAACAGATTTTGTAAATAACATTTAATATTCAGTTAATTCCAGTTTTTTTCTATTAAGACAATGTGGTCTAGTGCAGTACGATATAGAATTAACATCATAACTCACTATAAAAAAACTATTTTTTAAGAATATCTTTCACATCTCAATCAACATTAAAACTTAATTTTCGTACCCAAAGGATATGACATCTTTCTTGTTTTTTTTCCTTTTTCGTTTTGTTTTGTTTTTGGTTTGTTTTTTCTGTTTATTATTTTTCTCTTTCTTTTCTTTTTTGTTTTTGTTTTTATAAACTTAAGATATATCAAGACTTTTTTTAATTCAATCGTATGAAAAATAATGAATCATGAATGTTGGACAGGTGTATGAGTATCCTTAGGAAGTGTCAAAGGTTGAAAATTCACTTTCCAAACTGTTTGCTTAAATATTGTATGTGTATGTACACACAGAATATTTGATCCACAAGTCTATGATGAAAAAGAGAAGTTTTCGTTGCATTACAATACAAATAGCTGTAATAGTGTGGGATGTGGAGATTTTTACTTGTTTGTTTGTATGAAAATAAACTTAATTCCCCTCTTTTTTATATTCACAGACAATGGCGTTTTTCCTTAATGCCCTACGATCAAGATGGCGACATCGTTACAGCGTAGAGGACCTCTCCCCACAGGAACCTGTCCACACCGTATCTTGTATCTCATTGACGGATCTATCGGACAAGAAAGTCCGTCCAGTGTCCGTGTTTTCAGAACCAGGGTCTTTCGTCTTAGATAAGAAACCTAGGGGATCAAAACGTCCCCTGTCGTCTGCCTCACAACTCTCCTGGAACGTCGAGTCCGAGCTGAAGGCGGGAGGCAGCTCGCTGAGCATTTCAGATGGCGGTTATTCATCCATGAACGAGAGTTTGGAGTCTCTATCACGTACTGATAGCATACAGAACAGGTCTTTACGTATCTGGAGAAAGAGGCGGCCATGGTTGGTGAAGAAACATCAGTTGACAGGACAAGAAAGTGACAGTTCAATGTCGATGGACAAAGGCTCGTCAGAGAACATTCTAGAACGTGTCGAGGAGACATCAAATGAAAACGTTGTTGAGGAGAACAACTTGCCCAAAACCCGACCGCGATCTGTTCATTTCGATACATCACTGTCTGACTTGGATGACGATGACAAAGAAAATACAGAAACAAACAATGGATATATCGGGAGTGTATCACGACAGAGCAGTATCCGCCTTAAGTCATGGCAGATACGGCGCCAGAGACGTGCCTTGAAAAAGAAGAGCGAGCGATCTAATCGACGTTCTGGTCTGAAGCTCAACGAACTCTCACACGAACTCTCACACGAACTCTCACATGAACACCAGAACAATAACGAAACAAATCCATGTTCGAGTCCAGGGCTCAACGAACTCGCAAGTGAACGACAGTCGTGATAAAACCTCATCCAGCTTCATACCGATCCATGATAAGTTATCAAATTACTTTCTATTATATTTGTTTATATTGATGTTCATAAATATCACAAAATTAATATTATTTACCAAGTAATCTAGTGATTAGTTTCAGATCTACATTGTTAACAAATTTTCTGTGATAGTGAATGGAATAATGATAAGTGGGTGTGGTGTGAGCGTGGGGCGTGGTATGTTTGTGTGGCATGTAAGTGTATGCTTGTGTGATGACAGTTATGTTTTCTTTTAAATACTTTTGTAGAAAATAAAATTCTGTGGTTCTGAACGTGTCGACTTGTGTTTATTTTGTGAACTATACACGGTACACTTACACTTTACACAGCGCGGGAAACTGTCACATCAACCAGATTGATAGCGTCCACATAACTTCGGACGAACGGAGCCATATTGTTTTAGTATTGTTTTTCTTGTCATTATATTTGAAACAAAGCTGCGCCATCAACAAGCAATGTACAGTACATCAAAATTAAGCCACTATGACCTTCCTCCCAAGTAAAATGTCACAATTACAGTAGCGTTTTTATTCGGACATAATTTTTGAAAGCCAATGATGTCATAATTAAACTTCAGTAAAACATAACTGCATCATCCATAGACGTTGTCCATTGGATATAGGTCACTGCGACTCTCACTTTAAGGTCAGAGGTCAAATAAGTGAAGTTTGTTTTGAAATTATTCAATTCTGAAATTCTTAATGTTAGATCTACAACTCCAAAGTATATGGTTTATGGGGAGCTAGGACGATATCCGTTAGATATAAAAGTTAAATTAAGAATGCTGGATTTCTGGAATCAATTGCTTATAAATGAAAATAAATTAAGCAATATTTTATACAGATTAATGTCAAAATTACACTGTAATGGACAAATGACATTTAAATGGCTTGATCACATCAAACAGATCTTTAATGATATTGGATACACGCGTGTGTTTGATAATGAATTCCAAATGAGTTCGAATTTTTATAAGACTGAAATTAAACAAAGTCTTCAGGATTTATTTTATGGAGTCGTCTTCAAAAGGTCAATACTGTTTGAACATTAAAACAAAATTTTATTTTGAAAGTTACTTAACAAAGTTATCTGATCAAAACAGAGTTTTGATAACTAAATTACGCACATCTAATATTAAATTCCTGATAGAAACTGGACGGTGGAGCAATATAACAAGGGACGAAAGGCCGTGTAGTTTATGTAAACAATATATCGGGGATGAATTTCATTATATATCTATGTGTAGAAACGAAGAAATTAGTAATATCAGATCAAATTACTTGGCCAATTACTTTATCCAAAATCCGAGTGTGTATAAATATGAGTGACTTTTGATTATAGGAAATGTTGAAATTTTGACAAATTTAGCATTACTTTTGAAGAAAATGTTACCTTTAGTTTGATAGTATTTCTTACACTTGTTCTATATAAAATATCTTTGGTACGTAGAGTTGTATGTGTACTATCCATCTTGTCATGTATTTGATTGTTAATACCTGTATGTCCTCATGTTACACATCTTCATGTGTCAGAGTGTATTAATAAAATCTGAAATCTGTTTAAGATGCCTTGGTAAAAGTGAAAACTTGGTCACTAATATGAATTTACATTGACTGATATTAGGATATTGTGACCTTCGTATAAATAGACATTCAATTTACATTACAATGCATATCACCATCAGGCATGATTCCGTGATTGCATTGAAATTAAGCCACCCTTACATCGGCTGAACGTTGTGGTTTCTAACGATGAAAGGTTACCAAATCATTCTTCTGATAAATATGAAGTTATGACATTATGAAGAAAAATCCAATCAAGTCATCCAATCACCCGTCAGTGTCATCGGGTCAAAGTTCAAGACCAAAGTATTTTTTTCTGAACCTTTCAAACAAAGTTAACGAAAATTCAATAGCAAGACATTATATTAAATATATTAATATTTCTATACGTCAAGATTATAGATCCACTACGGTTGTTTTTAAAAATCTCATTACCATACATGAAATATGTTCTTGACAGATAAGGAGAGACGATATGTTCTTCCTAATATAAAAGGTCTAACTTAATTACTAAAAATTGTCCTTCTGTCCTGTAAACATTTTATTTAATGATTTCAAGTTTCGTTTAAGCCACAAAAGCAAATTTTGGAGTTTAAACCAGAATTTTTGGCGCACTTTGGTAATCATTTTACAACAGCAGTGTGAATGCGCGACACTGGTAAGCGATTTAGTCTCGTTTACAATGCTGGCATCTTATCTTTTTATTGAAAATAAGTTGAATTAAAGTTAATAATATTAGGGAGAATCTGGTTGCAGACAGATTCATACACATACTCAGATAAAAGTCACCGAATTTATAACTCAATTCCATTAAAGAGTAAATAGAAAGTTGAAAAATATATTTCATATTTTTGTGAGAAAAGCATTTTTCCTTACTCCCCCCCCCCCCCGTTTTGTACACGAATCTTGACAAGTGGATACAAATATAAAAAAAAAATAATAAATGGTAAAAATAAGTGTAGAGGGGTTTCATGTGAATTCAGAAGTCAACGAAGCGAATGGAGAAAGTAAACCATGGCACAGAATGCGACGGACATTAACAATAGTGGTTTCTAAAGTGAACAGTGTAAGCTTATACTATCTGCATCGGCATTGATTAATCAATTGATAATCTATAAATATCCATGATTATTTATGTTCACATTAGGTTAATGGGCGGGATCATTTCTGCTTTCTATTATAACAAGACTCATAGTCCTAAGGGGTAATGATAGTCTCCAGTCCGAAGCCGAAGCAGACCGAGACCAGGAATGGTTATAAAAGGGAAATGCAGCTCACAATGCACACAGAAAGATTGTATCGGATACTAAGTTTCTTCGTCAGGTGCCTTACTACTTGAACTTCAGGTAGGTTTTCACTTCAAAACATTATGTGGTGTATTTGTGTTTCAAAATAGCAAAAACTCAGTAGTGATTGTAGCATTAAGACCACTGATTGTGCATATGTAATATTAACTTTGACGTGTAGTTTAGTTGACATGATTATGTGGTAACAATGGGTCGAGATGACCAAGAATCCGTATTTTCTGCTTTGTCCTTTATCATGTGCCGTCTATAGATTAAACCTGAAGGCCTAGGATTCTATGTTGCATTTGGCAAGCTAGATTAAGTTCTGCCAGGTTTCTTTTTTCAAATAATTGACCTTGACCCAATTTCAAGGTCACACAAGTCGAATGAATTCTCTGAAAACAGACATTTAGGGTTCTGATATTTAACTGTAGCATGTTGTTATGAAGCTTAGCCAAGTTTGTTCAAATGGTGGACGTTGGCCCTCTATCAATGTCACAGTAGCAGATATTTGTGCTGCTTTATGAGAAAAGTTGTCAAATGACCATGTGGAGCAATAAGTCACTTGCTCTAAAATCAGAGTGCAGATCTACAATTTATGAAGCACACTCTTCAAATGAGATTTGCAATCATATATTTTTGTGTTGCCTGCAAAAGTCGACATATAGGTATGGTGATGTCGGCGTCTGCACTAAGGTTTTTTCATGATAACTTGAGTTCCCTTTGGCCGATCAACTTCAAACTCTTTACAGTGATTCCTCACCAAAAGTGCCTGCTTGGGATTGCTTTTCAGGTTCAAGGGTCAAGGTCAATGCTAGTATAAAAAGATTTAGACACTTTTCTATGAAATTCTTGTTTATGTACATCTATTGTACGAATTTTTTACCAGAAGTCATGATTTCTAATTTGCACACATTTTTTTTCACTCCTCAGGAGTACTTCAGAGCTTGGAAAATTTTCATCATCTTGTTTTGATGTATTGTGCCAAGCGATACTCGTATGTGCCACCTGTCTATCATGCAAGGATCCTTATGGCTGCTCTGGACTATAATAAAAATGTGGACAGAGACATAAAAAGAAATAAAGACGGCACAAAAAAGAAGTAAAGACGGCACAATAAGGTATCTTCTGATTTGATTTGCAGCTGTAGAACCTTGTGCCATATGAAATTGAGCAAAATTTTACAATATTTAGAACAATGAGCCGTGTAATGCTATACATGCTATAAGATCTGGCAATCGGCAAGGACTCGGATCAGTATTGCACCAGCACTTCTGGAAAATAAATTGATGTAGAATATAAAATACACGTTAATAAATTACATTGTGACATATGATTTTCTTGAACAAGTACAGATTACATAGCATGGTAATACACATCAAAGTATTTAACTCAGTGTAGAGAAATGTACATGTTCACTGGGTTATGTCATAGTAGCTGCATTTTAGACTGACGTACTAGAACAATAGAAAAATACAGTTCATCTCTGAACTTCTTGATTTAACATTACCAACTAACGGTATCACAATCTGTTTGCATATACCAGGGAAATTTCAACAAAAAGTCTGGCAGGTGGGCTGTACATGCCGTCAAGGAAGAGAAGTCGTACACTCATGTTGAAGGACTTTTAGAATCTGTAGTGGAGAACCGTTTGGCAGATCGAGTTGGGATGAAGGGAAGACCAACTATGGCACCAAAGGACCCCAGACAGGTTGCGAAGACCATTGCTCCAGTACCACCTCCCCCAACGTCTGAGCTCGTAAAGCAACAAAACAGTAGACTGAAGTAAATCTTATCTTGGCCTGTTTCATAACCCGGATTTGTGATATGATATAGTGGGATGTTCAGAAGACGTTTTTGATAAAAAAATGAACATTGAATTTTTTGAAAAACAGAATTATTAATAGTGTTCATGAACAGTTTTAAAATATGTTGATTTGTTGTTTAATTTGGCACAGTTCTGACCTCAGTATTCTAGTTATATTGATTTTGTGACTTAGTTTGGCTGATTCCTGAAGGACAAATGAATCTATACTGTGCTGTGGCATCCATCTGTCTGTGTCAGTTTTGAGATCTTTATTCATCTTCAATAACACAAAGATACTTGATTCAAGTCTTTTTGCACATAACATGCTGTAATAGAGTCATTTCATGTTTGTTACCAAAAAGAAATGACCTTCAATTGCTTTTTATATGATTTAGGTCAAATTGTCTAAATTTCCAAGTAACATTTTGACCCATGATGATTGTTTCTGTGGCATAGTGGGATGCTATCAAATTTGAGCCAATATATATATATACTTTTTTTTTACACAAATATTTTATTAGTCTATCGATAATTGAGACTGCCAGGGTTGGGGCCCTGGGATCAGTCCCTTACAAATAATGCCCTCTCCACAGAAGGTTCTCGCATACACCATTCATACGCACAAATATAAATATTTACATAGTCTAGTTTACCAGTTTTTTTTGTTTTGTCTTTTTTCAAATATCTCTTTTCACAACTTCTTCACACCACTTTCAAACTGTTCATTGTATAGTTTTGTTTTACACAAATTAATCAAAACTTTCACACACCTTTCACACATAAAACACACTAAATATCTTGCAATAAGAAACAAGGACCTTTGGACTGATGGAGGCCATTAGAGGGAAGGTTGGGGTTTCTATTTCTTTTGATTAAAGGAGACTTTTAAGAGACATAAATCCATTTTATTGCCTAAATGATGACACTTCAAACAAAAAACTGAAGAATTTTGATAGATTTAAATAAAAATAAATTATCTCAAGGAAGACCTGGAAAAATTCCTCATTTTCGCTCAAAATCCCCCATAGTGTTGTTCTTTGAGGCAATAAATTTTTCAACAGTCATTACTTTTTTGAAAATAGATTTAAATGCCAAAAAGTTTGGTATTAAATGATTAACTTGACTGTAGTATATGTGATGTTTTGTGAGGAGGAGAAATTGGTTTAAAAGCTTACTGAACCGTTGATTGCCAAACCAGATGTCAATTTCCTCTAAAATAATATTGGTCAATTGGATCAGTGTGAATACCAGTGGTAAAGCTCCTCAAAAATTTGCACTGAATCAAAACATTTAGAAAAGATGTGTTCCAGAAAGTACATTTGTTATTGGGAACAATCTGCATTTTGTACAATAAATCATTGGTTGGTAGGATCCTGTGACATATATCTTATACTGAAATATTTGTAATTTTGTCTCCTGTGTATAATTGAATATATTTTTGTATAAAATACTCCAATCCATACGGATTGCCATTTCTCTTAATTTCTTTTAATTGGTGTTTGAACATATTTGGCAGTAAACATGGAATATAAAAAAAATTTGGAATTGGTTTTTGATAACATAATTGAAAGTATTTCTTTTCTTTTTAATAACCTAAAATTTATTCCATTAAGAAGTTCTTCCCTATATTCTTGTTTCCATTTTCTATCTACTTTTCTGATTAGTGCATAATATTTTAAATAGTGTAACCCAGGTATTTCTTGGAATTCAATAATTTTTTTAACATTGCCGTGATTATCAAAAATATCAGATATAGTCTTTAATCCATGTTGTTTCCATTGTGTGAAATGTCTAAGAGATTCAAATGTTGACAGATTTAAGATACTTTCCCCAAGATACTCATTAAAGTTTTTGGTTCTGACTATAATTCTGCTAGAGCCTTAATTACATCTTTCCAAAGACAGTTTTTTACATGTCATGCTAATTCTACTACGCACTATCAAGATCAAACAAAATATCAGGGTTAACTGGAAGAATGTTTTGTATTGATTTCCAAGAAGCACTACACTCGTTATAAATTTTTTTTATCCATTTTATTTTTAAATATACATTAAATGAGTAGATATGCGTTCCACTAAGACCACCTTCTTTTTTATAAATTTTCTTTATCTTCTCTGTCTTTTATTTTTAAAAAAGTATACATGTTTTGGTGAAATTGTTAAATGACAAACACAAACAAATCACTGTGATTCTACCAACCAATGAGATATCTCTGTTGTTCCAAAATCTAAGTAATTGACATACAAGATAAAATTGACAGAAAATCAGTGAATAGAATACAGAAATGTGTTAATGGCCTTACTATATTAAAAAGAGAATTTAAATTATTTGACATGTGGAGATTAAAAAATCCTACAAAAAACAATTTACTTGGAGAAGAAAACAGAGAAGCAAGTAGAATTGACTAGTTTTTGATATCAAGGGAAATAACTCCGAAATTGATTAAAACAGATATCCGTCCTGCTATAATAAAATCAACTGACCATCTTGCAAAATACAAATTAAAGAAGAATCAATATCCTTTTGTAAAAAATAAGCCAAAAATACAAAAAGGAAATACTGAGGACACTAAAGATATCAAAGAAGGAATATACGGAGGACAAAATCATAGAAATGATGGAGTTTCTGGTTATTTTGTAAAATAATGTCTATGTAATACTTCTTAATATTCATATTTAATACTTCATTTGCTTGAAAAAAGAAAGTATATGCTTTATAGTTCGTGCGCTCAAGAGGGTCACAAGAAGATATGGTTCGGTAGGAACGTTATATTCCTTGCGGATAGTAATATTTGATCGAAGATAATTACTTCCGGTTACTTGAACTTCAGTGTGCACAAGCTGATAAGCCCCAGATCACGGTTTTATCTCGGTGGCAACACGATAGAAGCAAGCTGTGCTAATATTTCTGCCGTATAGAAGCTTGTTTTGTTCAGTGTAGACATGTCATGTCTCACAGAATCTTAATCAAACACTTTCCCACATTTGGGACATGCCGAAGTTTGATTCGTTGCCAGCCCTTGTTGACAATGAACCAAGCAAGAGGTGGTGTATCGAGCACAGTTGATAGATCAACTGAGGCAGGGGACCAGGTGGATAAAGAGGAGAGTGACATGCCTTTCATTGTAGGACACGACAAAAAGAAAAAATGTTTCTACATTAACATAGAACAGGGTAAATATCATCACGATCATATCTGATGATACTTTCTGGATCAACCAACAGGTATTAGCCTCTTCATGTATTATATCCAATATGATTTATAATCGAGGTCATTGACTACATCGGCCAAGTGAATGACCTAATTCAAGAAAACATGTCTTGGTTATATAATGAATGGATTGACAATCGCTTTTTATTATTACTTTTTAAAATTTTGATTGTAAATTGTTAAGTATATATCTTATAAAAATAAGAGAGTATTACGACGAGAAAAATAGTGATACACTTATTTCTATTCATCTGTATATACATGTATTTCTCAAGTTATAGTCAGAATTACAAACACTTAAAGATTGACAGATGAGGCAAGCACCTGTTGGTTACATAAGTAACTTAAGAATCACAATAGACTGTAATGAACAGGAGTCTGACATCTATCAATAAGATTTAATAATCCTAACAGAAATACCTCTTCTACATTTTATTGCAGTAAATGTGGTAATTTTAATGGGATTATTACACATCCTTATTGATAAGAGTCTGTTTCTTTTGCTTAAAGTTATAATTGAACAAAATGCAACTGAATTATCTGTAGAATAGTCAATATAAGTTACATTCCTTAGAATGTCTTATTCTGTTGTTGTTTTCATTTGGGGATGCAATTTGATTCTAGAAACCAATGGTTCATCAGGAGTGATGCACATGAAATAGCATCTTCAATTGCAGATCATCTGCCTACGTGTACATCTTTCAAAACAAGCCTTGTTCTGTAATTGATATGGTGTTTTAAAGTCAGGAAGTCATCAAAGCCCCCTGCACTACTCTCCTTTACTGTTATCAAATCATATTTACCACTGATGGTGACCTCCATTCATTTGTAGGAAGTTGACAGTATAGGTTGTCTTTGTAACATTGGCTAGTGTGAATATCATCATAGTCAAGTAGAAGAGAGAGTGTCTAGCTGGAGACTGAAAGGTTGCTAGTTTGAACATTAACTAGGACTGGGTTTTTTCATTACTCTTTCCTTTTAAAGATTTAGTGTGTGTCTGTAGTTAATGTTACACCACAGACCCTGGTGTCTGGTATATATTAAAAAATCTCAAGTGAACTCCATTATACATCCTACATTGAAGGTAAACACTTTTCATTCAATATCTTCTGAACTGGGAGTAAGTAGATTTCTGCAAAAAGAAATTAAGGTAAAGTGAAATAAAGCATTTAAGATAGAAACCAATAATTTTCGGCCATTGATCAAAGAAAAGGGTTGAAGTTCAACATAGGTAGTTACTGATATTTATCAAGTAAGAATGTAATGTTATTATGAAAATATTTTATCTCCAAAAAGACAAACATGTTGATTCCAACATGCTTTGCATAATTTTTCATACCAATCCAAGTTGATGAGCCAGGACTTGACATGATGGGATAATGATCAGATGTAATTAAATATCTAATTGTTTTATTTCATCTGATGTGATGATCGATTGTTATTTTTCATACCAGGTAATTGATCATTGGTATCTTGATAATTTCCTGTGATTTAGCAAAAATAAAATTTATATCATGTGTAATATTGATGCCTATTGGCATTAAGATCCATTCTTGTGTAAATTCTAGGTGAGTGAGGTGTTTCAGGTTTAAGTTACTGGAGAGAAAATATTACTGCCCAAGAGGATACATTTATTTTCTATAAATATATTGAACACACATGGAAAAACCTATCCAATTTTAACTGATTTCCCATCACTTTAAAAAACTAATCATGCCATATCAAAATTAATATCAATGAATTACCATCTGAAACCTGAAAAGAGGAAGCTAAAGATTTAGAAAAGATTATTCTGGTTTATTTGTCTATTCTTTTTAACACAGACGGGAAGAGAAGAAATGAGTCGGCTATTTTGGAGTATGAATGGATTCGACCTGGTTTTGTAGATCTTTATCATACGGAGGTTCCTCCTGTCTACAGAGGACAGGGTATTGCAAAAATTCTAGCAAAGGTAACATATTTTATAGTTCATACATAGATACTAATTAAACTATCACATTATGAACTCGCTAAATCTGGCTGTCCATATCACCCTTCCCTACTTTGTATGTAGTCCATTGTCAGTCTTCTCTCCTTAATCTTATGGTTCCTGTTTCTTGAGAAGCACTTGATGGATCATTATAAAACTTGAAATGTAGGTTTCCCTTTGTCCTTAGTTATATATGTTAATTTTAGGGTTGATCATTAAAGGCTGATTAACAGCCATCTTGGATTTTAACAATTGAAGTTTTTTTTTTTATCTTATTTCTTAAGAAGTATTGAATAGGTGAGTCTTAAATTTCATGTGTAGATTCCCCTTGGTCCCTAATTGTGCATGAAGTAAATGGCAAACAAAAGTGGCTCTTATAATATTGAATAAACAGTTTTCTCCAAATCATATTTCAACACCATCCTGTGCTGTTGAACTTCAGATGGAAGTTCTTATGTAAATATATTAAAACTGAAATCAAATTAAACCTTTAAACATTGAAATATGTTATTTGCGAATGAAGTCTACTGTATTTAAAAGTGATGTAAATACCCATCCATAATCAAAGCAGTACTCTAAGTATTTACCTTTATTCCATTTTTCTGTACAGGCAGCCCTAGAACACTTTGTAGCAGAGGATGCCAAGATGAAACTGAGTTGTACCTATCTACACAAGTATGTCCAGGAGACGCGACTACCCCGAGTGTGGGACCATGTCTGTTGGGATGAATGACGGCTGTGTTCTCTAATTTAACCAAACATGTTCACCAACTGAACCTCATAGGTTTACTTACACTTTCTAGTCACACGTTATACCAAAGCTTCATCAACACACTCTACAGAAACACATAGTAATATGCAAAATATATGCAATTTAGTCATACATCATACATTCACTATACTTTACCAAAAAGCTTTACCAACACATTCTCACAAACATAGGATCCAAGTAAGCCAAGTTATATTAGAAATACCCAATGTGCTATCAGCTTGTGTGATTGATTAAATATGCGTGTTGTTGTTAAGAAATGTGATCAATTGATTTGTTTTCTTATTTAACTAGATAACATTTACATGTCAATTTTACGTTGAAGTAATTACCAGTATCTATATTTTTCTGACTACAGGTATTTTTATTTTTTAAGATATCTGGATGGTTATGAATAAATACAACAACAAATAGGTGTGTATCGAGTTCTCATTGAAATCATTCAACCATGTAACAGCTGGAACACTGAGTGCAGTACTGATGTGACATTACATCGGATGACCTATTGTCCTGTGTTTCATCTGTCATTGTTCTCCATGGGTTGTCCACTGAACACATAATAAACTTCTCAAGTTTCACTGAAGGAATTCAGTTCAAACTTGCATGGTGTGATCCTAAGATAATCCTGAACAAGGTTTGCTATTTTAGGTTTTTCAAAATCTTTCACAGTCACCCATCATAACCCCCTTGTGTCATGTGAAAAACCTAGTTTAAACTTCTCTAGATCCAATGGCGTCATTGAGCAAAACTTTTTGAGGGATATTAGGGATAGAACTTTGATTTTTCTGCCATTTCAAAAATTTGATATTGTAATCATGTCACTCATTTTCTATTAACATAATCGCAAAATAGTTGTTTTCCTGAACAACACTTAGGGTTTAGTTGAAACTTTCAAGAATTGGTCATGAGATGGTCATGACCAAATGTTGTTTTGGGTAAGTTTAAAAATCCAAAATGACCTCCATTGCCGTCAAAACACTATTTCAAACTTCTCCAGCATAAAAAATTACCAACAGAATGTGAAATATATGCATAGATTGCACTTTAAGTGGACCTATGCCCGAAGTAAGAAGGTCCAATGACTAGCATAGCTGATAAGATCCCAGACAACATTTTCTTTTATGTAGGTCAGGGGTCAAAATGTAGGTCAGAGTGACCTGCTTTTATACACGACTCGCGATCGTTGCCTCACAAATGTGAATTCATATCCAAATGTGAAGTTAGAGTGACTAATAATATAGGAGATAATGCCCGCACAATTAGTCATGATAGCGGAAGTATGGCACACTGAACCTCTTGTTCAGAGCTACAAGCCTTAGGTAAAAATGACTGCCTGTAGTTCTGTGACATGTCACGTGTTAAAGTGACCTCATCTGTTGAAATCACCTGATTCAAGAGTATGGCATAGACGAATGCACATCAGCTATAGGAGAATCGGGTGTATGATGGAGATTTTCAAAATAACATTATTTCGAGGAAACTGGTTTTAACTATTTAGGTCGCTGAATAGTGCAATGGTAGTGACTATGGTAAAGCACACGCTTTTCACTAACCTGCCCGACCACTGAGTACTCTGGGTTTCCTCCCAAAATATCTCCCCCTCGTCCGCCGATTGCATTCGCGCCAACTAAATTGATAACTATCAGATATAACTGGTTCCATGTAATTGTGAAACAAGAGGATACGTTTGCAAAAAAAAAAAAAAAAAAAATCCACGGCACTATAAATTTTGTTTTGGTCATAGAACAATTTGCAAGAAAATATCAATTTAGTACTTTAATTTTAAATACGGATTAGATTGCATTTGGCTTTACATGAACAGTTTTAAACAACTAAGATTTTCTAAAAAAAAATCTTAAGTATTTGTTATGATTTTTTTTAATCGTTAGTGTTTTTTATGATTGTTTGACTTCCCTCGGTTCAATGGCTGATGACTCATGATACAGAAGTGGAGCACTTTTTGACACAAATAACCTCGTAATGAGGATATGAGTCGGCCATTGTCACAATGCCTCGCGGTAATTTATGTACTACAACTGGAAGAATCACTGAGATGGAAAACCAGTGTAGTAAACTGACAGCTTTTCTACGGTGTTACTTCTAAAAAGTAATTTTATTTTTAAATTTATCAATTCTTTCCAGGCGGCGACATTTCGCTTTAAAATTTCGATCGTTGCTCAAAATTATTAGTCCGGGTTTAATCAAACTTTGTATAAGTGAGATCACACAATGGACACAATACATACATCATTTACAAAATAGCTTCTAGATTTTACAGTAAAGTAAATTACAGATGATAAGAAACTGGACATACAGTTTTACGTTTGAGCTAAGTTTCCAGTACTACTTTTATACATATTGGACGTGTTTGATGCTCGTTACTTTTGAAGATTTTCAACTAAATTCAAATTTATGTCGCATAATATATGACTGATTCAATATTTACAAGTTACTTCAGTTCTTAAAATACTCTTGTTTATTTGGAAAATTACCGTTTTATCAAAAATAACGAAGAATACTTGTTAATCACGTGAAAATATTACTTCAAACACAAACTAGACGAAACTTACAGAAGAAAGATTTACAAGGAGGTTATTGAAAAAGGACTTTGTAAAACGAGGATAAACAAACATGGAGAAGCCATTAAAGACGCGAAGTCATTTAGTGATCATAAATTGAAATGCAGATTTGGATTAGAGTCTTACACCAATATTATATAAGACGTATTAGCAATCCCTATATTTCAACACATGAACTCATCATAGAGGCGGGTCATTACTAATATGTTCCCGACTTTAAAGATTGATGTAATGATACAAATGTAATTGTGTTGAGGAGAAAATCCATTCTTTATTCATATGAAAGAAATTTAAAATTGTATAAGTGCCCAAACTTCTTAGCCCTAAATCAACAGCAGAAGAAATATGCACAGTTGATGAATAATAAAAACTGCAATATTTCAAACTCACTGGCTTTAATATATTCATCAATTAAATTCAAATCTTGTTCATTCGGTAAAATTGTACAACAGCATGATACACCTGTGATCACAACATGTTTAGCATTTTTTTTTATTGAATTGATTGCAGTTTAAAATATATCACACTTTTGTAAAATTCATATCGTCAACAATTAATTATTAGTTATCACACGTATCATATAGCAAGTCAGGGACACGTAATGCAAAAGTCAGATGTATAGTTTTTTCTCCGAATGCGTCTCAGTCAAAATCGGTTCCCCAGTGGAAAGTAAGATCAAGGTCTTTCTTGGTAATCCTTCTAACATTTCGTATTTTATAATTTCAAATTATCCAATCTTATCCTGCCCCTTTTCACAAGGACGTTTAATAGGTATATATCATACGTTCCGAGCTGATATGTAATTTAAGGAAAATGTTAAGTAAAAAAAGTATATCATTATAACTTAATTTAGATAAATATCGTGATTGTTTCACTCAGTGTGATGTCGAGTAGAATTTAAGAGTAATAATGTGAATGTGTTTGTAAAAATATGTCTCACCAGGGACGTGTAATGCAGTATTATACGTCCCTGGTCTCACTGATATATCCATCCTCGTCTCTTTTGTGTATGTTCCTTTGTTGCCCAACGTGCTCTGTGGCAAAATTCGTTTATAAAGAAATAGTATTGTTGTTTTTATCACGCTTATACATAATAGGTAGTTTAATGAATGCTATCATTTAATATCAATAGCTCTTTTGAGCTTTTTTAGACGTAAATTATATTTTTTTATTTTCAAGTTTAGTTTTGACGTAATCCCCGGAAGCTTCACTTACAACCAATCAGATTTTGGCTTTCATCGCCGCTACAAACTTAGCGCGCAATTTGACCGCCATTGCTGTTTGTTTACCTATTCGCATAGTGGGCTAAGGAATTTTTCTGCGACTGAACATGCCTTTAGTCATATGAACATGCACTCATAGTTTGGTTATGGAAGTACCGATGAATTGTGTTTTTGGTGATCGGTATGTCTAATCTGCCGGAAGACCGGTGAGTAATGGACTGTATAAAAATTTTCACAATGTCCTTTGTTTTTGATTTGGAATGCCTATCTGACGTAAAACAATCCGAATAATTAAGTAACCAAATGATTTATCTGAAGTAAAAAGTTGAAATCGACATACAAGAACGTCTACATTTTTATTCAGTGCCAAGTTATGCCAAGTGATGTACCGGTGCAATGTAGATTTAGTAGCGGCGATAGTAGTCTTTCATCAGCTGATCATTGTCTTATAGCATAGACAACATTGGAAACTGTCTTCACGTTGGCTCATTTTTGCACGTGAAACTTTTCTCGATCACCAGGCGATGGCGTTTCACGTGCGCGTGCGGAGCATCACTCCAAGAACTGTCTGACACCTTTATTTTTCGTGCGTTTAACTTCATAATGAAAAGTAATAGTATTAGAGTTCGAGGAATTACTTAAATTATTTGTTAACGCTGATTCCACCAAAATGACGTTTGTTTACAGCTACCGAGATAATACTTATCATAGGATTCTCAACGAAAGGTAATATAAATCCTGTCCCCAAAATACCAAAGAATTTGCCAAAGCATTTGTTTCATTTGACTTTTCACTATCCTAAATTTGTTGATATTTTCATGATTAAGTGAGATTCACAATTAACAGTGGGTTTAATATGCTACGCCCAGAAACCTGCCTTCCTGTTATGAATGGCTAGCATATAAGGGTTTGAGGAAGACAACTGGCTGTTGAATCAGAGTGGGTTTCTTTAGACCAGAGGCCTGTACATGTGCAAACTTAATTGATCTGGTTTGTCACATCAGACCTAGGCCTTTCCATTTGGACTTTCTAATATTAGGCATTTATGCATGTATATATGCCATCCTTTTCACTAAGTTGAACATAGGATGCAGTGAAATTTGTGTGAATCTCTACAATTATTTCTAATCAATCCTAGTAAGTTTTCATCACAACACACACCAAACATCACCAGTGAATGGGATATCTATAGGTGGTCTGAAGGGTTGTGACTATCTGCAGTTTTGTTTTTGTCTTGTCGTCCGTGTCCAAGATCATAATGAAATTGCCAATAGATAGTCAGAATCCTTTAGACTAATTTATAGAATGTACTGTTTCATGTAAATCCTATGCATATTTATTACCAATCCAACACTGCTTTCTTTTAGAAATATATGATTTTCTTCAAGGTTAATGAATGTTCTGCTGGCCATCAAATCCGAGCACAAGTGTGTACATGGAATGATGTGTTTAAAGCTGTCATTTTGATTGACTAGTTTATCATGTGATTGTCCCTTTTAACTCAGCCTTAATCTTTAGGGAATGTTAACCACATTTCTATTTTTCTGCTATGTTTGACATAAAGTTGTTTCATCCTTCTAGGATCCCTGACCCCATTCTAAAGGCCTGTGTTTAGAAACCTAGGAGGTTTCTTAGGAAAATAAAAATTGAACTTTATTTACAACCTGACATTTGTTTTGCTCAGAATGACAAAAATGTTAAACATTTAACATGCTGTTTTGCGAATGTGAGCTAAGTACCATTGCAAAGTGTAGCAAGTGTTGTAAATGTTACACTGAGCCAAGAGGATTAATTGTCACTTACCTTGTATACAACATTTTTCCAGAGCTGCAGCATTTAGCAGACAGTCTTTCAGTAGTGACGAGGATTCTGATGACGGAGAGCATATTGACCATGATTACAATGCTCAGGCCTTTGGATACCGCTTCATCAATAAAGGACGTTGGACAAAAGAGGAGGTGAGGATTTGACAATGTCAATTCTAACATTCTGGGAAAGAGTCTATTATTGTAGGGAAAATACAGTGTTTCCAGCAACTCTTTCTCATTGATGGATTTTTTAATGGATGTGGAAGAAATACATAGGGATCAGTTGGAAAGCCTTTTCATCGAACTGATAATTCACATAAATGAAGAAAATACAGTCAGTTGCATATGATGTGAAAACATGTCATCATACTTTTTGTACTGAAATTAAGAAAAAGATTTTGGCTTGAAAATGTTTCAGAGATTTGGAGGTGACCATGTAGTTATCAAAATGTCACTATCAAATTTTTTACTGGTTGTTATAAGAACTTTTATTTTACTGACATTACCAAACTGAAGAAAATGTTCTGAGAAAAAGGTATAAACATCTGTTTTTGACATTGTAAAAACATTGTATGAGGTTTGTCAGACAATATTTTTTTCATTGCAGGATGAAAAATTAAAAAAGGTTTTAGAATATTGTGGTACCCAAGACTGGAAACTTGTTGCTAAGTATTTTGTTGACCGCACTGATATACAGTGTCAGCACCGCTGGCACAAAGTTTTGAACCCTGCCCTTATTAAAGGCCCGTGGACAAAGGAGGTAAGTAGTGATTATCAAATCTGGCTTTGTGACCTATGTTTAAGTTTTATTTATGTGATAATGTTTTTGCTTTGAGTGCCAAGATAAAATACTGTATTGATTTATTTGTGGAAAACATTAAATGTTATGTAAGTGACACACAACTTTAGGGCCTATTGTTTCCAATTTCCTTGGAAAAAGATGTGACCTGTCATGAAACAATTATGACAGTTTCATTCATTGATTTTCTAATTTATTGAAGAAGTACTACTTATACAGTTTTTTTTTAGCCTGTTATAATTGATCTTTTCAAGAACAGATGTGACATTGTTTATCTTGATTATTACAGGAAGACGACAAAGTTTTGGAGCTTGTTCAAAAGTTTGGTCCAAAAAGATGGACACTTATTTCTAAACTCTTGAATGGTAGAACTGGAAAACAGTGTAGAGAAAGGTACAAATTGATAGCTTGACATCTTTCTTCCTGTCAGCTTTTTAGCTCCCCTGGCACAAATGACCAAGTGATCTTGTACTGTTGTGTCAAATCCATCGCCCATTTGACATCAACTTTTTCCTTAAATAAAATTTCAATAACAAGAGGCTAATAGTATACTTGGTTGATAGATTTCTGAGATGAAGCCCAACAAAAAAACATGATCTTGACCCATAATTAAAGTCCCAGAAATCAAATTGGTTCAAATGCTTCACACTCTTTTGATCAACGAACAGGTCTTTTAATATGATACTTGTCATGGTAGGTCACTAGATCGAAGCCTGACAAAGTTTGTGAAAACTTTTATTTTGTAAAACCAATTGAATGATACAGACACTGAGAATTTATCATGATTCTGTTAAACCATTGATGATATGTATACAGGCCCTGTGGTTTTATCGTGATTCTGTTATAATCAGGAGAATGATATGTATACAGGCCCTGTGGATTTATCATTATTCTGTTATAATCAGGAGAATGATACAAGACCTATGGGTATATGATTCTTTTACAACCATGAGAATGATACAGGCCCTGTGGATTTATCATTCTGTTATAATCAGGAGAATGATATGTATACAGGCCCTGTGGATTTATCATTATTCTGTTTTAATCAGGAGAATGATACAGGCCCTGTGGATTTATCATTATTCTGTTATAACCAGGAGAGTGATACAGCCCTGTGAGTATATGATTCTGTTATAACCAGGGGAGTGATACAGGCCCTGTGGATTTATCATTATTCTGTTATAACCAGGGGAGTGATACAGGCCCTGTGGAATTATCATTATTCTGTTTTAATCAGGAGAATGATATGTATACAGGCCCTGTGGGTATATGATTCTGTTATAATCAGGAGAATGATATGTATACAGGCCCTGTGGGTATATGATTCTGTTATAATCAGGAGAATGATATGTATACAGGCCCTGTGGGTATATGATTCTGTTATCATTATTCATTATTCTGTTATAATCAGGAGTATGATACAAGACCTATGGGTATATGATTCTGTTATAACCATGAGAATGATACAGGCCCTGTGGATTTATCATTATTCTGTTATAATCAGGAGAATGATATGTATACAGGCCCTGTGGATTTCTCATTATTCTGTTATAATCAGGAGTATGATACAAGACCTATGGGTATATGATTCTGTTATAACCATGAGAATGATACAGGCCCTGTGGATTTATCATTATTCTGTTTTAATCAGGAGAATGATATGTACACAGGCCCTGTGGGTATATGATTCTGTTATAATCAGGAGAATGATATGTATACAGGCCCTGTGGGTATATGATTCTGTTATAACCAGGGGAGTGATACAGGCCCTGTGGATTTATCATTATTCTGTTATAATCAGGAGTATGATACAAGACCTATGGGTATATGATTCTGTTATAACCAGGGGAGTGATACAGGCCCTGTGGATTTATCATTATTCTGTTTTAATCAGGAGAATGATATGTATACAGGCCCTGTGGGTATATGATTCTGTTATAATCAGGAGAATGATATGTATACAGGCCCTGTGGATTTATCATTATTCTGTTATAATCAGGAGTATGATACAAGACCTATGGGTATATGATTCTGTTATAACCAGGAGAGTGATACAGCCCTGTGGGTATATGATTCTGTTATAACCAGGAGAGTGATACAGGCCCTGTGGAATTATCATTATTCTGTTATAATCAGGAGAATGATATGTATACAGGCCCTGTGGGTATATGATTCTGTTATAACCAGGAGAGTGATACAGCCCTGTGGGTATATGATTCTGTTATAACCAGGAGAGTGATACAGGCCCTGTGGAATTATCATTATTCTGTTATAATCAGGAGAATGATATGTATACAGGCCCTGTGGGTATATGATTCTGTTATAACCAGGAGAGTGATACAGGCCATTGTGGTTTCTTGTTTTTCCCAGGTGGCACAATCATCTGAATCCAGATATAAAGAAGTGTGCATGGACAGAGGAGGAAGATCGCCTTATATATTCACTCCACAGACAGCTTGGAAACAGATGGGCAGAAATTGCTAAGTTTTTACCTGGAAGGTAATATATATTTTCATTCAAACTGGACTAGAAGGATTTTTATAATTATTCGTTGGGAAATGAAACATATATGATGAATCAATTATGGAGGACTTTCATACCTTTGTGTACGTTTGTTGCCAAAAAAAATTTTTTCAGTTATCCCCAGAAGTATTTTCAAAACAAATATTATGTTGGAAAACATTCTTAAGGTCAATAAGAAATTTATATTTAAATGAACAGTGACTTGTTTTCTTTACAGAACTGATAATGCAATCAAAAATCACTGGAATTCAACAATGAAGCGTAAATATGAAGATGAAAATTGCATGGACCAGCATGTTGGGATATATACACAGGCCTGTACACCTAGTACCTCGACTAATTACCAGTCAGTACAACCTGTTCAGCTGTTCCCAAACCTGGGTGTTTCCTCGGAAAATATCATCAAGACACCAGACAAGTGAGTCAAGTTTCTAAATAAAGCCACTGTCTCAAATGGTATAAATTTCAAAGATCAGATCAGGAAACAAGCTGAATTATTTGTTTTCGGGGCCTAAAAATCTGGCAAAGTGATCCACCAAGTCTGAATTCACAAATATGAAATATGTGCAGGGTTTTCCATAAGAGCCGGTCGCCGGCCAATTTGACTGGCTACTTTGATCATTTGGCCGCCTACACCAATCCAGTTCCGTAATAATGTTCCGTATACGTACACGACAGGCCAGCCTCCTACTTTCACTACACAGCCTACTACTAACAAAATTATGGAAAAACCTGATGTGATTTGTAGTGATAATTCATGGAAATTTAGTTGAAATCTACCCAAGATTCCCTGAGATATAATCAGGAGAAGTACCTAAGCAACCAGAAAACGTTGAAATTGTTGGTGATATTAACCAAATTACACTGTCAACTACCCCGTCAAAAAAGGTAGTCCATGAGCAAAATTTCTTCAAAATGTCATAAAAATGGTCCTTTTTAAGTACAACTCAAGATAACAAAGTGTATGACTACAATAGTTCAAGATATTATGTTGTAATTCATTCTATATGGAATATACTCTCTGGTATATGTAATACAGTCTTGTCTAATACAAGAATCTTTATAAATAACTCAATTTAATAAGCCTTTAGTACAAGAATCTTTATAAATAACTCGGTTTAATAAGCCTTTAGTACAAGAATCTTAATAAATAACTCAATTTAATAAGCCTTTAATACAAGAATCTTTATAAATAACTCAGTTTAATAAGCCTTTAGTACAAGAATCTTAATAAATAACTCAGTTTAATAAGCCTTTAGTACAAGAATCTTTATAAATAA
Source organism: Ylistrum balloti (assembly GCF_031769215.1). NCBI lineage: Eukaryota > Metazoa > Mollusca > Bivalvia > Pectinida > Pectinidae > Ylistrum > Ylistrum balloti. The sequence goes on along the minus strand of NW_026782147.1, from coordinate 507,132 downwards.
CTCAGTTTAATAAGCCTTTAGTACAAGAATCTTAATAAATAACTCAATTTAATAAGCCTTTAGTACAAGAATCATAATAAATAACTCAGTTTAATAAGCCTTTAGTACAAGAATCTTTATAAATAACTCAATTTAATAAGCCTTTAGTACAAGAATCTTTATAAATAACTCAATTTAATAAGCCTTTAGTACAAGAATCTTTATAAATAACTCAGTTTAATAAGCCTTTAGTACAAGAATCTTTATAAATAACTCAGTTTAATAAGCCTTTAGTACAAGAATCTTAATAAATAACTCAATTTAATAAGCCTTTAGTACAAGAATCATAATAAATAACTCAGTTTAATAAGCCTTTAGTACAAGAATCTTTATAAATAACTCAATTTAATAAGCCTTAGTACAAGAATCTTTATAAATAACTCAATTTAATAAGCCTTTAGTACAAGAATCTTTATAAATAACTCAATTTAATGAAACTTCAAACAATTGTCCCTAACATCAGTCCATAGCCCCAATTAAATGTGAAGGTCATAGATCAGAAGTGAAGGTTTGTAAACAGCTTAATATATTTAGTGCAAAAATCCAAATAAACTTTTGATCTCAAACTATTTTTTAGTGAGGCTCTTCATAACTTTTTCTAAAATAAAGACCTTTTTACAAATTAACTGTCAAGGCCATTTCTGTATATTTTTATATATGTTATGTATTTTCAGGAGTGATGAAGGAAAATTGACTGAATCTGGATCTGGGTTTAGTGGTCTTTCGTCACTTGACCTCTTTAGTGGAACTGGTTCTGCAACAGGGGTTACTCCCATCAAGTTTACCGCTTTAAATAGCAAAGGTAATCATGGTCTCTGAGTTTCTGTTATATTTGTAGTTGCTGTGCACAGCAGCTGTTGAGATGCCAAACCTTGAACTAAGAGAATACTTGTAAAAGTTTGTATTTTTCTGTTTTGAGACGCATAATCCACTGCTTCACTTTTTACTTGGCCCTGAAATCACACAGAAAATTAATGAGAACAAATGATTTTATTCCAATAAATAGATGTGTCTTTGTCATTGTTTGAGATTAGCAAATTTGTTTTTCCATAGGCTACAGATTTGATGGGAAGGCTATCCAACGCCTAAAGAGTCCTGGACATCTAATTCCTATCACTTCTCCAGTCACCTCTAAGTTCTCTCAGCCAGCCATCCTAAGGAAGGGCAAGAGGAAGGTACAGTCATTCTTTTGATGTTACCTTCATTTATTATTGGAGACTGTTTGACTGTTGTTTGTTAGACTTCATTCTACATCAGTTTTAATACCTTACCATCCATCTTTCCATTGTCAGCCATTCAACAATTGTAAAAAAAATTTTAACAAATGTTTAAAATGTTTAAAAATAATTTGGAAGAACTGTTTGGCGTAAATAGTTATAAATGGCTAGTAAGTTTGTGGAAAGATTTGCGTGATGAACTGACTTCAACTCATTTTCACAGTGGTCAAATATATGCTAAAAGTCTGCCTGCAATACCTCTTGATTTTTAAACAAAATGGTTTTATTTTCTATGATATTTTATGATTAATCACAACTTCAACAGATCTATCAAGTCGAAAGAAATGGGAACTTGATGACAATTGAAAGTCTTTTAAGTCCTATTTCATTTTGTTTTTTGATAACTTACAGAATTTGTAAGAATTTTATTGATTTGCCTGAAGGAGGGGTTTAGGGTTTATGTCAAACAAGTTGAGATTTTTTCATCAAATTTGTTGTATTGCTTTACATTGACATAGTTAGCAGACTTCAGAAATGTTAGAATATATTGTGTCTTTGTTTTAACATTAAATGACTTAAATTTTTACTTTAAAATTTGGAACAATGTATATTGCTTTATATTAGTGAGATCTGAATAAGTTTGTTGTTTGTAAAAATCTGTGAAAATTTGCCAGGGCTATAGGACATATTTTGTCTAAATGTGGCATAATCCTGAACAGAATTGTATGAGCTAATTTTTTTCATTTTACTTTTTTACTAGATGTGTGCACCAAAAAAAAGGGAAAAGGAAGAAAGTGCTAAGATTTCACGGACAAACTGGAAAGTCATGTCTAAGTGTGCTTCTTCAAAGGAGGAACCTGTTATCAACGATGACGTTAAAGAAAATGTTCATATTTATGCCCAGAATACAACTCCTTGTCGAAATCATGTATCTCCATATTCCTCTGATGATAAGGAAGAACATTCGACTCCTAAAGGAACACCAATAAAAAATTTGCCATTTTCTCCTTCACAAGTGAGTATTTGAAGAAGTGTGAAAAAAAGAAATGCTTGAAGAAAAATATGTAATAAGTATGTTATCTTCATACTCAGTTTAGTACTGGTTCTGCACATTGAGGAATTGGGTAGGATGGGGGAGTGGGGAGGAGGGGATATCATGTACAAAAAAAATCATGAACCCTCAGCTGATTTACCCAGGTAGTTCATGCTCACACTATCAAGTGATTTTGATGGTCAAAGTTAAAAGGTTAAAGGTTACACTTACTGCTTTTGAAATGAATCTGAAGATTTAGATTCTATGAGTCTGTGCTCACATGGTTAGGGGCTGACTTTGTTTTTGGCCTCAACAGAATTAGATATGTTTATTTTGTAACTTCACATTATCAGGTTTATACCTGATAAGATTATAGTAGTGATTGGTCAAGGTTAAAGGTAAAAGGTCACACTTGATAACTATGTGTCTGTTTGAACTCTTGACATTGCTTTTATTGGGAGGAAAAAGGGATTGGATTTTGTATACATTAGGTCAAGTTCTGATTGGTCAAGGTTACAGGTAAAAGGTCACACTTGATAACTATGTGTCTGTTTGAACTCTTGACATTGCTTTTATTGGGTAGGAAAAAGGGATTGGATTTTGTATACATTAGTCAAGTTCAACCAACTTTGTACGAAGGATTGGCCTGGGCCCAGAATTTCATACTTGTGGTACGGATTCACCTTAGTGAGGTAGTGTTATGTATTAAGCAAGAAATGCGGGGAAAACTCATTTTCCTCAAATATATTCCACAACTGGTAACACTTTTGGATAATCTGAACATCTGGCCGGGACTAAATGTTGGGCTGTATGTAATGTTACTTTGCCGGGATATGCACATGTTTCTTTTCAATTAAAGTTGCATATACATATATATATATGTAGTATACAAGTATCACTGTTTTGCCTCTTTACCAAAATATTTTTTCTCTATAAAGCTTTTTTTCCCTGAATTCAGTTGGGTGTGTGCAATGTACATGTTAATGCCGAAAGCGAACGGAATGGTTAATGAAATGTACAGAACGGAAATTGTTCAGTTAAATCTGAATCCGGACCAGTCAACTTGCTTCATTCAACCCTCCCAAAACCATCCAAATATTCGTGTCATGGTCAGGTTGGAGAAGTTTCACTGTATTCTTATTGGACATCTTGGAGTATGTGTTCGAGTTCACTTATTTCAACAAGTTTTTTTTTTTTTTTTCAAAATAACAGATCTTTGTTTGCATGTATGTGCAAAGGCTTATAAGTTTGAAGATGAAGAAACTGTGTAATTAAGTGCTCTTACTGGGCTTGATCTGGTTGGATGGTGTAGTGGTAGCACTCGCCTTTCACCTCGGGGTCCAGGGTTCGATTCCTAGTACAGATGTGAAAACGTATGACCACAGTGGGATATTGTAAGGCATTCGACAACATTCATGTATGTATACATTGTGCGAGTCATTAATTTTTTTTTACCAGATTCGGTTTTCTTGTCTACTTCAATAAATTGATTTTTGTTACAGTTTTTGAATAGTCCAGAAATTCCCTTTGGTAAAGTGACTTCAACACCTGTGTGTAGTCAGCTTCACCTGACTACACCAACCAATAATAGTGTTCTGGATACTCCAGAGATCAAACGTGATTCAAGGTAAGAAACTCTCATTGATTGAGTATTTAATATCTTATGCTCTAGTTGTAATCAGATATGGTGGAAACCTGTCTGAAGGAATACTGAGATTGTTCTGACCAAATGGGAGTCAATCCGATATTCCTTTCCTTAAGTTTTCTCAGATGCTTATTAGTCACAGATTACAGGTACTTCCTTACATAAACTGACACGTCTCGCCTTCCTTCACAGTACACAGCTAATATATCAACATTGAGCATTAGTATACATCAGAAGTCTGTTGTCTTATCTTTGAAAATCCAAAAGCTGTGTCCCAATTAGCAAGTTAATTTTGTCTATACCAACTTTTCAGTACTGAATGTAGATCAGAATTCTGGAATAAATCTTTTATCAATGCATGCCATCATCAAAAACTATATGAAAAGATAAAGTTATATGTTTTAATATTTGATATTTAGCACTTCAAAAGATTTCTACTGCACTCCAAAGATCCGCAGGTCTATTCTGAATGCAACTCCACAAACTCCCACTCCATTTAAGACAGCTTTGGCTGAAATGGAAAAGAAAGCCAGAACCTTCAAGGATATTGTGAGTACTCATCCAGTGTTAAACTCCGAAGAGTGAGCTTTTTTACTGAAATGTCATGTGGTCCAAATTTATATGCCTTTCAAACATTCTGACTGCTCATTTTCAAACTTGGCAGATTATGGGCTCTTAGAATCACCTTTAATCTGTGGTCTGTCCATAATCAGATACCCAGAATTACTGATTTCATCTTTTTCATATTTCATATGTGGGTTCACTTTTGTCCCAGGTTGTACCAGGTGCTCCATATGGAATCTGATCAGAAAAACAAAATACTAGGCACATTGTAGTCACTTTAACATATGCTTGTATTAAATGTAAACTGTTAGAAAGGTTAAATTGAGGTGTATTGATTTCAGAGTCCAGGACAGTTGGACGACTTGAATGAGATGATTAAGGAGGACACTGGCTATGATGGAGATCTCTCCACAATGGACTTCAATTTAACTCCAAGAGAGAGCAAGCACAGCAAACAGGTACTGTAAATGTGATACTCTTTACTTAAAGACCAAGATCCGCAAAATCAGCATTCAAGAAACTTATAACAATTTGTCACAAATTTTCATCATCGTTAATGATGTACATATTCAGCCATGAAAAAAAAATGCAGTGTTTCCCCTGCCAAACCAAATCTTTTGGTCCACCACTACGGAGTTGTCTAAAACAAAAATTTTATTTACTTTGTCACAGTTGAGAAGTTTTGTAGAATTTGTCATACACTCATTAATAGTGAAAAGTTGATGATATTTTGGGCGGAAGTTTTATGGGGTTACACACCTATTCTCTATAACATGTATAGGTTTTTGGCTCATTCACTGATATGTTTTTGATATTTTTATCAAATGATTAAAAAAATTTGCAATAATTATCGTCCTTGACCAATGCAGGAAGAAAAAAACAAGAAAGCAAGACAGTCCTTGAAATGGCCAGTGTCTGAGGGATCAATCTTCAACAATGCTGAGTCACTACTTCTGTCGCCAGAAACTCCGGTACATTACAAATTTGTTTTTATTTGCATATTTTTGTGAATTTGTGGTATCAACTTAATAAGGACAAGGTACTAAGTCAGTTTTCAGCAACAAACCTGACCAAATTGACTTCAATACTGATGTGTTAATATTCTGTATTTTTCTCAGTAAAGAGCTAACTTTGAGCCCATGTGAGCATTATCAAGTATGCATTGCTTTCAATGTTCAAACAAAATTAACAAATATTGACATATTGATAAAAGTCTCTAATTTAAGGGTGGATGGGTGGTAGAGATTGGGGAAGTGATAGGTAGCTTAGTCATTCAGAGTGTTGATGTACGAACAAGGTGAAAATCCAAGGTGATTATTCATTGCTTCCTTCCCATTTCTTGGGAAGCTGAGAACCACTGGTCTTTAACTAGGTGAAGATCCAAGGTGTTTGTTGTTCCCTACACATTACTTGGGAAGCTGAGAACCACTGGTCTTTAACTAGGTGAAGATCCAAGGTGTTTGTTTTTCCCTACACATTACTTGGGAAGCTGAGAACCACTAGTCTTTAACTAGGTGAAGATCAAAGGTGTTTGTTTTTCCCTACACATTACTTGGCAAGCTGAGAACCACTAGTCTTTAACTAGGTGAAGATCCAAGGTGTTTGTTGTTCCCTACACATTACTTGGGAAGCTGAGAACCACTGGTCTTTAACTAGGTGAAGATCCAAGGTGTTTGTTGTTCCCTACACATTACTTGGGAAGCTGAGAACCACTGGTCTAACTAGGTGAAGATCAAAGGTGTTTGTTTTTCCCTACACATTACTTGGCAAGCTGAGAACCACTGGTCTTTAACTAGGTGAAGATCCAAGGTGTTTGTTGTTCCCTACACATTACTTGGGAAGCTGTAACTAGGTGAAGATCCAAGGTGTTTGTTGTTCCCTACACATTACTTGGGAAGCTGAGAACCACTGGTCTAACTAGGTGAAGATCAAAGGTGTTTTGTTGTTCCCTACACATTACTTGGGAAGCTGAGAACCACTGGTCTAACTAGGTGAAGATCAAAGGTGTTTGTTGTTCCCTACACATTACTTGGGAAGCTGAGAACCACTGGTCTTTAACTAGGTGAAGATCCAAGGTGTTTGTTGTTCCCTACACATTACTTGGGAAGCTGAGAACCACTGGTCTAACTAGGTGAAGATCAAAGGTGTTTGTTTTTCCCTACACATTACTTGGCAAGCTGAGAACCACTGGTCTTTGACTAGGTGTGGGTGTTTGTTGTTCCCTACACATTACTTGGCAAGCTGAGAACCACTGGTCTTTAACTAGGTGAAGATCCAAGGTGTTTGTTGTTCCCTACACATTACTTGGCATATTTGCTATGCCACTGGTCTTTAACTAGGTGAAGATCCAAGGTGTTTGTTGTTCCCTACACATTACTTGGCAAGCTGAGAACCACTGGTCTTTAACTAGGTGAAGATCCAAGGTGTTTGTTGTTCCCTACACATTACTTGGCAAGCTGAGAACCACTGGTCTTTAACTAGGTGAAGATCCAAGGTGTTTGTTTTTACACATTACTTGAAATTAGAACCACTGGTCTTTAACTAGGTGAAGATCAAAGTTGTTTGTTGCTCCCTACACATTACTTGGGAAGCTGAGAACCACTGGTCTTTAACTCGGTGAAGATCCTAGGTATATATTTTGTTGTTCCCTACACATTACTTGGGAAGCTGAGGACCACTGGTCTTTAACTAGGTGAATATCCAAGGTGTTTGTTGCTACCTTCCTGTTGCTTGTTTCTTGGTGTGAAATGGACTGATCTGTGCTGACATGGTTGTAACATTTTACCCTGATTGTTGTGGATGACTTATGACAAGCCTCCTGTATATAGATCAATGATGTAGCCACCAGCTTTTTCAAGGAGACCTTGCCTCAAAATGATACTGATGTTCACAGGGCAATTATTTTAATAAACAAACTCTTAGTCATATATTGTCACAAACTTACTAATTTGTTGACATTGGATTTTGTGGATATATGTATAGCTCATATTAATGTTCTTGTATTAATTTCAACAGTTCATGGACATATGAATTCGTGGATTAAGAACACCCAGGAAATCAATGTACAATAAATCACCAATGAAAATGAATGATTTTAAAGTATTTCACCATTGCTTCAGCTATATTTGAGGGCTGCTGTTGTAAAATGGTGATTCATGAATATTCTGTTTTTCTGTCAGAGCAAATCCTTGATTGGGGACACAAGTATTGTGTTTTCTCCACCCTCCATCATAAAGGAGACACTGGCTGAGGAAATTATGGAAGATGTGTTCGCCGTCCCAAAACCCTCTCGCCAAGAAAAAGCAAAAGAGGTGAATATGTTAATAATCCCCCCCCCCCCCCAAAAAAAAAAAAAATTTGTGGGACTTTGTTTTTGCTCAATTTTTTCTTCTCATGATCATCCCTACTTTTCTGGTTTCTTTTGTTAGCAAGATTGTGCCACTTATTATCCTACCATGAAACCATACTGAACAACTGAATTGTTTCTAGAGTGAGATGTACATATATCTTGATACTGTAGACTACCCTACATTATTGAGGAATCACATCTTGGAGAAATATTGAACATTATTTGGTAAAAATTGATTTGCTACCATTTTGCTTTCCAGATGCACGTTGGGAGGAAGTCGATAAAACGAATAAAATTCTCTGATAGTGCTTCTGTGAAATCTATAGTAAAGGTAAGATTTATTGTATAGAAAAAACAAATACATCCATTTTAAGGAAATATGAAATAAAACAGAGTGGCTGCTTGATCTTTATGCCTTCTTGTGCTACTTCAGGCTAACTGAAGACTATAATCACCACTGACACCATGAATAAGCATAATGTTGTCAGAATACCAATAATGAAAAGATTGTACATTCAAGTTTATGATTATCATGTATTCAAACTATGTTACACAACATTTTGGTAAAAAGCATTTTCACAGAACTCAAATTTTGTGATTTTCCAAAATGAAACATCTTAGTTGGCACTTGATGGCAGGTGTAGTGTACGATTAAACTATAATAGAGTTAAAACACGTCCATTTCCATAGATTGACCAATGTACACTACTGATAGTGCTTAGAAATACTGCCGTTTATCACCTTTGGAGTCAGTTTACTAAGGGCTGTCAAGTCAATGCCTACATTCACGACATTAATGCATTGATCTTTCTCACATTCCTTTTGTAGACTCCCCATAGTCCTTAATTGTGCAATTTAGGACTGATCAGAAAAAACAATTTGGCCAACAAGTGTCCATATTGGATTTTGAATGTTTCAAGTTTTTTATTGCTACCTCTTGAAAAGTACTTTATGTACCCTTCTCAAATATATACATGTATAAAAAACCAACACAAAAAAAAGATCTTCTTAAAATATTTTAAAGAAAATATAAACTAATTGTAAAGCTTCTGAAGATTTTATATGAAAGCACTTATAGATTACTAGTCAGAAATGTTTCCAGTTTTATTATTTTTCTATGTATATATAAATGTAAAACAACCTTGCATCAATGCATGAACATTGACAAAAGCTGCTATTTTGCATTCCAAACAGCATTGTGAACATTTGTATTTATATGAAAACAATGAATTGATGGCCTTTTTTCTAACAGAATATACACAATTATTTTATTTGTCTATTACTTACAAGGGACACAATCAAAATAGAAAATGACAAACTTTTCTTGTTTGACCATATACTTTGTAATGCCATTTGGTATAGATAACATATAAAGACTTAAAGTCATATATCTATACATCGAAATTAGTTTTCTTTAATTTGTAATCTTTTTTCTCCAGCTTGATTCTGCTTTTGAACGAGTGGCCTGCGGCAAGTCTGATGATCAGATGACAATGACAGACCTGGCTCGTCGCTTTCTTTCCCAGAAAGGCGGCATACTTTTAGGTTAGAGTTGAAGCATATATGACTAAAGGTGTTGTATTTCTGTGATAGACTGTTGTATTTATGTGTATACTGATCTGAATTGCAAGGGTGTACAAGTGTGTGTGAGCTGTAACAGTGTGCCAGTGTGTGTAATGATCACATTGTTAGGGTGTATCAGTGTGTAAAGATCTACATTGTTAGGGTGTACCAGTGTGTGTAATGATCTACAATGTTAGGGTGTAGTGGTGTGTCAGTTAGGGTGTACCAGTGTGTGTGTGTGTGTGTAAAGATCTAAGGGTGTGTAATGATCTACATTGTCAGGTGTGTGTGTGTGTGTAATGAGTGATCTGTGTGTAATGATCTACATTGTTAGGGTGTACCAGTGTGTGTAATGATCTACAATGTTAGGGTGTACCAGTGTGTGTAATGATCTACAATGTTAGGGTGTACCAGTGTGTGTAATGATCTACATTGTTAGGGTGTACCAGTGTGTGTAATGATCTACATTGTTAGGGTGTACCAGTGTGTGTAATGATCTACATTGTTAGGGTGTACCAGTGTGTAATGATCTACATTGTGAGGGTGTACCACAGTGTGGGTAATGATCTACATTGTTAGGGTGTACCAGTGTGTGTAATGATCTACATTGTTAGGGTGTACCACAGTGTGTGTAATGATCTACATTGTTAGGGTGTACCAGTGTGTTTTAAAACCAAGGAATATAGACATCATTGTTGAATTATAAGAGTTAGCCCCCTTCTTTTGGAAGCAAATTTTCATTATTACTATTACATACACAACGAATGCAGCAAATGTACAGTCAGGCATCTGAGGTGATTTCTCTCAAACTTTCAGTGACCTTGTGAGGACACTAGATACATGCCTTACCTCCTATTTAACATCAATTTAGCTCTGCTTGATTGTGTCTGTTCATGTAAAAAAGTGTATGACTTTCAATCTAGTTTTATTACCTGTAAAACATTATGAAATCATTTTGATATTTGTTGAATCTTTGTCATTTTAGAAGATTGCCTTATGAAAGAAAAAAAGAGAAAAACCTTTGTACTGTCTAAATTACTTGCATGCCTGTATATAATTATAACACTTAACAAGTTAAAATTAATTTCTTTTTTATGTGTATGGTTCTGGTAATGTTTATCAAAATTAAATATTACATTGATATAATTGTAAATTTAAAGTCTGAATTTTGAACATGGCCATTGAAGGTTTTTGTGATATTTTATTTTGGAGAAGACCCAATGAGAGTTTTATTCATTACAGAAAAGATGAGAAAGGTTTTCTGATACTGCTTCAGAGGTAGTAAGCACTTCAAAGGTAGTACTTTATATGGAGAAGCTGGTCTGTCTCGCACCTCTTTGTGTATATTTACATTTTACACATACAATGTATATGCTTTTTGTCTTATTACTTGACTGTACTAGAATCACATAGTGTAACATTTTTTTGGATGGTTCAAATTTTTGTGGTTTTGCAGTGATTACTCTACAATTTTTCATGAGTCCTTTTCAACTTCATTGCTAAAGACCATGGATCCCAGAATGTAAAACTTAAGTATTTCCAGAAATTCTACAAGTCCTATCAAAATTCTATGAGTACAGGAAAGTAGTTATGTCACTGTTTTGAGAAAAGCTTGAAGTAAAGAGGCTGTACATACAAAATTGTATATTTTTCACAGAACTCATTGAATTGACTTTAGTTTGTACTAGTGTATTCATTTTATTTTCAAGGTTTTATTCAAATATTCAAACCTTGAAATAGTGAAAAAATGAATTTTTTTGAAAAAGAGAACTTTTTATAGTATATTGGAAGATCTTCCTGACCGGTGTTTGTTTAGAATTTGTAAAATTTAGGTATTTCGATTTAACAATTAAAATGAAGGTACTTAAAAATGTATCCTGGACAGTTATTGAATAGTACTACAACCACTAGGAAATTAAAGTGTTATGTTTTGCCAAATCAGCTACAATGTGTTATTACATCTTGTATTTTTTCTGTAATCTTTTTATCATAATTTTTAATCATACTACTTTCTACCCTAGTATACATAGGATTATAGTCTAGCCGCAAAATGGGTTGATGCATGCCTTCATGGACACTGTTTCTCAATGCTAGTAGGCTCCACACTGGTCAGTTGATAAAGGTGACCATGTAGTCATTGAAACGCCACACTAATCTTCAACTGGTTGTGTTATAAGCACTCCTATTCTACTGACATTAGGAAATGTTCCGAAATAGTGATAACAAGTTGTCAAAATCCAAAATGGCTCCCCAGAATAATGAGATGCAACTATGAATCTAAGAACTATGTTCTGAAAAATTATGCTGTTATGTCAAACTATAGAGTTTTTGGTAAAGTCACTATAGAGGCAACTAACTATAAATCAGCTGTGTCTTTGTCCATACATCTTACTACCATCAGTTGTTGAGGAAGCTGTTAGGTTCTTCACCTTATTTTTTTTAAGCATTGATAAAGATTTAAGTGTGAAACGTCCCTCAATCACTTGCTGACCTTTTTTGTATACTTGCATGTGTATGTTTCTTTTTATTTGTTTTTTAATTCTAAAATATTTTCTATGTAGTTTTTAATTCCAGATAGTGTGAGAAAGTTATTTCATTGATAAAGGCCTCCAGTAATCAGCATAAAAACTCGAATGACTAAATATTGTAGCATGATTTTTGCCGCATTCAGATGATATAAGTAAATCACACGAGATGGTCAATACATAAGGATGTTAAGGTGCTTTTATTATCTTGGAAGGCAACTGAATGATGTTATGTGCACCAGAGAACAAGATCAATTCTTGCATACTTTTGTGATTTTTTTATTGTTGTGTCCTGCATGTTTTTTCTAAGGTCACATTGTATGTAAGATGATTGGGAATCTTGTAATTGTATGTACAGTGGGAGGAGATATTTTGTAAGTGCATGTACATGGCATGGTAGCCTTTTGTTTGGATTGTATGAAAGGAATCATACTGGTTTTTGAGTCATATGTACTACTGTATCATGAGAAGAATATTTTGTTTGTTTTTGTTTACACATGAGAAGATGTGATATTTTGTTATAGTATATATGAGAGGAGGGGTGTTTTGTTAGCACATGTACAAGAGGAGGGTATGTATGTGTTAGTGTATGAACAAGAGAAAATATTTTTTAGTATATGCACAAGAGGAGAGTATATATTTTTTTAGGGTATGTACAAGAGGAAAAATATTGTTGGTGTATGTACAGGAAAAGGGTTATGTAATATTTTGTGAATGTATGTGTGCGAGTAAGGAATATTTTGTTAATGTTAGTATGAGGGGAGGGAATATTTTGTTAGTGTATGTATGGGAGGAGGGGATATTTTGTTAGTGTATGTATGGGAGGAGGGGATATTTTGTTAGTGTATGTATGGGAGGAGGGGATATTTTGTTAGTGTATGTATGGGAGGAGGGGATATTTTGTTAGTGTATGTATGGGAGGAGGGAATATTTTGTTAGTGTATGTATGGGAGGAGGGGATGTTTTGTTAGTGTATGTATTAGAGAAGGGGATATCTTTATAATGTACATACAGAGGGAGGTTATATTTTGTTAGTGTATGAGAGAAATGACATTTATTGTTAAGGTTGATAGTGTTTTGTCAGTGATTGTGTGGTAAGGGTACTATTCATTTCATCGTCATGGAACACTGTAAGGTTTCAGTTACAAATGAAACATCAATATAAAACCTCCTTGCAATCTTCAATATCTTGATACTCTGAAGGAGTAGAAATATGAACCTTCGTGCACAATTAGTTTTAATGGTTTTAACACTTTTTGTATTTTTGGATACTTAGGTATTTCAGTGAGTCGAGGGAACAGGGTTTAATTCTGCATTTTTGTTTTATTTAACAGAGGGTCTGGCATCCCTTGGGGCAAAGAGGCAGGACCTGATAGGGGAAATAGATGTAAATCATTTATAATCCTTTTTTTCCCATTCTAATAAAGGGAGTTGGGATAAATTTTTTCTGCGGCATCCTTGGATATAGGATATACACATTTGGAAGTGAGGTTCTGTTTCACTGGAGGCAGGGGGACAGGGCACTGTGAGGGAAATTAAGACTTTTACTCTCTCACATCCCTCTGATTCTAATGAGTGAAGTGGACTCTGTCTTGAGTGAACAGACAATGTTGCCCCCTGAGGGATGAATCTTTAGAGTACTACTGTTGGGATATAAGGATTTCTACCAAATTGGGTCTGAACCATCTTTACTTTGGTTTAGGGCCATCTTTGTTTTGACATGCAGCGAGACATGAAAAAGTTTGGCAAGCAGAAAGGTCTAGTGAAATGGTGAAACTGGAAAGAGTCCTAGTATTTAAAAAAAAAAAAAAAAAGAAGATTTGCAGAATGGATGGCCCTAAAGGGTATCTTGTTTATTTTATGTTACAGTGATAGGGCAAGTTTCTTTGAAGTGATAACATTCAGACCAACATTTTCCTATAGTGCTGATATCTTGCATGGATGTGCTTGTTGGGTCTTACTGTGATGGTATGATTTCAATGAAATATTTTCTGTTTTGTTTTAATTAACTTATAGGCCAATATGATTAATGTTTCTCTTTTCTTTTGTGTCAAATTTTTCAGTATGTGTTAAATCATATGAAATTACATGTTGGCGTTGGAAAGGTCCAGAAGACTGGTTAGAACTTCATTTAACTTTGAGTCAGAATTGAAATTGACCTGTCAATTTCTCTTTTAAATACAGTGTACATTGAAAAAAACCCAACCAAAAGCAATGATGTTAAGAGAATGGTCACCAGTGCTCTTGTTCAAAATGTATACATACTATGATAGTAAGTGTTAATTATGAATTGAAGTACAAATTTATTTTCTAACCAGAAAATATATTTTGAACTTAAACTTATCATTTCATCGTCATTTCAACTTTGTGTACAAAAAAAAAAGATAAAAAAAAAAAATGCTGTGTACAAAAAAAAAAAAAAAATAAGAAAGATGCTTACATTATAGATTTAAGAAGAAGGAAAAAAAGACAAGAACTGATGTCAGTTACTTGTTAATGCTAAGTTACTGTGTGGAACTTTTTGTCATTACAGATTACATAATGTGTATTAATTTGTATGTTTGTATCTTTTTTTGTTTGGGTATATCAATCCAAATTATTCATAGTTATAATTTATTTTTCATTGTAACATATTTTACCTTTTGTATGATGCTTTTATTCAAATGATCTTAATGTGCGTTTATTTCATACCCTTTTGTTAAGAGTTGATTATTGATAACACTAATTGTAAAATATTTGTAAATAATGCTTTAGATTTACTATTGTATTATTGCCTAGCGTGCTATGAAAAGCCACAAAAGCCAGTCTGCTGTATTACTTTTCTAACTTTTCAGACGACAGTGATGTTGTTGTCAACATTTCACTTTCAGTTTGTGTTTAGATCCATTGTTTTTTTGTTCAAAGTATGAATCCAAACTCTAAAGAAAATTAACTTGAACTGGAAATTAGGGATGGTTAGGATCTTGATTTTGATGTTTTGCTTTTGGTACAAGTGCTATTCTGACAATAGATAAAACAATTTTTGTGTGTGTGTGATCTTTTATGACAAAATGACCAATTAATACAAAGTGTCTTGTTCAATTTGCTTTAGAAGATGTTTGTACTCATATTGAAACAAGTAATGTTCGATATGAGAAGAGTTTTTCCTTCTGGATAAGATTGATATTTTAAAGGATGAAAATGTCATATGTGAGTGAATTTCGAAAATTAAAGAATTTGAAAGCTTTGAATTTAGTAAAATCAATACTTCAGTATTTAAACACGATTATAACATTTTTTGTTGCTTGTATCTGTTAATTAGAATTGATCAAGAAATCTGGTATTTTTATGGAAAAAGAGATATTTCAGTTTAAATGACATACTATTACAAATAATTCTTGTTGTTTGAAGAAAAGGAAAAAGAAATTGTTCTTTGCATCTGCTTTAACATTTAACATATTTCAGACAAGAGATACATTAGTTTGAAGATTAAGTAGGAACTATAATTGTTTTCTTGCATGTTTGTTTTCAATTTCTAAAATTCGTTTGTTAGTGTTTTTTTGTTTTTTCCTCTCAGCCTTTTTTTGTTTAAAGGTATTACTTTTATAGAAATGAAATAAAGAGAAATTATAATTATTTATACCAAAAAATTTATAATAGAATTTATCTTGACATTAAGTTTTTGATATTGAGGAGAAAAGAAGTTCTAAATAATCAGTGATATTGAAACTAAACCACATTGTTTGTATTTGTAGTGTATTGGCACAAATAGGATTTTTTTTTAAAAACATTGCTCCGCCATTACACTTTTTGAATGAAAGACTGAATTGTTTTTCAATAAAGTATATTGTTTCCTACAAGCTTGTTATTGTAGAAACTCCATTTTAATTGAAAAATAACTCTAGTAATGCTAAAGGTGGTAAACATTTTTCAATGAACTCTTTCTAGAATTAATCGTCTACCATCATCTTTGTGGTATGCTGTTCATATCTCCCTCTGTCTAATGATCTGTCCTTCATCTATAAATAAGTGGGCACCAGAATCCCTCTGTGATTTTTAGTTAGCTAACTTAACTTAAAGGATATGCCACAGTGCATCATGTCGTCCTATTCTCAGTCAATTTCTTCTTAGAAAAATTCCCTCAGGAGAACTATGTAGGGTAAGGATATGATATATAGGGAATAAGTTTCTTGGATAAAAACTGCAAACAAAACAGAAGAATTTTGACCTGTATAAAACGTCACAGAAATCAAATTAGATAAAATCTCAAAAAAATCTTCTTTTGATTGATCAAAGAAGACTGTAATTGTGATATTAAAAAAAAAACTTTACAGGGATAAAGCTAAATCAAAGTGCAAAAAAAGAAGAAAAAATTGCCTTGACCACAATTTGTATCAATGGCTATTGAAATAACCTTGTGAATTATTCTGATTGACTGAATATCTTTTTCTGACCTACTTTGTAGGTAAAATATGCCAGATGTACTTTAGAATTAAATTGAACAGCAAATGTGGGATGTATGTCTCTGTGGCCTCTTTGTTATTCTGTTTGTTGATAGTAAAGTAATTTTTGATGAGATTTCTTCTAAGTTGTCGATGTAGTAGAAAGATCTAATGAATGTTGTGCAAATAAAGTAAATAAAAGAAAAATCCAAATGTATTTGCAGTCTTCTCATCATTATTCCAATGCCTCCCTCCTGTGTAGACAGAGATTCATGGAAAATATTTATACACTTCGTAGAAACTATTTAGGTATACCAACAAAGGGAGAAGATATGGTTAACATGATGTCCCACTTCAAAAAAGTGACCGCTCTGTCATAACTCTTCAATCTACCCCTATACATTAACTTAAGAAAGGTGGGTTGCCAACTTGGGCCATTCTGTGGCCAATATTTTGTTACAGGAAGATAATTTAGTCAGCAACTTGAAGAGTATGTACCCTGATCCCAACTTGCCTGGGATCATTACTGATCAAAATCAAACAAGTGGTCTCCTACGAAAAGCTAAACTTGAAAATATGTCGTTTCCTTTTTTGTGGAGCCATGGCCAGGCAGTTCAAAGTCATGTTCACAAATCATTAGATGAAGGGAATTTACCTTCTGAATAGAAGAATTCAAACATTAGAGTGATATATAAATAAGAAATCACTGACCAGTCAGTCTGACACCAATCCTTGGAAAATGTGTGAAAAAGTAACAAGGGACAAAAATATGAAGCTAGAGGATAATAACTTAAGATACTATGGAATTAGATCTACAACACTTACTGTAAGTACTGGAAATCACAGGAAATAGTTAAGATGGATCAAAGTCTTTATGGTAGACAGAACAGAAAACAAATGGTCATTGTTTACAGGAAAGAACCAAACAAGGATACAGTTAGGAGTTGAATTGTGATTCCCAAAACCCAGTTTCATTTCAGGTGTACAGTCAAGAGGCCAGTTACAGAAACTGACTCACTTACAGTTTGTGAGAGCTGGAGAGAAGGGACACCCTGATTTGTCACATGTTTTGCAAACTAACTCTGAGCTAAGTACCATCCTGAAATATGAGAGCAGACCCCAAGTAAAAGTCTTATCTGAGGTCAGACATGGTTACAGCAGTGCCCTAATATCTGACAGTTCCAAGGTAGAAATGATGTGATGAGACTGCAACATGAATGGAAAATTGCCAAATAAGAACGGCATGTAGGACAGTGTGGATGAGTGGGATGGAACTCTCTCCTACTCCTGGAAAAGATTGGTGCCAGAGAGTTCCCTGCAGAGCCAGTTTGGAAGATGGTTCAGAAAGTGGAATAGAGAAATTGATAAGTTCATATTCACGACCCTCTGGAATGTCTGATGACAACAGCAAAATTATTTGTAGTTGATGAAAGATTATTGGTAATTTTGAAAATTCGGGAAAGAAGGAATATTCCTTCAAACCACAGAAAACATCCTAACAGTAATCAAAAACTCATACATATTTCATATTTTTTCACATAAAATTATTATTATATTTGATATTTTATATAACGTCGATAAAATAAAACGACTATCTTAATTTTCTCAGCATATCAGGCATTCACATGTTATACTTTAATTTTGTTTGCGTGCTCAGAACTTCCAGTACTTTGATTTTTAATATGCTTATTGGGTCGAGAAGGTCCGAATGGCTTCAGAAGTTTATTCCGAATAGCTATGGCGGCAAATTTGGGTAACTGGCAAGAGGAGATCAATGCCATTTTAATGAAAGCACGTGGAAGGGTCCTTTGTGATTTCCAGGAAGCTTCAACAGACGAAGAAAGATTGCGTTTTATCATTTCTAGAGGCTTGATAAGGTAAACATCACTGTCATTAAAGATAACGGTTAAATCTCGATGTTTAACATAGAAATTTCTAGCGGTACTGACACTTCCGGTTTACCACAAGTTTAATTCTTTCATAGACCGCTTTCGCGTAACCCGGTCGAAACGGTTCAGGTGGTCTGGAATGGGGCCACTATATACAAACGCACCTGTACCGGATATTGGAAATGAAATATGTAAAGCTCAAAATGCACAATTTCAGAATTTCCTGTCGAGCATACATCAATTGATTAAAAATAAAATTAAGATATCATCAATTTCACTTATACTTAACAGCATAATGCATATGGAAATATGTGCGTGCACTGATCCTGCTTTATGCTGAAATTCTGATAACTAATGATGCTCAGCAAATTAGTTTCGAACAGGTACGGCTGGACCCCTCAATGTGCACGTGCCAAATATTCCGCACGTCCGCCTCGGTCCTGATCTGTACCTGGCATTTCTCTTGGTTCAACCGGGTCAATCGTTTCAGCTGTTTACATAAAAGCTACCATATATTATAACATATATTCTATAGAGGAAAGTCCTGTAAATACAAACATATTACATTTGTCCCACAAAACACGTTACAGAATGCCACATTCCTTTGACCTGAAATTGTGTAATTAAGCTGGAGGTTGAAAAGAGGGAAAGAGCAGGTATAGAGCTATTGTATTTGACATGTGTAGTCATGGTGGTTGAATGGTTAAGGCATATGACTGTCTTTATCACTAGCCTTTCACCTCTGGGTCGAGAGTTTAAGACCTATTTGGGGAACTTGCCTGGTGCTGGCTGCAGGTTGGTGTTTTTTTCTCTGGGAATTTCGGCTTTCCTCCACCACCCAAACCTGGCAAGTCCTTCAATGACCCTTTCTGTTTATAGGATGTAAAGCAATAATAAACTAAACAGGTCTAGCACTCAGCAGTCCAAATGGTTTTATCTGTCCTCTATTTTATTTTAGCTTGGCCACAAACAAGTTAAAATGAATCGAGGACAGATAGTCAGAACCCTTTGGATGAAACACTCCAGTGCTTGTGGTTGAAATTAAAATGATGTATATGCAAATACAATATATGATGTCTAACCCCTAGCACTGTGGTCTGGCAGACAATAATTCTTGCTGTCAATACAAATAAAGTGTGGTACACAATATTGGAAAATACTTCAGTTATCAAAATATAATAGATATTAATTCATTTCAAAGTTTTTTTTTATCATCATATTTATGTTCTATTTTAAAATTCTGCTGATTAACATATAGTTAAATTTTGTTCAACAGAAACATTTCCTGGCTGAACTTCTATATCCAAAATTGTAAGAAACTTCATTGTAAGTCTGTGGAGAAGTCCAAATGTTACAGAGAACAAGGCAACACATATTTTCAGCAGAAGAAATATGAGGAATCGTTGCACTACTATATAAAGGTAATTATGAAATTATGTTAAATCATTTATCAGTCATCATCAGATAGTCTAGACTTTTCAAACAACACTTTTTCTATCCTTCTGTGTGTCCATTTATCTATGCATTCTGTATTGTGAATGATTGGAAAAACAAAATGGCCGAGAGACAGTCTGAACTTGAGAAATATTTCATGGATTGTTTTCAAATTTTGATTTTAACTTCAAATTTCAATTTTGTTCATGATTTCGTTATAATTAAAAATGATGGTTAAAAAGAAAATGGCCAAATAATCGCCATCTTGAATTTGATATCTGACAGTAAGTATCACTTTAAGTTATGGATGACAATGTAGTTTGATCAGCAATATATGCTATGACATAAAGAGATACAACATTATATAGTTACAGGTACTTTAAAATCATTTATTTTTGTGGGGCTTAATTTTCATGGTTTTCCCCCTCAAAAAACCTAATTCATGGACATTTTATTTTGTTGATAAATTTTGCCCAATAAATCTACTTATAATTATAGCACTTGGTGGATTTATGTATGAATTTGTTGATTAAAAGTAGCCATTAAAATAAATATTCTGTGAAAATTAATGGTTTTACAGTTACACAGCAATACATAATACTTCATTTATTACTCATCATCAGTTTTATCAGAAATACAAATTTTAAAAAAAGAGCAAATAAGAGAAAAGAAAAGTGGGGAAAATGTAATGTATTGAAAAATAAAAATCATATGTTGGTAACAAGATCCACTTGAAATCTAGTTTTCTGTTAATTATTGTAAGATGTAGAACACGATGTTGACTTAAATGTTGCAGGCAATTATCCATGCTCCAGGAATTGAAGCCAAGACAGAGGACTTATCCCTTGCATATGCTAACATGTCTGCTTCATTGTATCATCTGATGAAATACCAGGTTAGTGTGATTTAAAAGTGTATGTATCAGTATCCCGGCTTCTAGCACTCAACTGTCAAATACGATGCTAGGACATTAGTGTTTGTTGGTAACATAACACCAAGTAAGGGAAAGAGTTACAGAGATGAAAAACCAGAAACCAACAACTTCCGAACCAGTGTATAAACCTATGTTAATCTATATCTATATAAGTACCGATTGCAGGATTGAAAGTCATTTTTTAGTGTCTAGCAAAGAAGTGGAAGTGCCTCAAATTTCTAGAAGCAAAATTGGATTATGTGCTAGCAAAATTTACAACAATGTTCATTGCACATTGTAGCATATTTTAACCAATACAATCAACATGTTAAAAAATAAAAAAAGACAATGCAATGTTGAAAATCAATTGAAAGATATCAAGAGAGACAATGCAAGGTATTGGTTTCAGGAGTACAAGACTATATGTAAACTCTGCTTTACAACAATGTGAAACAAGTTTGTTCTACTTATACTAATCACTCTTGTTGGCCTGGATGTAAGCACATGCAAGGCTTATTATGGGAAGAAACCAGAGTACACGAGGGGAAAAACCCATGTGGTCAGGAAGGTGACCCCTTACCTTTTCATACCTGTTTCGGGAATTCAAACCCTGGACAGCTAGGTGAAAGGCAAGTGCATTACCTCTGCGCCACCTGACCGCAAGACTGGATTGATCAAATTAATATCTACATTTGGCCCATCAGTAACATTTCAACAAATGTTTCGGTAATGAAGTTAAACATTTTTTTGTAGACAAAACACCTGTTCACACGAGAATGTTAATATCCAAATTACCATATGATTTTCAAGCTTGTTGCAATATACATTAAATCAGCTTGCCAGATTAAGTTTAAATCTTGTCTTTATTTGCTAAAATCCACAAAATATTTGATGCATTATTTCTACAACTACTTGTGTAATTTCTTCATGATTAGAAGATACAACAAGACACAAACTAGTTACTACAAATAAATTAATTTATAGTTACTTTTTTGGGATTGATGCTTCACAAAATTGTGCAAATCTATAAAACTTGCTTTCCATGAAGAACTGGGCTTATCATTTTCATATTTTCAAATTCAATTTTATGCATTACCTTTGTTCCTAGGTGTGCATTCTGTTTTGAGACTGATCAGGAAAACAAAAATGGCCAGCAGACAGCCAGCTTTGGTTTTCACATTTGTGGTTTGTTATTTCTGTTTGGGCAAGGAGCCATCTTGTATTCTAAAAGTTTAAAATATCTCCTGTTCTTGAAAAGTAATAAGTTTGTTATCAGTATTTCTTGAGAAGTACTGAATCATCAATCTCAGATGTTGTGTGTGTTCCCGTTGGTCCTGTAATGTGCATGTTTTAATTTTTGAATGAAATGGGGAAAAAAAAGAAATGAAAAGAAAATCATCTCTCTGGTATATCTTTTTATTCAAAATTTTTGATGTTGTTTTACGTTTAGGCTTGCCTTGCCAATATCACAGCAGCCATGGAGAGTGGTTACCCGGACCGTTTGCATCACAAACTCCTCCTTCGTCAGACACAGTGTCTACTGTACTTGAAACAGATTGAAGATGCCAACACTAGTAGGTGAAGATTTTCTGCTATATGATGTGTATCTATGTAATCCCTGACTTCTGTTTCAGTATATCGTGACTTTATAAAACATGAGTTATTTGAATTTAACTGGTTTTCCAAATCATTTTAATCCCATATCATCTCTATGCAGGTGTACAGGTAGCAAAACAGCATGCAGGGAAGATGAAGAGTACAGATAAAAAGAAGGCAGGTAAGGCTAACAGATAACAGTTAACATGATGTGGTGTGGTTTTGATAATTTAGTCATAATTATTCATCTGTCTATCAGTCAGAATTTTACAAAATAGAGGTTATGAGGCAAATTTATACTTCTTCTAAAGAACCATCTAGTGCAGGGTCATGATACTTGGAGGAAGCCCAAGAAAGTTAGTGAAAAGAATTGTCCTTGATCCCATATTAAATGTCATAAGATTTTATATATATGTGTGTGACAGAATCAAAATACTGGTCCTGGCAAGGCTGTGTGAATGGTGTGATTGATCAGCTGTATGAAAGAATTGTCATTAGATTGTAGTGTTGATATGTAACAGTGGTTTAGTATATTATTTTAGTAAATAGACACTATATTTAGCTTCTCCCTGTAGGTTGTTTTTACAGAGTACATATCTGTCCTTAAAGCTAGTTGTTTCTTTTATTTGACCAGAGAGCGGAGCCCCAGAGTTACAGAGCCTAGGGTTGTCATGAAACATAATAGTAGTATTGTATTTCATTCCTACTACACATGTCACCTATAATATCTTTCAGTTATACTTAAATATGTTCTTTCTTGATGTCATTACAGACATTTTTCTTCAAGAAATTTCAAGTGTGGAAAGGAAACTTGCTAATGCTGTTGACAAGTAAGTATCTTTATAGGTGTCAAATTTCACAAATAAAAGATTAATGATTTTACCAACTGGTACCTTTTAATCCCTCACCAGTGAAAATTGAATAATAATAATAAAAGAAAAATGGCTGTATGTCAGTTTGTCTATTTTCTGAGCAACTCAAAATGATTTGCACAAAACTTTGTGAAACATCACTGATGCAGATATCACACATTTGTGTAACTGCCCTTATATTTCCGATCTGCCTATTCTTAATGCAATTATGCCTCTTCTGCTGTGATTGTTGACTGAATTTGGTTAGGACAACTTCTGCAATTCGGAAACTATGAACTGTTCACACATTGTTCTCGTTGAGTTATGCCCCTTATACTATGTCAGTAGATGGAATCTTGTCAGGAAAAAATTCTCTTGCTAGAACACTGATGTCATCACCACACGGAAAAAATTGTGAGAGTTATTCCCCTTCCACTATGTCATTTGACAATCTTGTCAGGAGAACTCATCCTACAGTTTCTTTCCAAAATTTGTGTAATTTCCCTATTGTAGTTAGCACACTTTTTCTTTACATTTCCTTCTGGAGTTATGCCCCTTTGTTGTAAATTAGTGTTAGAGTCTTTATCCTTAAATCTTTGTGTGGATGAAACTTTTTTAACGAAATATGGTCTAAAGTATCTTTGCGTGAAAGGAAATTATTTTGTATAAATTTAAGGTCCCCCTGAGGTCAGAGAGGCAGACCATTAATTTGATTTGCAAAAGAAAAAATGCCGAATTACACTAATTAGATTTGTTTATCTTTCTTTCACAGTAAAAGTAACAACGATACATACGAAATGAAGAAAACCAAACTTCCTGATCTTAGTTATGGAAGAAACCAGTTAGTGACTCAGGCAACTAGTGGTCTTAGGATGGAACAGACTAGAGAAAAAGGGCGCCATCTTGTGGTAAGTCTATTTAGTCTTTTTTGCCCTGTGTATTTCTCTCCATCACTGAAGATGTTGATTTTTAGGTTATCTGACACAAAGGGTCATAATGACCTATAGCCATTGTGCTTTGTCCGTTGTCGTGCCATGTCCTTTGTGCGCTGTCTGCCTTGTGTAAACTTTTGATATTTTAAACTTCTTCTCAAGTTCCACCACTTGGATTGAGCTCAAACCTATATGAAATGATCCTGAGATGGTCCTGACCAAGTGTTGTTATTTTTTTGAGTGGGTCTGAAATCCAAGATGGCCACCATCTTGAAAAACATATTTTAAACTTCTTCTCCAGTTTCATCAGTGCCATTAAGGTAAAAATTAGTGAGAATGTTAAGGAAAGGTAGCAAACAAAAGTTTTGTTAATTTTCGACCTTGTCACTGCATAATGGAGAACAGCTTCTTAGGAAGATTTCATTCAAAGTAGAAAAATAACCCTTCTCCCTGCTGAATGTTTTTGTAGTCAGATGACCTTTATGGCCTTTCGGCCTCTTGTTAAATTCATATTTTTTATGAAAGCTCCAATTAAATATGGTAATACTCAGCTTTACTTGTTAAAGAACCAGAAGAATTTATGTCAGGGACATGACATCCTTCCATCTGTCTGTCCATCTGTCTGTGTATTGACATATTAAAGATCACAGGAATCAAATTTGTTGAAACCTGTATACCTGAATACCAGGTGAATGATTACAGGCCCATTGGGCCTCAGGTTTTTTTCCTTGGTGTTAATCGCTTAGTCGTTTTTCTTTTATCAGATTCATTGTGAAATTTCTGGGTTGCCCAATCAGGGTATCCACAAGCTTGCATGGCACTGTAGATGTGATTTTGTTCTTCCTTGTTGTCTTGTTCTTCTGTTACAACCCCTTCACATCCATTGACCAAGGTTTGTACGATCTGAATGATATCCTATAATTTGTCAGTGGGTATGTTGGTAAAAAGAGACACTACATCATGTGAAATAAATTTCTTATCTTTTTGTATAAGTATTGTGGACATACTTTTTACAAAGTCTTTCAAGTTTTTGACATGATATTCTGATTTTCCCATCAGGGGTCCTAGAATGTCCACTAGTTACCTGGAGACATTGTAACCAATGGAACCAGTATAATCCACTAGAGGCCGTAATAGGCTCCCTTCTTTGTGGATCTTGTGTGTACAGCACATTTTAGGTGTGTTCTCTGCATTGGGATAAGGTCACTGTGATGTAATAAGTTCATTGTGACGTAATAAGGTCATTGTGACGTAGTTAGTTCACTGTTACGTAGTTAGTTCACTGTTACGTAGTTAGTTCACTATGACATAGGAAATTCACTGTGACGTAGTAAGTTCACTGTGACTTAGTTCACTGTGACATAATAAGTTCACTTTGACTTAGTAAGTTCACTGTAACGTACTGTGATGTAGTTAGTTCACTGTGACGTAAGTTAACTGTGAAGTATTTATTTTATTGTGAAGTAGTTAAGTTCACTGTGACACTGTGACGTAGATAGGTCACTGATGTAGTTAGTTCACTGTGACATAGTAAGTTCACTGTGACATAGTAAGTTCACTGTGATGTAGTTAGTTCACTGTGACGTAGTTAGTTCACTGTGACGTAGTTAGTTCACTATAACTTAGACCACTGTGACATAGTAAGTTCACTGTGACATAGTAAGTTCACTGTGACGTAGTTAGTTCACTGTGATGTAGTTGAAACATCACACTCGAATCTTCTACTGGTTGTGTTATAAATGAAGGTGACTGTTTAGTCATCAAAATGTCACTCTCGAATCAGATTGTCACTACAGATGTGATTTTGTTCTTCCTTGTCTTGTTTTTCTGTAACAATTGTTTTATATCTATTGAGCATGGTTTGTATAATGCCCAACTTCTGGTGTAAGGGTTGGTGCAATCAGAAGTTGAGGTATTGGTCAGTGTACGTCTTGTTTCCTGTAGACCAATACTTTGATAGTACTGTCACATCTATGACAAAATGTTACACAAAGCGTAGCTGGATTGACTACAGTATATTGTTACCATCTGGTGTATTTTTTGGGTCTATAATCTGTTTACCATCTTGTCACACTATTTTTGACCTTTGTGTACATAGGATCATACATCAGTGCTAGTATGCTCCACACTGGTTATTTGTCAGATGAAGGTCATCGAGTAGTCATTGAAATGTCACACTCTCATCTTCTACCGGTTATGTTATAAGAATTATATCCTATAGGCATTTGTTTTGTTCTATCACGTGTGATCAAAATTCAACAAACTGATTAAGGTTTAGAGGGAAAAAAATTAATCTTTTGGAAAAAAAAGATGTTTGTAGATTTCATTTTTTCATGGGAGCGTTCATATCACCATAATTGTGACGTAAGCCATAGTAGAGCCCAAAAGGTGTTTCTAGCAACATGAAATATCTAGAGTGTACAATGCCCAATATTACAACAATGTCTTTTCATGTTGACTTTGTTGTACCAGGTAGTTTGATGGAGATTGCCAATTTGTTTACTGGTGTTTGAGTGGTTTTATTCATGCTTTAGCACTATGTGTATGGTATAAAGAAACTGGACAAAGGTCTGTAAGGTACAAATTTATGAAATGATGAGTCCTGGTATAGTGTGCCCAATACAAACAGGTAAATGCAATTTTAAATGTGACAGTTGATTTAATTTACCTGTTGAGGATGTAATGTATAAGTGTTGCAATTGTATTTATAAATAATAAGATGAATGACACAGTCCCTACACTGTATGTCTTAACCTGGTTTACACTTGCAGGGATCTCGATCTGCCAGATTTGGGGCCGATATTTGGCCCCATTCCCAATGCAAAATAGTATCTTTTTTCCCAATTTAGACCCCAAGTTTTCCCAATTCTATGGAAAACACCACTATTTTTCCCAATTCAAAGGGCCCCGGGCCCCAGTCCCAAAATGGGGTGTGAGAGCCCTGAATTGCTGACCTGCCTCACTAGACACTATTCCATGATGACAATGCTCTTCCACAGGGCTGATACAAGCTATCTTGGATGTTTAATTCTAGCTCTTCCTGTCTCACCTTGTGTCGCTTTCCATCAACCAATGTCCCACACCTTCTGACATTATGTTAATGATATTAATCCCTCGCCCTGTATTTTGTTATGATGAGAGAAACAGAAATTGAAAGACTGTCATGGCTTGTTTTTGCAACAGAAAAAAAAATTAAATTGTATAGTTGTATTGATTGAAAGCTTATATTGCTCTTTTTTGAAAAATAAAATAGAAAATGAAAAATCTTATGAAAAGATGTCAAAACTGTGTCTTCATTATGTGATTTTGTTATTTAATGTCTTTATCTGATAAATAATGCTGGCAAAATAAAAGTTTTAGAGGATTTTATTTTCATGGAGGTGTGATTTATTTTTTATGACCTATGAAATTTTATCATTTGATATGAAAACAAATGAGAAGTAATTATTTCACCATGTTTGACAATACCATTCTGCACCAGTAAGGAGAGTTGGTCTCATGTTTGTACTTTCTATATACCACAAATCATGTGAAGTCAGCTCTGGTCAGCTGGGAGACAGAGGGTATATCTTGCGACAATTCCAGACCTTGATCTAGTTCTTGGGTCACATTTGGACAAGGAAATCATTTCAATGTACATTAATCCCTAGTTAGATGGTGCTATCTTCTCTATTTGTTCAACACACACATCTACTTCCAATACTGAAGTTGTATAGAAACCATTAACAGCCAGTATACAAACTTAAGGGGTATTATCAGTACCTGTACATATACCAATGTCCATAAAAGTGATCAATGAGTTTAGACACAGGCAGGGTGAAATACCACTTAAGATTTTACAATCCTGTCTGTTATTTATTCAGGCTCTTGTCTGTGATATTGATGGACTTTAAATGCTCAGTTACATTTCTGGACAATTAATGTTTATCTAAACAAAAAACTCCGATTGAAACAGCTCGTGTATTGTACCTCCAGTTTCTGATGTGGTCTTTTGAAGATTGATTAATGTCACTTGTGCATGTTTACTGTTGGCATTGCTGACGTAAACGAAATTTCTATTTACACATTACTAAAGCTGTGTAAAATTTCTTTGTGTCCATATTGGGGTATATGTTTCTCATTCAGTGGAGTAATCTAGCATTAGTGTATTTGCTGTCCCCATTGATAGGTAAAGGGGCTGGGGGTATGTTGTAGAAGTGCTGTTACTTCCTTATTGAGGCAGGTGTTCATCCTGAATTTTTCAATTTTAAATTTGTTAAGAGTCCAACATTTTAGGATGGTGGTTATTGAAATAAATCTGTGGTGTGTTGTCTGTCCTTCTGTCTGTCAGTCTGTCTATCTCTCCATAAACAGTTGTTGTTATTGCTTTTTCTTGAGATGTGCTAGATGGATCTTTCTCAAATATCATGCTTAGCTTAGGTACCCCTTGCTTCCTAGTTTTGTCCTTTTGATTTTTTGATGGATCAGGAAAACAAAATGGCTGACAGGTGGCCATCTTGGATTTTGACAACAAATATTTATTATACCTCTTTCTTTGCAAATACTGTATAGATCTTTCTCAAAAATTAAGACGCTGGTTCCTGTCAGTCCCTAGATTTCCTGTTTGATTTTAAGAGTGGTCAGAAGACAAAAGGCTGACTGGTGGCCATCTTGGATTTTGACAGCAAAAATATATTATAGCTATTTCTTTGCAGATACTGTATAGATCTTTCTGAACAATTTAAACGTTTGTTCCTGTCAGTCCCTAGATTTCCTGTTTGATTTTGAGAGTGGTCAGAATACAAAAGGTTGACAGGTGGCCATCTTGAATTTTGACTATGAAAGTTTTGTATTGCTATTTCTAGAAGATTTCTCAAATTTTGTTTGTAGGTCCCCCTTGGTCCCTAGTTATGCCCTTCTGATTTTGGGAAAATCAAAATGGCCTACTGGTGAGCATTTTTAATATGGCAATTTAAGATTAATACTGTAGTACTGTATCTTATGGAATTTTTCAAAAGTAAAAAGAATGAAAAGATCCAAACATTCTGGACTTCAGTATCCCCACTTCCTTTTTTCACAATTTGAAAGCATGATTGATTGTTAAAATTCAGATCTATTGGTATGTGATGTAAACACAATAAAAAACAATTATTTAGCCCATTATCATAAGGACACTGGGAATGACTTTAAAACTAACATTTTATGGTGGCACATGATATTGGAAGTCTAGTGGTTATTACATGGAATATGTCATCAATAGACGAGTTACCAATGTTCCCCAACAGCTCATGTTTATCTAACACCTTCATGTCAATAACAACTAATGTTTATCTATGTCACATATATCAGTGTATTTCTATTCATTCAGCAGTGATATACTGGTGAATGTAAAGCTCAACAGCTCCCAGTAGGAAATTACAAATAATACGAACCAGGGTCAAACATATCTTATTTGTGTGATGTGTCAAAGAAAAATGTGATACAAAAAATTTTCTATTGCATCCAGAAAAAAAAAGAAGCTCTTTAACTTTTAGAAGAAAGGATCAATTATATTTGGAAGAAAACTATTTGTGTGTGCCTGGAAACAAATTAAACATAAGGATAAGACGAGAGGCTAATTCACTGTTTCTGGTATACATATTTACTTACCTGTGCGCGTATGATTTACAAAGAGAACTTGAGGTTTACATCACTTGCTGTCACAGGTAACCCAACACTGGCTGACAGCCAGCTGAGAAAAGTGCAAAGTGATTTTATTGGATCTGAATTTTTAAGCATTAGCTACAATTGATTATGTACAATCTGTGAACAGGTACTGTTACAATTGCTTATTGACAGTAGACATGCAGATATTGTGTGTTAAAGGAGCCTTCCAAAAAACTGTAGACAGCCCTGGTGCAGTGTAGGAGCCTTCCAAAAGCTGTAGACAGCCCTTGTGTAGTAAAGGAGCCTTCTAAAAACCAGTAGACACCTCTTTGTGGTAAAGGAGCCCTCCAAAAAACTGTAGACAGCCCTTGTGTATTGAAGAAGTCTTCAAAAAGCTTTAGACAGCCCCTGTGTGGTGAAACAATCTGCCAAAAACCAGTAGACAGTTCTGTGTGGTGAAAGGGCCAGTCAAAGCCCAGTAGACAGCTCTGTGTGGTGAAAGGGCCTGTCAAAGCCCAGTAGACAGCTCTGTGTGGTGAAAGGGCCAGTCAAAGCCCAGTAGACAGCTCTGTGTGGTGAAAGGGCCTGTCAAAGCCCAGTAGACAGCTCTGTGTGGTGAAAGGGCCTGTCAAAGCCCAGTAGACAGCTCTGTGTGGTGAAAGGGCCTGTCAAAGCCCAGTAGACAGCTCTGTGTGGTGAAAGGGCCTGTCAAAGCCCAGTAGACAGCTCTGTGTGGTGAAAGGGCCTGTCAAAGCCCAGTAGACCGTTCTGTGTGGTAAAAGTGCCTGTCAAAGCCCAGTAGACTGTTTTGTGTGGTAAAAGGGCCTGTCAAAGTCCAGTAGACAGCTCTGTGTGGTGAAAGGGCCTGTCAAAGCCCAGTAGACCGTTCTGTGTGGTGAAAGGGCCTGTCAAAGCCCAGTAGACAGCTCTGTGTGGTAAAAGGGCCTGTCAAAAACCAGTAGAAAACCACTGTGAGTTGAGAGGACCTTCCATATTGATTTTAATACATTCAAAAGGAACACCCTTCCTGTTTTACTTTGAGAGAATCGATTCAGCCATTCAGGCGTGTTTTATTGACGGTTTGCTACATTGATTGATGCTTGTTAAACTCTGTGCAATTCCAGAATCCAGAACTTAAGTTATTGGAAAATCACATTCAGGTTGAACATTGAAAGCTTTCTGAAACGTAAAGGCTTTCGGGATGTTGGAATCTATAGCCACAACAGATTGTTCACATAATTCTATTACTTTATGAATTTTTGAAGAGAAAAGGCAGACTGAAATGAAGTAGACTGGAGCTTTTCACTGATTGAACATTTCTTGTAATTCCAAACTGCTGTAAATTTACACATTTTAGTGATAATATTAATTTAGTGGTTTTCTTGCTTAAAATATTGTGCTAAAATATTGTTGTGCTAATTGCAGTACCTGTATACTGTACATCTAGTAATGATTGTAGATATGTGAGTTCATCACTATGCTAATTTGCTAAAACCGTTAATTCACTAAAACTGGTACCTGGTAAGTTCATTTACAGTAACTTGATGTGGCAGCAACATGATGAAAAATTTAGTATTCAAAGTCAGACTTATTTAGGCTTATCAAAACTGCACACAACTTTCATCAGAAATGTTGCTTAACAGAGTTATAATATAGAGTAAGTTGTAAGTAATAGGAAGTAGTAAGTTTTAGGATGAAAGCTAAGTGGGAAGTGAAGAGTCTTGATCACCACCCGGCGATTCGTACAAAAAAACAGAATAATGTTGCTGCAAGGCAGATGGAAAACCAAATCTCTTTCATGGAGAACAAGTGCATTTCTCAAACAGCAAGGCTAGAAAAGTCAATGAAAAATCTAAGGCGACAACTGGATGAAATGTCGTTGGAGAATGAACGAACTGGAGAAGAACGAGCTAGACAACGTATCACATCAAGTTATTTGATGCGTCAGTATTCTGTGACCCCTGATTCAAATACAATGCGGCGAAATTTTAATTCTTGTGAGTTCCTTGTGCCTCAAAGTAAGCATCAATGTGTTCATTTTCCTTGTACAGCCCCAAAATCCTACCATACCATTGGCTTCAGGATCGACCCAGACAACACTTCCTGGACACCATGGAAACAGTTGCGACGCAACCTCAGTGACACGGCTTTGGCTGCCATGGGGAAGTCTGCCATATTGAACACAGGCATTTCCCGATTAACAGCTCAGAGGAGATCAGAATTGTTAAAAACAGAAATAGAGTGCCGACGGAAGAGATCAGAAAAAGAAAAACCGCCATCTTGGCAAGTGAATTATGGGAAACCAACACCTTACAAAAGACTGAAATATCCTGTAAGGCTAGACCCAATAGATATGACATAGTGAAAGTGGAACTCTTAATCAGAAACATTTTGGGATTTATATGCCCAAAACAACAGACAGCTACTGTATATATGAATATAGAAACACTGTCCTTTAACTGTTCTGGCAAAGTTGGTTTTCTGGCTTCTGCTTCACATTGAAACCATAGCAACACAAGTACAAGAATTAGAGCTGAAGTCCCTGCCCCTCCAACCTAAACCAGAATACTGATTGGATGGATGTGAACATTAAATTTGGGAAAAAGTGTGTTCTCTTCACAAATCTGATCAATGTACCTGTTTGCTGGGTTAAATGTTATATCAACTGCCAGGGTCATTTTGAGATAGGGGGCACATACTCAGACCTTCGGCCAACTGTCTACTGGCTGAGCTCATGAAGCCCCTCTAAAGTAGGAATGTGGATGTAGTACAGGCTCAACACTTATCTGATCTCATCATATATAGGGTAATTCAGAAATAAGAAAAGAATTGTGGTGTTCTGTAAGATGAGATATCTGAAAGTTTTGAGTTAATTTATAAAACTGTAAAAAATATAAAATAAAGTTTTATTGAATAATACTTTGTTAAAATTTTGTGAATTGATAAATAATTAATATCCTTAGTTGTATGGAATTTTAATTAACAAAATAAGAGAAAATTTGCTATTTAGAAACTTTTATAAAACCATTTCAAACTCTTACTTCTGTTCAAACCAAGTGAAAAGTTTTAAGTGTAAGAGTTACTCCCCTTAGTACCTGTAATTTGTGCCATTTCTGTCACCGACAGCTAATAAATTGATTTGAATAGCAGATAGATAAGCAGGATATGCTTTAACACAAACCTGAATTCCTCAGTAGCAGTAGCAATATCAATTTTCAGTGATGGTTTTTAGCTTAGTTTGAAGGGCAAGTGAGCTGATGATGTGGCACAATGTAGTGCCCTGTCCAGTGTCAGCATTCTCCCATAAACAACTTCGTTTCAACCAAAAGGCCCATGGTCATAATATACAGCCCATAGCTTGCTTGGATGAATGACTAGCAAGTTTATTCAAATGATTTACATTGACCCATAAGGTCACACAGGTCAAAGGTGCTGAAATATTCACCTGGTAGACGACTCCTCAATTACTTAAATGCCCAAGTGTTGTGATATTTAGCCTGTATGGTGCTAGGATAAAGGGTTATGAAGTTTATTCACATGAACTGATAATGACCCACTTTCAAGGTCACAGGGGTCAAATGTAAAAAAAAAATCTTTACGCTTCCAGTATGTCTTTTCATGATAGTGTTCGTCGTGTTATTCCGGATGTTAGCTTTTGATGTTGCAATGATTGACGTAAATGAGAAAGTATTCCTTATATGCTACAGAACTGTTGAGCAATTCAGGATGATTGGGCCTGTTGTTACCAAGATGGGAAATGGATTTTTTAGGTTACCTAAGAAATGATATCATGGTGACCAATTGCGATTGTCTTTTATATGGCTTGGTGTGTCCATAAACTTTAAACATTTTCAATTTCTTTTTAAGAGCTCCAGAACTGAATTCAATGAAATTTTGCAGAGACCTTCCTTAGCACCAAAACAACGAACTATATGGTCTTTACCCCTCAGGGGCTGATGGACAGAACCAAAAGGGGTCAAATTGACCCAAATTTAAAAAATCTTCTTCTCAAGATCCAGACATGGTAGAATCCAATGCTCTTCATGGGTGGAAGTGTCTTAAGGTGCTTTACCAAAATTGTGAATTTCATGGCCTGAGGGTCTTGCATTTCTCTGTGGCGAAGAGGTAAAGTTTGCTATAGTTTATAGAGGATAACTAGATTTTTGAGCATTCTGTGTTTAATTTCTATTGGAAATATATCAAATTTGGTTAGAATTATGAGCAAAGGATGGTGGCTTCATGGTATGCCCATATTGATCTTAGGTGACAGCCAGGGGCTGATGGGAGGGGCCAAAAGGGGTTGAATTGATTTAAATTTGAAAATCTTTTTCTTAACACCCAGGTATGGTAGAATCAAATGCTCTGTATGAATTGAAGAATCTTAAGGTGCTTTAATTACCAAAATGGGTTTCACATCTCTTCCTGGGGAGGAGTTTAACTTTACTGTAATTTTCATAGGAAAATTGCACTTTTGAGCATAATGTTTATTTCCCACTGCAAATAACTTTGTAAGATTTATTAGTGTAAGATGGCTGTTTTGATGGTATGCATGTATTGACACTGGCTTACAATATTCAGTGTCACAATTTCTTTTTTCATGACACTTGAAAGCTACCCTTTAACCTTTGTATTCAATATTGCTTACATCAGGTGGTGTTGGGGCTGCTCAGCCTCTGGTTTTTCTTTCTGATGATAGTCATACCCTGATAAAACTTATGGAACCCTTTCATCAGGCACGTCAAAGTGTCAATCTGTGTCACCACTACTCATAAAGGACTGAGTGGATTTTAATTAAATTTGGTCAGGAGATTTTTGAGGAAGGTAACCATATTATGTTTGGTCTGACATACACTAATATGACGTACATTAATGATCTTCTGATACAAGCTACTGCTAGCTTTTGACTATACTTATTGTTTTTTGTACAACACATGTAAGATGTGTGGTTGAAAAGAATTAAGTCATGTCGGTATAAAACTTGGATTCTTCCATCCAAGGGGTCAGAGACCCAATAGAGAAAATAGAAGAAAACTTTGAAAATCCTTTTGTTATGTAGATAAAGCAATTATGACCCCTATGGGGTAAAGGGGCAGAACCTATAAATGGAGACCCTGTCCTCTCTTCCTTCTCATCAAAGCTTTGAAAGGAGAGAGCATCAATGAGGGAGTAGAGAAAAATATGTTTCTTTTTTAATGATTACAGGGCCAGATCAAGGCCAGTAGGGAAATAGAAGAAAAAATAAAATTCTTGTTTGGATGAAATATTATTGACCCCCATGGGACAAAAGGGCAGGGACTATGTAGGGACTACAGACAGGGAATCCATTTGTATGAACTGTTAATCTGCTGAAACCAAATGTGTGATACAGGCCCTTGGGTGTCTTGTTCAGGAAGTCGGTGCATAAATTAGACCTCTCAACCCACTAGAAAGATAATGTGAAATTTCTTTTTTTCCAAAAACACAAAAGTTCAACATGATTTACTTAAAATCAAATAATCACAATGAGATTAAAATCTTTTGATATTTGTTTTAGTATTGAGGCAATTGGAATGTAAATCTCCTATTTCACAAAATCGCTATCAAAATCCACCTGTATACAACTTTTCCCCTCTTAAAAATCAGCTTTTGGAATAATTGACGGAAATCCTCAACATTAAATGCTAAATCTGCTTGTTTTAATGTAACCATAAAGACAGAGTTGAAATGATTAGGACAGACCATATAGATCTTTTAGTCCCTTTTCAAAATTTGAAGGCTTTAATTTAGAAATTGAAATCAAAAGATGAAATTAATATTTTATGTTTGACGAGATGATTTTATATCTTGCATGTAATGCGTGGAGTTGCATTAGCAAAATCTAAAAATAGTAAATGTCTATAGGACATGAATGTCCCTACTCTTACACAAACCAGAACCTGATCAGGTGTAGAAGTTGAAGTTGTAATACTATGGGGTAAATATGAACCAAATGTGTGAGACATTCTCAAGATGTGACAAAACAGTAAGGGGCAGACGAGTGACAAAACAGTAAGGGGCAGACGTGACAAAACAGGAAGGAGCAGATGAGTGACAAAACAGGAAGGGGCAGACGAATGACAAAACAGGAAGGAGCAGGCAGACATGAGTTATAACACTGTATGCCTTCCATAAAAATGACAGGATTCAAGTTCACATATTTTCCATCTCTACTCCTTGAACAAGTGTCACTCTTGCAAAACTTTAGATGTGTCACACATGGCTGTGATGACCAATTCTGATAACTTGCTGTAAGTGTGTATATAGTGTTAAACTAAGCAGATAATTACAAATTTGTGGTGCCATAATTACATACCCATTTCTTAACCGTTTTTATTTTAGGTCAAAGTATAAAAATCAAGCGCAATTTAAACAGAAGTTTGTTTTCATGTGTAAAACGAAGTTATGGAATGACACATATATCTGCTTTCTTCATGTTACATTTTACAGTAAAATTTTACAAAATTCATCTTCAGTAAAATTCAAGACATAAAAATGCTAAATTAGGCAAAATTGCAACACGATCCTAGATACATATTTAATGTGTTGTTCATGGATAACAGTTATTCATCAGCCATGATGGCATCATTATCTTACCTGACAGTCTAGTACCAACCTCTGTATCCTGTATTCCCAGAAACTATTGACATAGCTCCTAGGAGTTAGTAGGATTAACTCTGTCATTATTTTCAAATTTTTAGACACTGGATTTTGAAATTCTGGCAATAATTAGTGTCTTATGGTTATCATGTCCACTATATTGTGATATTTCCAAGTTTTTCTATAATTACACTTTTTCATCAAAATTAAATGTGAAGTTTTAACGTGCTGACATCAATGTGATCACACCCTTATCATAGTCACCACTGGAAATATAAGCTAATAAGGTCTTGATTCGGTGACATTTTATGGCAGGCGAGACAAAAATTTCCAATTTGAAGACTATTTTCACAGGCTGCCAGAGATCTGAAAGCGGGAGACACACTGATTGTGGAGAAACCATTTGCTGCGGTCCTGCTTCCTGACCACTACGACTCTCACTGTCACCATTGCTTCGGACAGTTGGACCTGCTAGTCATTCCGTAAGCTTATTGTTCCTGTAGCCATTGGTAAAATATTCTGTTGCAGATTCGAAAATTTCGCCAAATCTCAATTAAGGCAGGAACTCTTAACAAGATAAAACAGAGTCCCAGTCACTCATTGACTGATTTAATTATGTGAGTCCATTAATGTAACAATTTCAAAAATTTGATTTGGATGAAAAAGGTTACCTCATAACCCATTGTCTCATTATCTTAGAGGTTAAATTTTCACAATCAGGTTATATTACTGTGAAGTAGTGAAAATATCATCCACCAGA
Organism: Ylistrum balloti; assembly: GCF_031769215.1. Lineage (NCBI taxonomy): Eukaryota > Metazoa > Mollusca > Bivalvia > Pectinida > Pectinidae > Ylistrum > Ylistrum balloti. The sequence continues at coordinate 470,161 of NW_026782147.1, read as the reverse complement.
AATAACTGGATATACAGTAATTTATAGTTACATATGTGTTTGAGAGCTGTACTCCAAATTTAAGTGAGATCACCTATTCCACAGAAGAACTTCTGAAGAGATGACAATGCTAGGGAAATGTTCTCTAGTTGATTGTTTGTTATCATTTTTATCAGGCTATCATCATCGCATGGTGTGTTATTCAAATTATCCTTCATTCATTGTTCGTGGTCTGTAATCAATTCTTGTTATCACTGTTTCATGAGAAGGGTCTTCCTCAAATATTATATGATGTTGTAATGAAATGTAATCCCACAGATGGAACAGCCATTTTGACAACGAACTGTCACCATTTTATTGCTGTCATTACAACGGTCATATGCTGGATATCATTTGTTGTATCATAAATCACACATCTTGTAAGTTTATGCAGTGGTATTGTTGTACAGATGTAAATATTAGAGCATGTTAAGGTATTTCTGTATGTTTTGCAGGTGTGTTCGGTGTAGCCAGGTGCGTTACTGCAGCAAAGAATGTCAGAATTCTTCATGGACGTCGTACCACCAGTTCGAGTGTTTTTACATGGATCTACTTCATTCTGTAAGCTTGTTAGAATATTTGTATCACCATTCTCAGTCCTGAAGGGTTATACTCAGTAAAGGAAAATATTTCTTACGTTCCCACAGTGTTATAGGGGGATATATATTAAACCTTGTCCTGTTCTAATTGAACTGTCTGTCTTGTGTCCATTTTCCATTGTCTGTAGTCTGTCTGTTTGTCCTTAAGCAATTATTGTTATTGTTATCTCTGTTTCTTGAGAAGAATTTGATCAAACATTCTCAAATTTCATATGTATGTCCCTCTCAGTCCATAGATGTCCAATTTGGGATTGATTGGAAGAAAGAAATGGAAGACAGGTGGCCATCTTGGATTTTGACAGCCATAGTTTGTTTTCACTGTTTCTGGAGAAGAGTTTGATGGATCATTCTCAAATTTAATTTATGATTTCCTCTTTGTCCCTTGACCTGCATTGTTTGATTTTGGAAGTGATTGTAAGTGGTAATCTTCAATTTTGGAAGTTAATGTTTGTTTTTGCTAATTAGGAAATGCAGGTGCCCTATAGTAACCATATTGTCTGTCCATCTCTGTCATCCTTCTGTCCATCGTTCATCCTTAAAGAATGTTTCTATTCTTGAGAAATATGGAATGGACCTTCCTCAAAGTTTCTGAAGGTTGCACTTCATCCCTAGTGTTGCCTATTTAATTTTAAGACTGCTCTGATAGGACACTGGATTGAGGAGTTGGGGGTTTAACTGTTGGAGGAAAGCTGGAGTGTATTAGAAAAAACCTGCGTGGTTTGGCAGCAACTGTACATTTTCATGTGAAATTAGGAAATCGAAAGTCACTTGAGAAAATAAGTGTGTGTTGCCTCTGACCGTCCATATTATCAGGGTGATATGATCCATCCAATACTGACATGTTTGTCAAAACAAAAAAATATTCAAAAATTAGAAAATATCAGACTTGTTTTACTTGTGATGGTGCTGGGTTTAATGCCCCATGAACAGCCAGATACATTTTCTAGCACGGTCGCCTTTCTTTGAGGTAACTGGTGACAACAGCATATGAGAGGCCAGTTGAATGCAATTGAGAGCATTATGGCTAAAGTGTCTTACCCAAGGATACATCTACAACAGCTCGAATTGGTCCATTAATGTTTCTGAGCTTTCTTTTAACCAATAGATATGTTATAATGATAAGCAGAAAGATCAATCTCAGAATTTTTCTGTTATACCTATATGAATACTGTTCCTGGACTTATATTTAAATTTCCTTACAGGTATATTGTGACACTGACTTATCATGTGTTATTCTATTTCATTGCCAGGTTGGGATAGCACACCTTAGTATTAGAATTATACTGGTGGCAGGACTGGAATTTCTTGTAGGTAAGTACCAAACATGTACATAATATAATACGCTTATTTCTTACATTACATAATCCCAACTTTTGACATTACATGATTCTTAAGGTCATTTCAAAGTGGTAATTAATTAGGCAAGAAAAATCTCCAGTTTATTTCAGTGTATATAATACAAATTTGATATGGGTTTGTAGCATACCGGCATGAACAGCTACCATATTTGTTCAGATCAATGATCTGGATGTACTTTAAATTCACAGAGAATAATGGTTGTAAAATCTTTAAGCAAATTCTTAATGAACAAGAAACCCTAAGATTTGATATTTTACCTGTAACTTATATACTGTGAAGAAGGGGTATGAAATTTTGATAAACACGAAAGTTATTAGAGTACAGATTTCCAAAAATGTGGACACTTTTTAATCTAAAGAGCAGGTGAGCAATACAGGCCCATTAGGTCTCACTCTCTCACTCTCTCTCTTTATTTTTTCATCAAGTAATGTCTTTAAACAGATGTCATTATGATGTCACAGTAAATGTTATTTTGTATAAACAGAATTCAAGAGGAAGTTGCAGAGTCTTGAAAACAATACTGTAAGGATTAAAGGTGTGAGTGAAGATGGTACCTATAGACATGGCTACCTCACTGTGTATGATCTAATGCCTCACAGCAAACATCTTGTCATAGAAGACCTGTTTCAGTACTCACTGGTAAGGGAATTTTACATTCTAGCTCTGTAGTATAAATAAAATATTTGCCAAAATATTTGGTGTAGTATGCACATTAAGTGTTAAAAAAAAGTCTCTGTCTATCAGTTAATGAAGCATGCTTCTCCATCTATCACACTGGAGACCCGGGTTCAATTCCTGTCGAGGCACATCTCCGGAATATTTTTTTCCTCTGATGTTTTATTGTTGCCCAACAAAATTGTGGTAATTGAGTCTTCAATTGAGAACCAGGAAAAATCAAGAAAAATCGAGGGAATAGTGTAAAAGGAACAGGTTGGTGTGGCTTGTACATTGTGTTAAATAGGGTTTCTTCCATTCAACTGACGGCTCATGCTTAACTGGCTCAGTCGTTAGATGCATGGGTTATTATGCTGGAGACCTGGGTTTGATTCCTGTCTGGGTTGTTGGCAGGAATGTGTTTTCACTGTTTTTACAGAAAAGAAGATTCCAGTACAGGAAAGAATGATTATGACATGCAGGGCACTTCTGACTGGATATTTCATGCCTTGTACAATTATATGTCACATAAAAACTACCTGTTGAATAGTAACATGGATTATTTGCATTGTGATCTTTAGTTTTGCTAAATTTCTGTTTCCTCAGATTGAAGGAAATCATTTCTCTTATATAGATTTTTACTTCAGTTACCATTCCTACCTCCATGTATGTAAATTGCCTGCACTTTCAACACGTATTGCCCAATATAAAAGTTCAAAGCAAATGTGCATTCTGTATGTTCTTCATAATCTTCACGAGCAGAAAAAAACCTTTTAGCTCTAATGGCACCTCTTGGGTGTTTACAAGCTTTATCCCTTTGTGAACCTGATGGTCTTCTGTCTTAGTTTATTCCAGGGTACTTGTGGTACCTAAAGGTTTTGTCATCACTATCTGAAAATATTGAATAAAATTGCAAAAAAATAGATACGATAGAAATAAAAAATTGATCAAAACAAGAAATATCATTTAAAAAAAAGGTTAATGGCAGAGTTTTAATATTGTTGGTAATATACATAGATAGTTGTGTGTCTGTTGATTTGGAAACATCAAAGTCATCAACCAATAACGTTACTGTGTCTGATGTTTGAAATTACAGATCTATACTGAATGTTCAATTATATATAGCACTGGGTTAACTATGCACGTTGGAACAGTTCTAATGCATTGTGTATTATACTGTCATTTAACTCTTGTGAAAGTATTGTACTAATTCTGTAAACCTGAATTTTATTTTAGATAGAAATACTTATGATTACTGTAGGGATGGTTACATGAATATCTGTATCTACATGGCTCTTTAACATTTCAAGACAACAATGGAGTCTTCAGGCACATAATCTGCTATCCCCAATCTGTATTACTAAAAACTAATTTACATTTTGTATATAGAGAATTATTAACCAATGGGAGACTTGATAAGCATTCTGCCTGCACTGTATGAGTCAAATGATGTGGGGATAATCCCAGATACGCAGAGGGAATCCCAAAACAATCTTAAGCAACACTGCCGAAAAAATCGTTGTAGTTTTATAAGTTCTTGTTTGGTGAAAAGTTGCAACCATCAAAAAATAAGACACTTTTGAACTTTCCAGACAGCCTGTCTGCTGTTAAATATCCTTCAAGTGTCTGATTGGTTCAACTCGCATACTAAGATGTCTTCCGATCCCTGTAACAACACTTCTTCTGGAGAATGCAGCGACAAGTCAGACAAGAAGCACATGTCAGGAGATGTTGGCGATGTTTCTGAACAAGAACAATATGTTGGTGGTTTGCTGCTGCGTCACATTCAACAACTGGTGTGTAACGGCCATGCCATTACAGAGTTACAAGTTACCCAGGCAACCGACCTGTCATTGGTGGAGACTAAAAGTCAGGTCCGGGTCGCCACGGCAATATACCCTACCGCCAGTTTAATGAACCATTCCTGTGATCCCTCAATCATAGCCAGGTAAATACAGCTCTGCAGATTTTTGTCCCTGCCATTTCTTTTTTAATTTAATTTTTTTTTTCTTTGGTGTGTGATTGAAAGCTCCCCCTTGGTTGTCAATAGGCGTTCCTGTTTGATTTTTGGAACTGATTGGGATTAAGAGAAATGAAGTGATAGAAAAACTAACGAAGATCAAACAATGGTTCAGTGCTAAAATCCTGCCATGATCTCTTATTGATGATTGGGAGAAAGTCTGCAAAATCTTAAGTAATGACAATTGATATTATTAATTGAAAATTACATTTTAAGAATGTAAATTGAAACTGAAATCATGGGTGGGAGGTGGGGTACATCATATAATGTATGACTCGCTTCAGTTAACACCTGTATATAGATGATATTTAATGTTTATTCTGTTGTAAAATGCATCTGTCCAGCAATATAACATGCAGTTTTTATCTATATATATTTTCCACTATTAGACTATCATTAGATAACGGTGGTCTGAGTTCAGGTTCATGTGAACTTTATACAGAGTATTAGTATAATATGAGAGTTCTACATCATTCAAAATATCATACCTAGAATAGAAGTAATGGTAGAGATATCTTGAGGGGAGAGGGGGCGGGGAAGGAATACATAATGTATGACTGCCTACGACAATAGATAGATCAGATTCTATTTTTAAAATGCATTTTTTTATTTATAATACATTGCTTTTCATCTCCATTTTTATTCAATAAAAAATTTGACTTACATTTGGTCTTATTCAGTAAAATGTTTGACTGGTGCCTGATCTTATTTAGTAAAATGTTTGACTGGTGCCTGATCTTATTCAGTAAAATGTTTGACTGGTGCCTGGTATTATTTAGTAAAAAGTTTGACTAGTGCCTGGTATTATTTAGTAAAATGTTTTACTAGTGATATATAATAAAAGAGTTCTATGAATATTCATCTCTTGGTATTTTACTTAGAAGACAAAGTATCCTTTCTTGTTATCAATACATGTACTCTACATTTGTAGTTTTGATCGTGACTCCTTGGTGGTGAGGGCTGTCCGTGATGTGAAGGACGGTATGGAGATTTACAATTGTTACGGTAAGGAGAATTTCAAAGGTATTGCATCACTTTTCTGTTTTATTGTGAAATGATACTATTTAGACCACCTCGGTGACTAGACAAAAGTGGTTTTAAATCATAGGTTCTTTTATTAATAACCAATTAGACAAAAAAATTCTTACTGGTATTGTGTATATGTTACATGTACTGATTTCAGTATGAGTCGTACCAAAAAAATGTTTAAAAAAATGTCTGTCATTTTCAGTCAAGGCTATTCATGTTGTCCTTAATCTGTGCAAGGTCTATGGCCTGGATTAATGTTTGATGACATATGAAAAAAGTTTATTTTTTTCACTAAATGGTGGCAGTAAAAAAAAGATGTATTTTCACAAAATTTGTGAGACTATGATTTTCTCTTGCTTGTTTAACCTCAAAAAAAATCTATTTTTCATGATTTCAAGCCTCCATGAAAATAGAGAAAAATAGACTTCCTCGAAAATAACAATATTTAGGTATAGTGGCAATCAACACTCAACAACTAACCAACCTATAGGGCTAATTCATATTTTATTTCTGGTATAAATTTGCAGTTGACAGAATGATAACCTGTTAATTTAAACTCTCTAATTACAAAGTATAGCTTGGTTGTCATTCTATGAAGAGAAGATTTCCAATATTTTTATGTATTTTATAATGTGATATTATTCCATTTCAAATGAATACAAACTTTCACAGACTACACTGTGACATCACAGTAGAGACTATAGATATAGAGCCAAGAGTGGCATAGAAAAGTATGTTTTCTGCAAAATTGCCAAAATATTTGATGATATCAAAAAGATCCGATGTTGGTTTCTATTTCATTTATAATTGATGAATTTTTTGTTCTAGCCCACCAAAGACTTGATACAATGAAAAATTCTGAAGACAGCACTTCATAAATCATTCACGAATTGGGAACTCCAATGATATCCTACATGTAACACGAGAGACTTAGAAGTGTAAAATAGTGACAAATCAGATTTCTTTGTTTCCTTCCTCAGGTCCCCACCATAAACGGATGTCTGGTCCTGACCGACGACAAATCCTGAAGGATCAGTACTTCTTTGATTGTCAGTGTAGTGCCTGCTTGATGGATGATGGTCAGAATGTAATGTATATGGTGAGTTTGTCTGTCAGTGTAGTGCCCGCTTGATGGATGATGATCAGAATTGTAATATATGGTGAGTTTGTCTGTCAATGAAACTTCTGTCTGTTGGATCTCTCTTGGACCTCCAGTTTATATAGAAACAATAAAGACGATACAATGATTGGCATCATGATCCCTTGGGGATCTCTGGTATATATTGAACCAATGAAGAACATCCATGATTGGCACCAAGATCTCTCTTGGATCTCTTATATACAGAACCATTCACTTTTTGAGTGTTTGATGCAAGTTTAAGTACAAATTAAAAATTCCCTGCTGAAATTTGATGTGCTGCCTGTGTGATTTCACAATTGTTTCCACTGCCACTTCTGCTGTTTCAGTACTTAATCTTTATATTTAGATGATTGTTAAAGCTGTTGGGCCTCTAGCTCATTTTCTCATCTTTATGTTTCATTAAAAAGGTGTTCAAGTGTCCAAAGTGTGAGAATGCCTTGATTGAGGAACAAACAAATGTTGTGTGCTCAGAATGTGGCTACCATGGCAACACTTTATCATATAAGGAAAAGACTGGAATAGCTAAAGACCTGTTTCTTCAAGCTGTTCAGAGATTGGAAGCAAACAACATCAAGGGTAGGCTTTAAGACACTCATAATATAACAGGTAGGCTTACAGAGATTCATAATATCACAGGTAAGTTTAAAGACACTCATAATATCACAGATAAGTTTTAAGACACTCATAATATCACAGGTAAGTTTAAAGACACTTATAGTATGACAGGTATGTTTAAAGACACTTATAGTACCACAGGTAAGTTTAAAGACACTCATAATATCACATGTACGTTCAAAGACACTCACAACATCACAGGTACATTTATAGACACTCATAATATCACAGGTAAGTTTATAGACACTCATAATATCACAGTTAAGTTTATAGACACTCACAACATCACAGGTAGGTTTATAGACACTCATGTTGTCACAGGTACGTTTATAGACAATCACAATATCACAGGTACGTTTATAGAAACTCACAACATGACAGGTAGGTTTATAGACACTCACAACATCTGAGGTAAGTTTATAGACATTCATAATATCACAGGTAAGTATATATTCATAGATTTATTAAAAAAAGGGGGATATCTTACTCACAGTCTTGTTTTTACCAGGAGCTATTGATACAGCCCAGAGATGCCACAAGATAAGGAATGGAATCCTCCATCGAAACCATCGTGAACTAACTGAGACTAAGGACTTTCTGGCTAGGTGTTACGCTGTAACAGGTAAGGATGCCACCCACAGTCAGTTATGTCCAGGTGTCTTTATAGACATACCCAATTTTTTTCGCTGTCAGACTTTTTACAAAAAACCAAGTGACTGATAACTACTTTAACCTTGTGTTTTATGATAAATGTGCTTTATAGCCCACCATCGTCAGATGTTGGGCTGTTCAAATTGCTCTATGTCCATAGTCCGTCCGTCCATAAACAATTTTTGTTATTGCTATTTCTTGAGAAGTATTTTATAGATCTTTCTAAAATTACATTCGTAGCTTCTCCTTGGTCCCTAGATGAGCTCATTTGATTTTGGGACTGATCAGAAAAACAAAATGGCTGACAGGCAGCCGGCTGTCTTGGATTTTTTCAATGAAGTTTGTTATCGCTATTTCTTGAAAAGTCCTTTATGGATCTGTTTCAAATTTCATGTGTAGGCTGCTCTTTGTCCCTAGGTGTGCCTATTAAATTTTAGGACTGATCAGAAAAGGAAAATGGGTGACAGAGCTCTTGGATTTTCACTTTGCAAGTTTGTTATTACCGTTTCTTGAGAAGAATTGAATGGATCACTATCAAATTTCATATATATGTTCTCTTTGGTCTCTAATTGTGCCTGTTTGATTTTGAAACACATCAGAAAAAGAAAGTGGCTTACAGATGGTCATCTTGGATTTTGACTTTGAAAGTTTGTTTATTTCTTGAGAAATACTACATAGATCTTTTTCAATTTCATGTATAGGTTCCTCTTGGCCTGTTTGATTTTGGGATTGATCCAAAAAATAAAGTGGGATCTCTTGTTTTTTTTTTCGGTTTTTTTGTGGTTCAAATTTTTGCAGTTTCATCCAGTAAGAAAGATGTGTTTTTTATTCAATAAAGTTATAAAACTGATTATTCTTTTTCCAATTAACGTAATTATATAAGGTACTTTTTTGTGCAATTTTATTCTGTCCTCAGAAAGAGGGAAAATTTAACCTCTCCTGAATAACAGTTTTTACAGTATTTTACCAAAACCTTGAAGTAAATTTTTTTTTACAGAAGTCGTAGTCATGAAGATAATGTCAACCAAACTATTACTTTCATAGATACTTTGATGTCTGATGTATTGTTTGTTATGGTCAATACAATAATAAGGACTAGTTAAAAAATTAGGTTTCTGTAAAAAAAAAAAAGTTTTTGTCCGGATTAATTTTTGTTTTGGACATTGATTTTGTTGATAAATAAAGCTCAAGTATGTGTACCAACCCACAATATGAATACAACTCCCACAAAAAAGAATGATATCACAGAAATTTAATTAAGAAATTGTTCATATCCATTTGCAGGTGACTTTGAAAAGTCCTGTCGTTATTTGAAGGAAAGTGTGAGCAGCATAAAAACTGTGTACGGGGCATTAAGTATCGAATATGCAAATGAGCTGCAGAAGTATGCTGAGGTGCTGGTCAGTGCTGGACACATGGAGACAGCTTTAGCAATCACTAATGAAGCGTTACCTGTATTCAAAGTGCATTATGGGACATCTCACACAAGTGTTGCAGAACTTGACGAACTAAGGTTTCATTTACAGAAAAGTCTCATTATATCATAATAAACATTTTTGTCGAAGTTACTCGGTTTACGTTATCAATTGTTAAATTTTACAGGCTTTTTGAAAAGTGCAAATTAGCATTTTTTCGGTTTTGAAAATTTGATGTCTTTTGTCCAAGAAGATAGGGAAAGCTCTTAATTCACCTACCTGAAGGGCAAGTCAGCTTATTCCATGGTGCTGTGTTTGTCGTTTATCTATTGTTGTCTGTTTTCTATGTGATGTTAAATGATTGCTTTTAATAAGTCTGCCTGAATAACCATGAGGCAAAGCAGCATGATATTTGGCTGGTGGGATGTTTCTAGATCAGTGGTCAATTGTAGACAGTTCTTTAAGAGCTTTTCATGCCTGTGATATTTTATTGGGAAGGGGTGCATTCAGTGTATCTACATTCAGTGTATCTACATTCAGTGAACTGTATGGAACTGTTAAGTCCAGGTTTCAAATTTCTTATTCAAAGTTACAAAGTACAGCAATGCAAACGCAGTAATACAATTGTAACAAAATAAGGGTCATTATGTAATGTTTTAATGTTGGTCAATATTTTAATTATAATGTTGGATAAAACATATATAATAGTGGTGTCGAATTATTAACTGATGTGTACAGACAAATGTCTTATCATTATTAGAACTCTTTAGATCAGCCCCAAGTTCAGAATTAGTATAGCAAAAGTTGTCCTGTGCATGGTGGATTGTGGCAGCTTAAATAAGTCATTTACCTTCTACAGGTGGGACATCAATACATCTGATTTAATTAATTGATTTTGAAAATCTTGCCACATTTGGTAATTACTATATATTGTGTTTTCTTCCTCTGGGTATAATGTCCTCATGCCTACTTATGTATAAAGCAACCTTCAAGAAACCATCCATGGATAAAAGATAGGTAACAGAGAGGAGACTTTGATTTATAAAAACTAAGACAAGAAATACTGATGTGTAAGTAGAATATGTTTCAAACAAAATTTGATGAATCCAGGGCAAAATAAGAACAAAAGAAAGATTTACAAATGATGATCTTCTCAAAGTTTATTAACATGCATCAAACCAGTAGACTTGATTGTAAAGTTGATATTTAATTAAGATTTAAAGGGACACAATGTTTCAGTAAATTTTAAAGTTTTGATTTTTTTTATTCAGTGAATTTAACTAAGGTTTATGTAATTGTTAATAGAAGAATCAGTTAATAATTGATTCTGTGATAAGGGAACATATATCGATGTAAACTTTGATGAGAGATTGCCTATGAATGTAAACTGAAACACCACATTCATATATGTAATAGACTTTTTGGGTGTAGCCAAATATACCCTAAGAATATAGGAGTTACCTCCCTTCTTCCATGAATATCCCGTTAATTTTACCTCTCCATCCCATTTGAATCCAGGAATGAATTTTATCTACAATTTTCGATTTTCCCCCCCAATCATCGATTTAAGGCAGTATCAACATATCTATATCTTGTGGAATTTAATTCAGTATTTAAGTATTGTATGAAGATGAAATATGATCATAAGCAAGGTTTAACCTCTGGTAGGTCTGTTTTTTTGTTGACTTTGGCAAGTTAATAGTGAAATGGGAAGCTAACCACTAGGGAGCCGGGCTATTGCGAATAAACTCGTAGATTTTCACGTTGTTTTAATATTGTCTACAGTGCTAAAATGTCACAGTTGAATTTTATTTATTATGTATACCATAGGGGATAAGGCATGGTAATTATTCTAGCTAGATCTATCGAGTTTCGTTTTTAGTCCCAGAGAAGTGTAAAATGCTACAACAATTTTCATTTGAAAAAGACATAACTGCTTACGACATTTTCGCTAATTGCAAAACTTGGTACCCTGACGCGGTCACATTACACTAACGAGGAACTTACCTGTCTATACAAACACATCTCGTAAACCTAAATGTCAAGGAGGCTTCAGTTTGTGTTGGATTCTGGATAGAACCCGTAATACTCCTCTCTGGAAATCGACTCTAATCACTACATTCATATGTCATATGTTGCCAATCAAGGTATTAGGAGAGAATTAAAAAAATGGTCTACTTTTACGATTCATCCAGATGATAAAGCAGACAGAAATCTTATATGCTACATACAGGGAGACTAAACATTTTAACATCCCCGCGTTTGTTTATAACTACATGTTCGTTTTGTATACAGATGTTATTTTTGCCCCCGGATCGAAAGATATTGTTTTTGTGCTGTCTGTTTGTCTGTCTGTTTAATTTGTTTCGCCTCTTGTCAATTTTGAAGCTTAGCTATTACACCGTAATAGGTAGGGCTTTCATATTTGGTGTGTGTGTTCCTTGCGACAAGACGTTTCCGGTGGTACCAATTTTTTTCACCGTGTGATCTTGACCGTGACCTTTGACCTACATTTGAAATATTTTGATATTGGTCATATATTGCATTTGCACATTTCAGTATTGAACTGCTTTCAGTTGGCATTCATGAGTGCTATGAATGTCAACTGGGAAAGTGCAAAGTCAGTGAAGCGTGTTAGCGCTTCATTTTGTATTTGCCTTTACGCAGTTTATCATTGTTCCTACAAATACCGACTAAACCCATGTTAAGCTTATATTTTTTTTCATTATTATTATTTTCTTTAATAGTTATAAAATGGAGATTTATTTAGGTCAGAAACAACAGGCTTGTTTTAAGGATGGACTTATTTTTTTGAGTTATAAGTAAAATGTTTTTGTTACATTTTGTAAGTTGTGTTGAATTAACGTTCCTATTTCGTGGTTTTAATCGTCGTAATGTACTTAAACTGTAGTGATGAAAATAATGAAGTCCAACCTCTGATCTTCATGTTTATTGCTGATTGTCTATATATATTTACAAAGAACATTTAAACGGTTTAGGCAAAAGACAGGGAGCAGGCGTCCTGCCAACAGAGAACTACCCTCTCTCCTGTCTAGCCTCCGCTCTTCTCATTCTCTTCTCTCCTCATTTGGCAGACCAAGGATTGAGTTATACAGGAGTTATAGACATAGACTTAAACACGAGACCGGCCATAGATTAGGTTGTTTTCCACAAGATTAGTATACACTAACATTCATGCGAACTGTCTAGATAGAGCCCAGGTAATTACTTATATATAATCAGGGAATGAATTAATAACATTGACCAAGTGTAGTATATTAAGTAACAACATTATGTCTCTGGCCACTGGTCAATACATAATTCACCACTGGTCGATAGATGCCATTAACTAAATGAAGCTAGTCTCATTCCGGCAGATAAGTAATGATTAAAAATCTGACAATGTCTAACTAAACACAATTTTGAATAATTTGATCAAATAACATATTAACTTTCAGTAGTTCAGGTGTCCATGTTTAGTTTTATCATCAAGTGTTAAACAGAAGAATTGAAAGTTTGTTATAGTGGTCATTCCAATCTAGATTTGTCTTTTTCTTTCAATCACCTTGAATTTTCTTCAGTCGCCTCTTAGGATTCAAACTTTAGACACATAGCATCTCTGCCGAGTCCTAGAAGGACGAAACAAGTGTATGACGCAGTTTGATTCATTGTTTGACTCTACTGTATCTAACTCTGATTTTTTTTTATCTAAAAGTGCTTCTCACCTGTGTGTCTTTTGTACTGTCTTATATACATGGCGGAGCCTATAATTAATTGTTATAATTTTTTCGAATCTTAACAATTTCAAAGCCGACACTGACACACTTGAGCAATCATTTAGTTGAATAATTGCATTTCTCCTTGTTTTCAATTTTCCGGATGTTGACACCGTTATAAATATCTCCTGTGGCACTTCGGTCCATAATTGCAATTAAAAGGAAGTTTGTTAATTCGTTTCCTGTTCTGATACTGATTTGGTTCAGACGTGTGTACTTCTAACACTGATTTCCTCAAAGTCACAGAAAACAAATCAGCGCTTCCTCAGATACCGTATAACTTCTCCAATTTGTACATAATATATGTGCGAATTGACGGAAAATAAAAACGTCCGAGGATAAAACTGAATTGTGACGTTAAGGTGCTGTTAGGATTTCTAGGATTACCGCTTTCCTCAACAACACATTATGACGACATTAAATTTTAGACCAGAGTTAAGTAGGATTATCCTGGAGGAATCTCCTCAGATGCTTCCTTGTATCGTATGGAATAGGATTCAATAGGGACTAATTCTTAAGTTCTCGAATCTCCATTTATCACGTGACATAGCCACTCCCAGCCCTGCAGTTGAGCACCTGGAATTTGACACTTTTCCAGTCGTAGAACAGAGCAGGCATATTCGTACCCAGATTCTGCAGCTAATTAAGTATGCCTACACATACTGATTACAATTACATTCTTAACGGCCCGTCAACACAAAAGGTCATTAGGGTCATCAAACTGTAAACCACTCAGCGATCCAAAAAGAAATAATATTAAACAAACCAAAAGGTAAAAGACAAATGTTAAAAATCTTAAATGGGTATGTTAACACAAAAGATTGAAATGGTACGTCATAGTCTATTATATAGACCAATATCTTTTAGGTAATGTAGAATTTTACAAATCTCAACAGTTTCATAAAGGGATTTTAGACATGTACCTCGATCGAAATAGCTTAGGTTAGATGAAAAGTGTATATGCTGATGATACGGCATTGAAGAACAGTGTCTTCTCCCTGGAATATCACCATCCGAATACAGTACAGTGACGCCCTACACGGCCAGATTATTACACTGAAAACGGGACAATTAGCCGTAATAAGAAACTCCTTTCAATTGAACATAAAGCAATGAATAGGTAGCACCAACCATATAGACATTTTGTTCAGGAAACGGAGTTTATGACCTTCCTTCAATCGCTCGGCATCTTTAATGGCAAATGGAATCACCACTTAATATCCTTGTTTTGGAGCATTTTTAATGCTGTATATCATTTCAAATCATTTGTCCATAACATGTTATATGTTATGGACAATGACACTTTGATGTTCACTTAAATATCGTACCTCAATTTTCGTAATTGAAAAAGGGCACTTTATTTTGTGGATAAATTAGCTCAGTAAATCTGTTTCTATTTGCGTCAACAGTACGTGGGCATATGAAGTCATAGAAAAACAGTATGTCATTTCATTAATTTCATTATATGTGGTATACTTTTTAAACTAATCAAGAAAATCGGTTGCGTTTTCGACATTTCGAAAATTACAAATTGCGCTGGGTTATGTTGTCTGGCTTGTAAAAGGAATGGAATTTCTTCTGTGAGACTGGCTTGAGAGCTGTATTACTAGTAAGACTGATGTGTGTGATACTCAGAATGAAATATTCATTGTGTTTGGAAACGGATCGTAGAGATTAGGTCAAATAACATTTAACATTATGAAATTATGTCATTAAAATTTTTCAGTAATGGCATTAAAGTGACTTTACTTTGTCATTTAAATGACTTTAAAATTGAAATTCAAATGATGTTGTAATGATATCAAAATGACTTTGTTATGTCATTAAAACGATTAAGTAATGCTCTCATGTCTACCAAACATAACGTCATTGAGCCTGCTTGGCTGCCGTAGTTATAGACTACTAGATGACGTTCGCTTTCTTAAGTGCCTTCTGGGACTTATAAATGACATTTTTTCTGCAGTAAATTTAACATGTTTGACATGTCGGAGAGTATAAAAAGCCTGCCGTAACGTTACTTAAACGCGGAAAATACTCGTGTCAAATGCCTGGAATAGACGTGGTCCAGAACCCGAGAGAAATCAATTACCGAGCTGACATTTGACTTGGTGAAAGTCCGTGATTCGGGAAAGGTGTCCAATGGGAATACTTAATGTAATTTTAAGGAAGATAAGGGCTGCTAAAATAATACACACCGTTTGACAGGTTTTATAGGTCACGTGCACTGATCATTCAGCAATTTTGTTTTTTATTTTATTTTCTTTTTCGTGTACTTTGACTGTATTGTGTTTTGACCTGCGCGTGTTGTAGACGACATGACAAAGAACTGCATTCAACGGAAAGTAATTAAAAATCAAAAACTTACACTTTTGCTGTAGCTGTAGGAGAAATCATTGTAAAAGTGCGAAAGTGACTTTGAAAATGCATGAAGTGAAAGTCAAATTTGACTTGAAGCAAGACATTATTTAATATAAGATTACTCCTTATATAGTAAACCTATGCACAATGTCTGTTGATTATATACTACACGCTGTCGTGTATTAGTTCCTAAAACGTTAGTGTCACAACAATTAATTGTTTAAGTGTTTCTTAACATCTCTAAAAAGGGTTCAAGCATTATACAAAACCATCATGCCTGAAATGAAAGCTAACGACAGTTATAGTTATTTTCAGCGTTGCTCCGAGTGCTACATGAAAAATAGAAGGCGTTCTTCTTTAGTTAATAAGTGGGATAATTACATAAAAAGCTGGTCTTTCTTTAAAAGTCGAATACATATCATCCTTGTTCGATAGAAAGCTGTTCGCATGTTCACCTAATGAAGAGCTTCCAACCCTAAAATGATTTTAAATAAAATGATAAGTAAATAGAAGGAGAAATAGATTAAGAATAAATAATAAGACTAGATTTACTCAGGATTGTTGTAAACATCATTGTTAGTTTGCAGATCAAAGGCGAAATATAACTCTACAGCTGTAGGGATGTAATCCCGTGAAAAATAACATAATTTTTTTTTTCGAGGGCATATATTTTTCCTTATTGTGGACATCTGATATCGCGAAAAATAGATATATCAAAAATGGAAATAAGAAATAAGAGAGAATAATTAAATTCACAACTTCATCGAAAAATACTTTCCTTATGTTTAACACATCGAGGAAAAAAATTACGGTATTGCATAAAATAAATAAGAATTACCTTGGAAATGATGTATTGTGCGCGATGATTTCAGCGACGACTGAAAAGACGTCTATATAGAATATCCCGTCTGATTTTCTTAAGAAACCGCCATGACATTATGATGCCCAAGACAGCTTTGATGATGTTTTCCGATTTAAAATCGTTTTCATTTAGTCAAGATAATGGTGCCATGACTTTGGACGTTGATATACGAAGTGAACAGAGGTATTGTTATCTTTGCCCTTTATTTGATAAAGAAATTTCAGAAGATATAAAAGTATACAAGAATGATGCACAACAGGTTAAAAACTTTATGAGTACCTCAGGATAAATCATGGACATTTTTTATTTTTTGCCATCTTGGATATCGAATTTCTCAGTTATAACAACATTTGGTGATAATTATCTCTTTATCATTATCGACAGTTTTCATACAGATCAATCTGACAGAACTTACGGATAATGTTTTGATACAACGTATTTGGTTTGTATCATATGTCGTTTGATTCTTATACACAAATATGCCAGAAGCAATTGTTCGTTTCGTGGTAGTGGCGGGTCAACAGTTCCGAGTTCTTCAGTAATCTGTAACAAGACCTGCATATATTTCGCACCTATATATCCTACAACCAACGGAAATTTAACAAAGGAAATTAATTAGAACTACTACATGTCTCTAACAACGTTGATAGAAAAAGATCAAAACATCCGAATCCTCATTAAGTCTGTGGATGCTACACTATTCCTTCATCTAGTTTGTTTCTCTCCATAATTGTTCCGCTCTCTTTCACATCACATAAATAACCTACCGTATGACCGCCTTGAAAAATGGAATCTAATTGATCCGACATAACTACCCATTTTTGATAATTAAGCACAGGAGGGAGGGGATATTGACGAAGATATATCAAGGCCATCACGTTTTCAAAATACTTCACCCGAGTAAAGAGATGGATAGGAAACTGAGAAAGTAGAATTTGAGACAAAGAACAATACTACCGATAAACAGAAAATACTCATCCTCGATACTCCAGGGGTTGCAATTACTTTCGCTCTCTGCACCACTGGAATAAGTCATAGCATATTGTAAGTTCCACGTGTGACACATTGTGGACAAGGCGGAAAGACTAGTTTGATCCTTTGATGTACATCAAACGTATCTCGAGGTCGCTTAACGGTATATTGCAAAGGCTTTGAAGTTGAGTGTCGCTCCTTTGTAATCTTAGAGCGTATCAACCCTGTGATTGGTCAGAGTTTTTCTCAAAGAACCAATCAATTTACTTCGTTTGTGCCTTTAATTTTTCCATCAACCATAAACCATAAACCGAACCAGTCACTCAATTACATAATGCACAAGGACATACAACATTGACATGTGAAATCACAAAACATAGAAATTCACTTAATGTTTATTGTCCAAATCTATTGAATGAATATTTCGAAATCATCCAATTAATTTGATTATTTTTACAGAAGTTATTTACGAAATAGCATTGTCTTCTTCAGGCACATTTTAAAAATGTATGGAGGTGTTTTCACACACCGTTTTGAACAAGCCGTGTACGATATAATTCCGGAATATTGATCCGTCTCCGTCATAACATTAGTTGACAACTTTTTGTTTGGTTGAAATATTACCATGAAATTGAACAAACAATACATTTTTTATGTAACTTTAACCCCTCAAATTGATTTATTTATTGATTTATCGCAACCACTTTCTGAGACAATTGTTATAATTGTTGGTCTAGATTTTCTGCTTCCATCTGCAGAATGTTAAAATCTGTTTTCAGTCAGGTAATCTTTGATTTTAGAATGTTTTATCTAGCATTATAGATAGTACGTATAGATTTCTTACTTTTTGTATTTCCACTATTTATGGGCTAGTTGTGGGGGTTTTGACCTTCGCTGATGTCCTGTTTCTTAAAAAAAACAGCGCGTGCCTACGAGCATGTTGGTCAGAACAAGAAGAGATCGTAACAATGTCGCGACACTAATTAGTTAGGGACGTAGTAAAATAACGGGGATATGACGGCTAGGTGTCAAATTATATATATTTTTCTCACAAATTGCGCAAACGACAGCCGTTGGCGTAGCGTAATCAGACCCACCTTAAACAGACGGAAGTTAACAACATACGGATCGAAATTTTAGGCATCATGTTTTTCCAGATCATTTTCTGTCCCTTTCCGGTTTGATAAATAACTAAAAGCTATATTCATCCTTCGACTACAGTGAATACTGCCGTTTATATCATTTGTAGAGAGCTAGGGGTCATTAGATTAAAGATTGTTATGACGGCTGTTTCCTTTTTTTCACCTGTGAATACGACACGTGGAATAAATCTGTCGGTCAAATCAACGCGACTAAAACATATACTTTACCGAACGTAAGACATGGTACAATATTATTCATGATCAATGGGTTTTCTCTTCTTCAAAACCGCTTCTTAAAGGTATGATTTACACTCATGTCCGCTGAAAACTCTCCTGTATCCATTTCGGTATTACGGTAAGAGGTTGGTGTGAAGAAATTAATTTTGGAGTCACTTAGTTTGCCTTTACAACTTTCAAGTTAGTTATAGCTGCTAAAAATTCCTTATGTTATCCATTTTATCTCAAATTCCGTTGTTTTCCTCAAGTATACGTTTTTATTGGGTCTGGATTTTCTGGAAAAATCTTGTCCATAAAATACACAAATAACACAGGCCCACTTTTATCTGTGCAACGAAAATAAATCCTACTTGATAAGTATGGTACCAGGTGTAAAAAGGATCGACAAGTCCATATAAATTTTGCTCTACTGTTACTCTAAATTTACCAGGTACTATTCACTTGTGTGTATTTTGTACAATCTTCGAAAATGCACGTGGTAGGCACTGCAGTTGGACTTAAATTCCCCGAGGATTGCTCATTCAAATAGTGGCACGGTTCAGAATATATACACGTACTTGACGCTGTTCTAAAATTATCGGACAGATGAAAAATGTGAGATTTATGAAACTTTGGGGCTAGCGCGCCTCCCTATCTATATCTGACATTTCTTTCTATCTGGCTTTTCCTCAGTCGCCTCCAGGGCTTCAATATTTAGGTTCTTGGCATCACTGTTTGGGTCATAGTGAGACAAGGCGCTATTCACTTGTGTCACTTTTGTACAACCATCCTAATTAGAGCTGGCCTCGTACCTACAGGACTATCTTCACATTTCTCAACAACAGGTAATTTTGATTACTTCTAAGCCATAATATTAAGTTGCTCTTGCTAGATGTTCAGATTAAAAATATGTGATAGACTTACATTAAATGACATATTCTGTCACTCGCAAATTGCTTACTGTAGAAAGATAGTTTTGATTACTACGTTGTTAATCACGGAAATGTTCCGACGAGGAACTAGAGATGACATAATTTAACAAACAAATTTTTCAAATGAATTTTTCTTACAACCACTTCAGAAGGCATAAAGTATGTGTAGTGAACATCGTTTGAAATTAAATAGGTCCTGTGGGTTTCACGAAATCCTATAAATCTTCTAGGATCCATACCTGGTTTGTTTGTGTACTCAATCAATAAACTTTGATTGGATTAGACAAACAAGTTATAAACAAATCTACTCAACATTACATCTTCGTACATTAATTAGAAAAAAATATGTCAAGAACTCTGAGTTTCATGTTCTTTAATTTAACAAGTAAATGTTTTGCCTAAACTGATATTGTATATTGCCTGTTTATATCCTTGGCGAGAAAACGTAGGCTAAATAATTTTGCCATAACGCCACTGAGATGTCATTCAAGGGTTTTAGTTATGCATCAATTCGCAAAAAGGTTTGTATCTATGGTTTTTTTAGGTACGTTCATCAATTAACGCCTACGTTTCGAGATGGCCTTGAAGTACAAAAAACACATGAAAGGTTTTTATAGTGTAAAGAAGATAAAAATTCAATTATTCATTTCGAGAAACACTCCATCCCTAAGGAGTTTTCATAATTTGTTTTGGCAATCTTTTTTCATTTCTTTTATTACCGTAACCGAAATATACTCATTCTGAAATAGAAAAGTGACGAGTGAATGAAACAGCCATCCAGAATTCAGAATGGGTTTTCAACGACGCAACTTCAATGATTCGGTGCATCAGAAGTGAAGTAAAACACCACAGAATCATGGTCGACAGACAATGTAAATATGAGATCATTGTCGAGAGCCAGTTATTTATACGTTATGAAAATAGGTGTAAATGCTTCTTTAGGGTTTTTCATCACTGTAGACTGTGGATGAACGAGTCGCCATTTTGTTTGTGATGACAACGGAATAAGCATTCTCAATCTCCTTGTATGAAAACAACAAAAAATAATGATAATATGTCAACATACTATTTTAGATTTAAATTAAGTTTCAATACATCTAGCGCAAAGTGTGAACAAAAGAAACATTTTCACGAATACCCTTGAATAAATACAAGGAGAATAAAACCAGGTGATCCGGAAGGAAAACGTCTTTTGTTTCATAGAAGACAACCGCCGTGTAAACCTTTGTCAATCCTTGAAAAAATGTCACGTCTCCAAGTGAGAACAAGATGAACAACAACGGAACTACTCGGCAAACTAACACGTTCAACGTCATTTTGCATAAGGGAATAGAAAATATCCCAACGAAATCATTATGTCGACCATAAAAGTTCCTCATTATCTTTAATAATCTGTCTTTCTCTGACTAAAAATCCGGAATACTGTTAAAAAAAAGATATCTGCTTTTTCAGGAAAATCAATTATATAAATATAACCACTACATTTGTTTTCGTCATTTCGCACATTATTACCACCAAATGTACATGTAGCTATACTTCGGTTGCCAAAATCTCACATTGTGCTTTATATAGAGATAAATTCCATATTATATTTCCATAAGTGTAAGATTTTATTTATTTTACTGCCCGCATTTGTGAAAAATATTAGTGAAGACCCTCAAATTGATTATAAGACAGACTTATTTCCACGATACTTTTTCCCGACTACCGAGACAATCGTGTGACGTCAGTGGACGTGACGTATATATGACGTCACAGCAGCATTTTTTCACATAGGTCTTACGATATTCATGACATGGCCTGATGACATGAAAAAACAGGTCCGTTATTCGATGAAATTATTTCATAATGGATGTTATTTTCTTTCTAGGTGGAAATCTTTATTTTTCTAAATGTAAATAATTTGTGGTGTTTTACTGGTGGTAGACAGGTGGTTGAAAATGTGGAGAAACAACTTCAGCTGCAAGCGAGATATGTACGTAAGAAAGAGGCAATTCAATTAATTATCTTTTGCAGTGCCTGCGAGTTTATAATCGAGTCTTGTGATCGCAGAAACATTAATGGATTCTTCCACACATTGGGTTTGGAATTTAAGAAACTTGTTGAAAAATGAGGTGTTAGAATGCTACATGGTTGCATCGCAACTTTGTTGCATGTTGTTAATTAAAAGTCACTTTGTAAATGTCAGAAATATGTCTAGCGTTTACGATCACGTGATTTATAGTCTAACTGCAGCTATTAAAGTACATCAACGTTAAATTCCACAGCAAGCTGGGCTGCTCAGCTGCTGATGAGCAACAAAACAGTTTAGCCAAGGATTTTAAAATCTTGGTTTCACAATTTCGGATTTTTTGCGAATTGCGCAGTGAGACAAAGAAGGAATAATGTACATTAATTCTACAATACTGCTGGTGAAAGTTCAAAACGAAAAACGGTCCTTTGTTGCACAGGAGATACACTGAGATGTGAATTACCAGCGAGAGCTTAATACTTTTTAATTAGAGGTACGGTGGTATAGTGATAAGACATTGGGCTGGTGATTGAGGGATAAATTTTTGTGCACAAGTTGTGAGTGTTGAGCGGAAGATCCGCCTGTATGCTCTCCGGCATGTAGGGAAATGTTTGTAGGCAAAGGCCCGATAACCAGGTACAATAACTTGTCATAGCTAGGATAATTTTAAGGATTGCTATTGTCAATATAGCAATAAGATAAAAAGTTAAGCGAGGGAGAGAGGCCACATCCGATATGGAAACCTAGAACAGATATAAATCTACAAGGTAATGAGTAAGTGTTATTACATGTAATATTTATAGACTGAAGAGCAGATCTCCTTCAGGTTTTATCCATCCTATCACCAGCCTGCATTGAAGCATCATCCAAACTGTCGAAAGTTGAGGTTTTTATATGAGTTGTTGTTTCTATAACTCCAATATGCTATGTATAGATGTATGTTTGGTAATACTGAAGATTTGGTTATAATTGATAGGTACGTTAATTACGATCTGAGTAGATGAAGTTATGGTACTAAAGAAGAGTAATTACAAACGAAAATCTTCACAGCGGAAAGCGCTTCGTTACGGTACGGCACAAAATAAATACCAGGTCCTCGTCTATTAGTATTACATGTAGATGTTTTGTTCGTATTCGTTGTGTTTATCGCCTCGTGAACAATCAGGGTCATTTTGAAGCAGTTTCTCCTTGTAGTAGCTGGTGGATACCTCACTGAACCATTAACGGGAGGTCCATCGCAAACCATCCAAAACAATAAGGGTAACGTTGGAAACCTCACTGAACCATAAACGGGAGGTCCATCGCAAACCATCCAAAACAATAAGGGTAACGTTGGAAACCTCACTGAACCATAAACGGGAGGTCCATCGCAAACCATCCAAAACAATAAGAGTAACGTATTTTGCCCAAGGGCGACAACTACATCAGCATCGACCGTTCCGTTTCTCAGCGTCTCGGGGAGAGTCGAACCACGCATCACTGATCTTCACCCGATGCCTTGTAAGGCAAATACACTTACCGACTGATATATCGCGTAAAAGACGGTTGCTTAATGGATAAGAAACATATTGGTACAGTCAATATAAGGCTTCTTTTAATATGAGAAATGGTTATAACTACGACAGGTTGAGAAAGCACAATAGTTTTTGTCGTCTATATATCCAGCAAATACATAACCCTTCTGCTTTTAGTATGTTTCGATATATTTGAGGAGTAACACAATAAAGAATTCCTTTGACAGCGACATGACATTCAAAACCATGGCGGATAGAAACTGTGAATCTTTTTATCTAATATTCATGATTTGAAGACATCGGGGATATATAGCGGAACAATAACTGTATATTAGGTTTTATCATAAATATTTAATAAAACCAACTCCACATATATAAGGTTTCTTCTTCGTCTGTTGGTTAAAGCTGTAAATAACAACGATACGGCTTAATGGGAACGTTCAAAGCTGGAAGCCGTACTGAGAACATTTTGTCTGTAATTTTGAAGGGATTAGATGATTACCACAGGTTGAATATCAACATATCCTGTTATACGGGTTTCTAATCTTTGTATGATGTTAATTTAACGTCTGTGTTACCTGTAATTGAATTCATGAGATTATTCCTATCATTTAACAATGTTAAGTATTTATTTCCGTATAAGGCTTCCAATGATGTAACGAAAAATATATTTCCAGTTGGGAAGGAAGTCCTATATTTGATATGATGAACACATCTTCAGCGGTAAGACGCTAGACCTCCCATAAATAATCTTCAGTTAATTATTACTGTAAAATCATATATTTTCGTGGAACTCAAATTTCACAGTTTTCGAAAAATATGCACTTCCGGAGACACTTGATTTCGTTTTTAAATAATGTCCAAAAATCTCTTTTAGTACTCTAACCCATATCGTCTTTCATCCCTCATTCAGTGGTTACATAAGTTTTTAGATTTTGAAAAATCCAACGAATTAACGAAAATAAATCATCCACGAAATTAATGATTTCACAGTATACACTTATAATATTGGTAGCTAATGTAGGAAATTAACCTTGATTTCTACAAGATCTTTCATAGAAAATGTTTCACTAACTTACATGACCGCTTGTAACTCGTTTTGTATGACTAGACTATCATAATCAAATCAACAGGTTAAGTTAATTACAATTTGAAATGAAGATCAACTTTAGGATAAAATGGAGAAATTTTACGTGAACCTTTCATATCAGATTAACACTGATACAATGTCCTCGTCGGTCCATAACTAGAGGTATAGACTACAGTTTACAAAATTTCACAAAATTTAGAATAAGTGAACAAAATTTTTAGATAGCTAATGGTAGTTTGAAAAAAAAAACATACTCAGAGAACGAATAGAATTTCAAAAGTGCCGTGTAGTGGAAAATGACGGATACCTCTAATGTTCTTTAAATCAGCAAGCTTCGCTATGATTGTATGAAAGACAAGCAAGTGAATAGCATTTTTTAATATAAATTCAAAGTTAGAAATAGCAGAGCCAAATAATGAATTAAACTGTATCATACAACTGTTTCATCCTTCTAGGACTCGTCAGTGATGCTTAGGGCCTAGATTTTGAAGCCTGGGAGGCTATGTATTATTTGATAGGATTGACATTTGGTATCCGTGGTGAGCCGTAACCTGCATGTCACGTTTTCACGTGTATGAACCGTGCCACTATTGGAATGAAAACGTGAGATGCAGGTTACGACACACCTCGGGTACTAAATGTTAATCCTATCAAATAAATAATAGGCTACTAATATACTGGATGTCGAAAAAAACTTATCAATATGCCAAAATCTGAGGATCGTTAATTCATACATAATCCTTGCTTATTTTTAAGACAGTCAAAAAAAAGGCGGCTAGATTTTCAACCTAAACCTGCAATATACGCTATCATGACTACAGGTTTTAGATTTAGATTTCTAAGGAAAGACGAAAATACCCATAGGCAGCTGTTTTACCGTATCAAGTATATCCTTGTAAATATGTATATCAATGTTTCTTATTTGTCGTTTAATTTACTTTCAAATCACCCAATTATTATGAAAGAGCAATGATACATTGAATTGTTTTAAGAATTAACTTTGATGTTATTGAGCCATAATACAAAAAACGGCGCAAACCGTCAATAAACCACAGGTTTATGCCAAGAGTACACTCCATATCATTTGTTATGACTCAAAGACATTTTTCAAAAATACATTTTCTTAATAGTTTTAATTCCATCACAGATTGCAATATATTGAAGTTTTGTTTGGACATTTTTCTTTGGAAACTTTTACACCGCCGAATTGGCCTATCAAAAGTGACGTTTTTAATGAACGTCGTTTTATTTCATGTAACGGAGTGATAATTTACAAAAAAATGCCAATGAATATGCTTGTTACATAGAAGATTAAATTACACTGAACTTTAATTACACTCCAGTAGGCAGCTACAATTCCTATACAAAATAAAGTGGTATTATATAATAATGATGGTAAGTTCAGACAAAAGCATGGCTCTTTCCTTTGCTAAGCGTATGTGTATGTATTCATATGAAAAACAACCACATCGTTAACTTCAAAGCCGATGTTGTCGAAACATCAGTATTTTTTACATGGAAACTATCGATTACTTCAATGGTACACCTATTATTGAATTTATTTACGCCATATACCGTTGTGTGACGGTTAATGTCCGTCAGTCTTGATGGCTGTGTCACCAGACAAATACTGTCCTTCATGAACAAGATTTGAGGACCGTGTATTTAGCCATTAAAGTACACCTGTTGTTCCCACTGTGTGAATCCTAATGGAAGAAAAGTGATCTGAAATCTTGTACTTTGACCTAAACGACTTCTGGACGCCTTGTCTAACTAAACATTTCTTTTGGCCAAATGTCAACCGACAGAGACAATCCACAGTCTGTAGAATTGACAAAGATTGCTCTCAAGCTCTTCTGCATGTCAACACATGCTGCGCTTGACAGTCTTCTGATATAACTGGTATTTGAAAATAATGAAAATTCCCCATTTACATTTTGACATTTCTTTCAATTATTTTTTATTTCCTAGGTCGTCTCCTGACTTTCAGGTTTGATGTGGAAATGTCCGGTTTCTCTCGTCTGAATACTCGATCTTGTAATAAAAAGACCATAATTTCGTTTTCATTTCCTACACCAAACATACCAAACAAAACTTATGTAAGATCTTATATATATTACCAATTGTACATGACATTGTTGTATGTCACACATATGCACATCTGTGGAACAGGTTTTTTTTGTGACAGTAAACAAACCTGTGTCATGTAGACAGTTCCATACATGACAAATGATCTGCAAATAATTTGGTAAATTATACATTTTGCACGAGGCTCATCAATAATCCTCATCTCATCAAAGCATTGAAACAAATACCCCGTCCTGAAATGATTGATTATTCACTAAAGGGGAAATAAAGGTTTTTGCCTTAAAACTTATTTTTCTATCAAATCAAATTTTCAATGATTTTGTTAGCAATCTGCCTAACACGCAACACGAGAAGTTTCTTCATAATTTAATATTATATTTGAGTCTGATTGTGAATCAGATCAGGTTACAGTATAAAACTACTTTAAATTTCAACTGAAATTGAAATTAAACGAGAGACAATTGAATTCATGATTTCACAATATTAAATCATGCTATCAGTCCATTGAGAGACTTTTTGATTGAAATAAATTAAATCAAAAGTTAGCAGAAACGACAATATCACGTAACTGCTTTGATATCAGTGTAAAACTCCATTTACATAATTTTGGTTCTGACATTAACGTATCTGTGATTAGCTGAAAGTTCCTATCATTCCCATTATGACGTCATATCTTAATGGCGTCTTATGTATCATGACGTAAAAAAAGGAAGATACAGATACATCGCTAGGTTGGATTTGGTATTTGTCAAATAAAATGCTGTTTTCACGAATATTTGCAAATGTATAAAAAAAACTAGCAATAAGGAAAAGGAATTCAACAGAACTATGTGGGAAATTACTCGGATGTTATGTGGAAGCAACACCTAATTCAAACATATTTCTAAAATGATTTTCAAAAACCGGATTTGAACATCGTCTATGATAAAAATACAATATCCATAGACCTTACAAGTGATCGGCAGGTTTGTCGAAAGGCCGAATGAAAATGGAAACCACGACACGAACGACCTACAAAAACATAATTGTAATTGATATCAACGGAAAAAAGGTGCTGTTAATTTTCATCAAAATATCTGGCACAATTTTGGCATACATTTGTATCCAGGGGTCTTAAAAACTGAGCATCGGATGAACCCAACATCATTCAGATTTAATCATGGCGATGAATGAAAAGAAAACGTGTCACAAGCACAGGAATATTAGAAAAGAGTTTTCAATTGTATATAACATTAAGAAAAATCCCAAGTGATGAACGAATATAAACAGCTGGTGTGTCCATTGCTCTGTATAAATGTTGAAAATTGGTATATAAGAAAACGCTGACCTCTAGTCTTTATTGCCATTGAACCAGTTTATTAGAGAAGCAATCACATCACCGACTCTTCATGAGCACTGTTACATAGATAAACCTCTGGGAACAATATTTGAAATAATTCCCTGTGTTCAAAACGCTACACAACACCCAACCTTCACGCGACTTCCATGGAAGTAGTGATTTGGTATTTTGCTACAGCAATATATTATTCATGAGTGGTCACAAAATGTTGTTTCTTTTTTAGGTTATGGTTGTAATCGTTCTCATCACTGAAACTCTGTTTAGTGTTTTTGACAAGGTAATGACAGACGCGAACTGGCCGCTGTTCATATTATCACGTGCATAACTACAATGCTTCACTGTGTTACAGCTTTGTACCACAGCGACAAATGAAAGTACATTCGACTCGCGGAATTTTGAAAGACAGGTAATTTAGTCAGAAGGATTTGATGTTTATCATTTTCTTAACGGACTGATTTAGTAAAGCAAAGTTTATCATTTGCATGAGGTTGTAATAAAAGACACAAATTCATAAGTGGTTGTGTAGCATTTACGGAATAAGTTCGTAGCTTTTTTTATGATATAATAACTTACATGTATGGGTCTATATATAACTTTGCAGATGTAACTCATTACGAATGAACAATTTAAATACATTCAGTGATTAGCATGTTGTCGAACTGTCAATGACTGGATTCTCATTCTGAGAGCGTTGATAACTTTGATTCTCGTAGAAATTCAAATTGGGGTGTCGTCGTTAAAGCAGTAGATAGTTGCCATACTAAAGCAAATGTCCTGAGTATTTTTGTACCTTGTCACAGGTATAGATCTATCGTTTGTTTTGTCCCGTTTGATCAATTCGAGTGTAAAATACGATTAAGATTTTAATACATGATTGTAAATAAACCATCATTGTCAAACCTATAGCTATCCTAACACCTACCTGAAGATCCCGCGATTTTGCATCAAATCCTGTGTACATGCATGAACTTGCACAAAAGACACAATATATCAGCACACTTCAATGCAAATTGAGAATCGGATACAGTAGAGCCAGGTTATTAAACTGCATCAAATAACTGATTCGTCCTTCCAGAACTCCTTAGTGATGCTACAGCTTACGAAACTTGTATTTAAAACGTGACGAAGGAAATTCACATATATAGAGATAAACACGTCAAAATAAACACCGGGAAACTATAAACACCAAATTTCAATAAATTTCGAATCTTGCAATGCTGAGTGATTTTAAAAGAACGCCAATTCATGTGTATATTCTGAATAGTCCTGCTACTCAAATGAAGTAAGATCTGGCAAGTTCTTAACGATAACAAGAAATAAATAAATAAAATAAATAAATAAATAAATAAAGGCTAATAAAAGTGTTTGTTTGATATAGTATTTTCATTACAATTGGCAAAGTATAAATCCTGTACATCATTAAGTGTTCATGTTTTAGTAGCGATTTCTATAAAGACGAGAACGCGGCTCATACCTTTGTTAAACCTATGTGTGTAATTTGATTGAAAAACAACCACATTGTCAACAACAAAACCGACGTTGTCGCGATATCGGTATTTTTTTTCGAGTAAAGCATCGATTTCTTCATTGCTTTTGAAATCTCTATCAAAACAATTCAGTTCAAGAGTTGTGGTGTGATGGTTTGTGGCTGTCAGCCTTAATTCAGTTTTACATGATTTAATACGAGCGAGTCAATTAAATGTACGTACATACACCAGGGTAATCGTTAAAACTCACCAAACACCATCCTTCCTAAAAACGATTTCAGGACGTTATATTGAGGAGGTTAAAGTTGTCTGGCCCCATTGCATGGATTCTAATGGAAGAGTAATTTTTTGGATTTTTTATATCTTGTCTTCGACATTTACGATATTTTTCTCAGACGCCTTGTCTACCTAAACATTTGTGTTGACCTAAAGTCAGTCGACTGAGAAAACCCAAAGTGTGTAGAATAGGTATAATTGCTGTGAATTTGACGTTCAACCCTTACCTGCATATCAACACTTGCACGTTAGTCTTCTGATATCATCCGGTATTTGAAATTTATGAAATTTCTTCTATTGCTTTCATCATTTCTATCGGTTAATTTTTATTTACTGTTCACCTTGTGAGTTTTTAGGTTTGAAGTGGAAATGTGAGATTTTTGTCAACTAACGACTGAATTCTCTAACATTTTGTACAAATGATCTTCAATTTGCTTTCATTTCATATGTGATTTAGCATGCCAGAACTGGCTAACAAGAAAAGTTCTAAAGACCGTTCCATAGATAGCATATCAGACGAAACGCATGGAAAATCTTGTTTAAATTGACAATGATTCGTGACAATGGAAAATTAATGTGATGAATTATGTCGAATGTAAAACTCAGTGACAGTTCAGAAAATATACAAAATCTATCATTGACATGTCATCATTGGCCAGAGGGTCATCAATTGCCGTCATCCCTTCAAAGAGTTGACACAAACAAGTCCCCAATTATTGATTATTAACAAAAAGGGGAAATAAAGATTTTTATTAAAACTTATTTTTTTATTTAATAAAATTTTCAATGATTTTGTTAGCTCTCTGCCTAACAAACAATACGAGAAGTTTCCTCATAATTCAATATCATATTTGTGTCTGATTGAGAACCAGATCAGGTTACAGTATAAAACTGTACTTTAAATTTCAACTGAAATTGAAATTAAACGAGAGACAATTGAATTAATGATTTCACAATATTAAATCATGCTTACAGTCCATGGAGAGACTTTTGATTGAAATAAATTAAATCAAAAGTTAGCAGAAACGACAATATCACGTAACTTCTGTAATATCAGTGTAAAACTCCAATTACATAATTTTGGTTCTGACACTAATGTATCTGTGATTAGCTGAAAGTTCCTATCATTCCCATTATGACGTCATATCTTAATGGCGCCTTATGTATTATGACGTAACAAAAGGAAGATACAGAGTGTGAAGATCGCTAGGTTGGATTTGGTATTAGTCAATAAAATGCTGTTTTCACGAATATTTGCAAATGTATCAATATTATGTGATCAACGTCATCTGATAGCATTTGCCTTTCACCGGAGGCTCCTTAAAATAAAATATTTCAGGCGTGATTCAGAGATCTCATCAAATGGAAACTGATATTAGATTATCTATTTACGGCAGAGGTTTTGATATACAATTAAACCAATTATTACACAGAAAATGGATATACTTGTCAATAGATAATTCCGTTAATAATATATCGTTAACAACAGGCGTTTTTATGTTATGCTATTTAGAAGATTTATTTCATATTGGCATGCAGAAACATTCAAAGAGCATTTATTTCTAAAATAATTTTCAAAAATTGGTTTTGAACATCGTCTTTGATCTATAATGAAAATACAATATCCATAGACCTTACAAATAATCGGCTGGTTTGTCGAAGGACCGAATAAAAATGGGAGTCCCGAAACGAACGACCCACAAAAAATAATTGTAATTGATATCAATGGGAAAAAGGTGCTGCTTAATTTTCATCAAAATATCTCGCACAATTTTGGCATACATTTGTATCCAGGGTCTTAAAAACTGAGCATTGGATGAACCCAACATCATTCAGATTTAATCATGGCGGTGAATGAAGTAAATACGTGTCACTGGCACGAGAAATATTAAAATAGTATAAAACATCAGGAAAAATCCCAAGTGATGAACGAATATAAACGGCTGGTGTGTCCATTTCTCTGTATATATGTTGAAAATTCTTATATAAGAAAACGCTGACCTCTCGTCTTTATTGCTATTGAACCAGTTTATTAGAGAAACAACCACATCACCGACTCTTCATGAGCACTATTACACAGATAAACCTCTGGGAACAATATTTGAAATAATTCCCTGTGTTCAAAACGCTTCACAACACCCAACCTTCACGCGTCTTCCATGGAAGTAGTCATTTGGGATTTTGCTACAGCAATATATTATTCATGAGTGGTCACAAAATGTTGTTTCTTTTTTAGGTTATGGTTGTAATTGTTCTCATCATTGAAACTCTGTTTAGTGTTTTTGACAAGGTAATGACAGACGCGAACTGGCCGCTGTTCATATTATCACGTGCTTAACTACAAAGTTACACAGTGTTACAGCTTTGTACCACAGCGACAAATGAAAGTACATTCGAGTGGCGGAATTTTTAAAGACAGGTAATTCAGTCATAAGGATTTCATGTCTATTATTTTCTGAACGGACTGATTTCGGAAAGCAAAGTTTATCATTTGCATGAGGTTGTAACAAAATAGACACAAATTCACAAGTGGTCGTGTAGCATTTTCGGAATACGTTCGTAGCATTGTTTTATGATGGAATAACTTACGTGTATGGGTCTATATATAAATTTGCAGATGTAACTCGTTATGAATGAACAATTTAAATACATTGAGTGATTAGCATATTGTCGAACTGTCAATGACTGGATTATCATTCTGAGAGCGTTGATAACTTTGATTCACATAGAAATTCAATTGGAGGTGTCGTCATTAAAGCAGAAGATGGTTGCCATACTAAAGCACATATCCTGGTTATTTTTGTACCTTTTCACAGGTATATATCTATCGTTTGTTGTGTCCCGTTTGATCAATTCGAGTGTGAAATACTATTAGGTTTTAATATATTATTGTAAATACACCATCATTGTCAAACACATAGCTATCCTAACACCTACCTGAAGATTCCGCGATTTTGCATAAAATCCTATGTATATGCATGAACTTGTACAAAAGACACAATATATCAGCACTCTTCAATGCAAATTTAGAATCGGATACAGTAGAGCCATGTAATTAAACTGCATCAAATAACTGATTCGTCCTTCAAGAACTCCTTAATGATGCTACGGCTTACGAAACTTATATCGGTATTTTTTTCGTTGAAAGCATCGATTTCTTCATTGCTTTTGAAATCTCTATCAAATCAATTCAGTTCAAGCGTTGTGGTGTGATGGTTTGTGGCCGTCAGCCTTAATTCAGTTTTACATGATATAATACTAGTGAGTCAATTAAATGTACGTACATACACCAGGGTAATCGTTAAAACTCACCAAACACCATCCTTCCTAAAAACGATTTCAGGACGTTATATTGAGGAGGTTAAAGTTGTCTGGCCCCATTGCATTGATTCTAATGGAAGAGTAATTTTTTGGATTTTTTTATATCTTGTCTGCGACATTTACGATATTTTTTTCAGACGCCTTGTCTACCTAAACATTTGTGTTGACCTAAAGTCAGTCGACTGAGAAAACCCAAAGTGTGTAGAATTGGTACATATTGTTGTGAACTTGACGTACAACCCTTACCTGCATGTCAACACTTGCACGTTAGTCTTCTGAAATCATCCGGTATTTGAAATTAATGACATTTCTTGTATTGTTTTCATCATTTCTATCGATTAATTTTATTTCCCGTTCGCCTCGTGAATTTTTGAGATTTGAAGTGGAAATGTGAGTCTTTTTTTAACTTACGACTGAATTCTCTAACATTTGGTACAAATGATCTCCAATTTGCTTCCATTTCATATGTGATTTAATGTGCCAAATACTGGCTAACATTAAAAGTTCTAAAGACCGATCCATAGATAGCATACCAGATGAAACACATGTAAGATCTTGTTAAAATTGACAATGATTCGTGACAATGGAAAATTAATGTGATGAATTGATGTCGAATGTAAAACTCAGTGACAGTTCAGAAAATATACAAAATCTATCATTAACATGTCATCATTTACCTGAGGGTCATCAATTGCCTTCATCCCATCAAAGCATTGAAACAAACAAGTCTTCAATTATTGATTATTAACAAAAAGGGGAAATAAAGGTTTTTTCATTAAAACCTATTTTTTTATTTAATAAAATTGATTTTGTTAGCTCTCTGCCTCACAAACAATACGAGAAGTTTCCTCATAATTCAATATCATATTTGAGTCTGATTGAGAATCAGATCAGGTTACAGTATAAAACTGTACTTTAAATTTCAACTGAAATTGAAATTAAACAAGAGACAATTGAATTAATGATTTCACAATATTCAATCATGCTATCAGCCGTTGAGAGACTTTTGGATTGAAATAAATTAAATCAAAAGTTAGCAGAAACGACAATATCACGTAACTTCTGTGATATCAGTGTAAAACTCCAATTGCATAATTTTGGTTCTGACACTAATGTATCTGTGATTAGCTGAAAGTTCCTTTCATTCCCATTATGACGTCATATCTTAATGGCGCCTTATGTATCATGACGTAACAAAAGTAAGATACAGAGTGTGAAGATCGCTAGGTTGAATTTGGTATTAGTCAAATAAAATGCTGTTTTCACGAATATTTGTAAATGTATCAATGTTATGTGATCAACATCATGTGATAGCATTTTCCTTTCACCAGAGGCTTGTTAAAATAAAATTTTTTCAGGAGTGATTCAGAGATCTCATTAAATGGAAACTGATATTAAAGTATTTATTTACGGCAGAGATTTTTATATACAATTAAACCAATTATTACACAGAAATGGACATATTTGTCAATAGATAATACCTTCAATAATAGATCGTTATCAATAGGCGTTTTTATGTTGTGATATTTAGAATATGTGTTCCATATTGGCATACTGAAAGATTCAAAGAGCACAAAACTGGCTATAAGAAAAGCGAATTCAACAAAATTTTCTGGGAAGTTACTCAAATGTTATGTGGAAGCAACACCTAATTCAAACATATTTCTAAAATATTTCTAAAAATCGGTTTTGAACGTCTATGATAAAAATACAATATCCATAGACCTTACAAATATTCGGCAAGCTTGTCGAAGGACCGAATGAAAATGGGAGCCCCGTAACGAACGACAAACAAAAAAAATGTAATTGATATCAACGGGAAAAGGTGCTGCTGAAATTTTATCAAAATATCTGGAAATATCAGGAAAAATTCAAGTGATGAACGAATACAAGCTGCTGGTGTGTCCATTGCTCTGTATAAATGTTGAAAATTTGTATATAAGAAAACACTGACCTCTCGTCTTTATTGCCATTGAATCAGTTTATTAGAGAAGCAGTCACATCACCGACTCTTCATGAGCACTATTACACAGATAAACCGCTGGGAACAATATTTGAAATAATTCCCTGTGTTCAAAACACAACACCCAACATTCACGCAACTTCCATGGAAGTAGTCATTTGGGATTTTGCCACCGCAATATATTATTCACGTGTTGTCACAAAATGTTGTTTCTTTATTTAGGTTATGGCTGTAGTTGTTCTCATTATTGAAACTCATATTGTGTGTGCGACGACTACATATTACACAGTGTTACAACAATGTACCATAGCGACAAATGAAAGTACATTCGAGAGGCGAGATTTTAAAGATAGGTAATTCAATTATAATTATTTGACGTCTCCTTTCTTCTGTTACGGGCGATTAGAATGGTTTCTAATTCATTGATGTGAAAATAAACGCAGATAGCATGCATCTACAGAAATTGCAGCGCTTGGATGTGGAAAGTTGTTTGCGATATTTTATGTTCCTACTTCGCTGTAAAATTTCGTTTTGCCTGAATGTAATATTACACATATCATAGTTCATTATACAGAGGAAATGGCCAGACGAATGCCATTCTATGGCCTAGGTTGTGCTTGTCAGTGGCCGGTAGAACTAACATTATCGGACAGAAGTATTTAAGATCACAATTGTCACGGCTAGATCGTTTGAACACATTGGAAGCACGACTTTGCATCAATGGGGAAACCATGTTTGAGTGCTATTTTCCTAAATATGACTCTCAAACTGTCTGGGTTGGTGACCTTACAGGAAGGTTAAATCCCCGGCCAGGACAAATCTCGCAGTTATTAACATAACACGCAATCCCTGGACTAAGACTAACAAGAAGTAATTTTCCAGTAGGTTCAGACGGCTAGTCATTCAAAAGTATTGCTCTTCTGAGAGGTTTGAACACGCGTTTTATTCCCTTTATGATGATTACGGATGACCTTTAAATATGAGGTTTCCCAGTTGAGTTTCTCAGAAGTATTAAGCGGTCATGTTCGCCATGTTTTGCGTGAACACACAAGCGGCAGAGTTGAAGCCGCACCTTAGTTTGGAAAGGACCTTGTCCTACCTTATTCAATGTAATATAAAAAATTCGTTTCAATTCGTTTTTCTTTACGATGATAACGTATTTGTAACCTTGTACTTTGATACCAGTATTGTTTTTCGTTCTCCCAATTGATCGTCCACCTTATAAAAATGTCAACTTCGTTCTCGTAAGTTTTCCTTTTTTGTTTTTGTTATTCAATTTCTATCTTCTATGACCTTGATTTACTGTGATTATTGTGAGAATCCTATATTGATTTGTTCTGACTGAGGACATTAGGTATTATTAGTGTTAAGATTTATATATAGAAACCATTTTGAGTGATGTAAGTTTATGAATGTATAGCGAGAGCAGCCTAGATGAACGTGTAATACATGTCTATATTCATATTCTGAACCTGGTATGCAGGTTATGGCAAACCTCTAGGACTAAACCTGCGGAAGCAGAGTCTGCTATCGGCAATCTCAAAGATTGTATACAAGACACATAAGTGAATAACACCTTTTTAATGTAAATTTAGAGTTAGATACATGCGATCAAAACTAATGATTAAAACTACACAATATTATCAAGTTACATGATATAGTGACAAAATAATCATTTTTACGTATATTAAGAATTAACGTATCTAACACTTTTCAGACAGACGGTCGTCAACTTTATAAATGCAGCCAGAGCAAATTTACTCCAGTAAACATAGCTTGTCCCTGATATCTAGTAGTAAAGCTATGGCGTCCTGTTATTGTTACTCTGACCTCATGATTGAACAAGCATTTCTCCATGTTATATTGACACAATGTTAATTGTTGATCACGCGATCCCTCGAACATGATTTCCCAAGGTAGATTTTAATAACTTCGGCATTGTCAAGTAAATAAATTTGGCGTTGCCATGTGCTATGACTTTATTTTTGCCGATAATGTAAATAAATTTCAAAAATAAATTTCAAAACATACCCTTTTAATAGTTTTCATTAGTGAAACTAAGGTTTGTTTTTGTGGTGAAAATTATCTTTAATATCTAACTTACACAAAACCTTGACCATGAAGTGTTTTGAAAGGGTTTTGTTTTTTTGTTTGTGTAAATCACAGATTCTAGTAAATTCAATTGCATGCTCGGAACTCGCCTTTGATTGACAAATATACAGTCTGTACAAAATACAAATTTTTTTTTTTTGCCAAAATCGTTGTCAACAATCTATATCACATATGTCGATCAGATCAGCAATTTCCATCAGTAATCAATCTATTCCTTATGCCAACCTAAACTCTGGGAGTTCAAATTGCCTCCCCTCTGCCACAGTTAGGTCCACGACCGTTATTTTAGGTCTTTCAGTTTAGCATTTGAGGAAGAGCATGGACTCTATCCGAAGGCTTTGAAATACCAGTCAATTAAACTCGAGTTTGAAACTCACTATGAAATTGGAATTCCATGTCTGATCTGAAGACAGTACAACGAACCGAGAAAGATGCTGTAATTGTACTATTTCGACATGATATTATAGCTAAATGCCAATAAAAAATGACAGGCTTGACCCATTCGAGAACTTCGCTCTTTTGTAGTATGTCCGTCTTCTGTGAAACAAGGTAAACAAGACACTTTTGTAGTAGTCCTGTCAACTGTGGACGTTGAAGCAATCCTGTCTTATGTGTACGTGAAACAAGGTATACAACATAATTTTG
Source organism: Ylistrum balloti (assembly GCF_031769215.1). Classification (NCBI taxonomy): domain Eukaryota; kingdom Metazoa; phylum Mollusca; class Bivalvia; order Pectinida; family Pectinidae; genus Ylistrum; species Ylistrum balloti. Next base: position 432,556 of record NW_026782147.1, on the reverse strand, counting down.
TATTTGTCCCTTTAACTGCGGACGTGAAACAAGGTAAAGAAACACATGGAGTATTGTAGAAACAATATGTCACATACGAATTATGAGCTTATATACAGGCTGGTTGTAAGTACGTTGAATTTATATTTTATTGTTTGAATTTTGCGCCTTAATCTCGTGCGAAACTTTTAAAAGTTATCGCGCATGGGCAAAGGACGACGGGTAAGGTATTCGGGCGGATATCTTGATGTGTTGACAGGTGTGAAACATCGGGAAAGCTTTGGGAGCGTGAAATACAGCCACGGTAAGTTATATCATGTTTATTAAGAATATATAAGTCGTGTATGATAGCGAGTTATATCAGTATACAGGTAAAGGGTGAGCGAACGCGTTATCGAGAGCGATGATGTGTATTGCCGTGTTTACTTAAGATAGATTACAGTAATAGAAATAAATATAATCATTTCTTTATTAGTTATAATGTGTAGAATATAGCCTTATAGGGTATTATTTGTATATTGTAGCTCCATGTCATGCCCGAACCATATCATGAGCTGACGGCGAAATTTCATGTATGGAAGCCCGTAACAGCCATATGATTGTTACCAGAATGGACACTTCGTTGTCTTGTTGTTGATTATTCCTGTCGTTGTTGTACTGCATTCGGTTGAGCGATGCAGGAGTGTTGTGTTGACATGTTTTTGCGGTCATATTGAACGCTATTAGTGCATGGATGCTATGGAGGCCCAGGTGCGTGTTGTGGCGATATTATGGTCAATTCTTTAGTGATCTTCAGTGATCTTTTGGTGAGATCGTCTCCATTTGTCTGATGACTTCATATACCTCGTACTACGAGATTGTGTTTTCATTTGGTGGAACTGTGCCATATACGGTCCTGTGCTACAGTCAGGAGATATGGACACTTACAGTCACTCTATGGAATGACGGAGGAGGCATCTCTACGTCAGGATCTACAAACTTTGTTGTGTGGGCTATGCAGGGAAACCAGTCGCCGGATTGTGCTCATATATGAACTGTAGGGTGTATATGGTGTATATAGGATGTGAATACCAGGAGTAGGTTAGGGTTTATAGTTTATAGGTTTAGGTAGTAGTTATTTGTGTGTAGCATCTTCATAATAGTATGTAGACTGGTGTGAAATATCATTATTGGCAGTATGAATCTGTGGAGTGAGAGATTTCATCATGTTAGGTATGCCATATGTACATTTTGGACAGTAGTTTTGTAAATTGTAATAAATGTAAATAGTGTAAACTGTTATTCTCTCTTGTGTTGCAATCCATCGTCTCGGTTAGGTTACACAATACAAGTCCCCTAATGGCCAAAACAGTAACATTGACCTTAGCTTTTACCCGACAATCCTGAACCTGAAGCTTGTCTAAGTTCATTTGATGCTTTATAAGTGTGAGAATTTTTTTGAGAATTCCTGAATTAATGAATCTGCTAGAGTGCCGATAAACTTTCATAGACGCAGAGACGGACGGATGGACGGGGAATAAACTAGCCCCTTCCCCCTCGCCGGTTTCATCGGTAGGAGAAGCTGTTGCGTCATCTTTGGACGTGAAACAGACTGTCCTGTAGTATTCTTGTCAGATGTGGATGTAAACCAAAGTATTCACTAGTCTTATGTTGTAGTCCAGTCATCTGTGGACATCGTCGTTTTCTCATCGCTTTATTAGATGTACGGGTGCAAATCTACATACCAGTGATACATTAATTACAAACTTTACAGTTGGGAAACCATGTTTATCACATCCAACCTAGAAAATCTGCACAGCATTCATTGATTATTATTTGACGTTGACTGAAAGGACATGTGACGGAATAATTTTATCAGAAAAGTAATTGATCACGCTCATTGGGAATTCCGACTTAATTAATTACCACAACATAAAAGATATGCATATCTGTGTCGGCGGATGTTAGTTGTGTTCAATATCATGTTATAGTTGAGCCGTCGTCCGAGGCGATGAATAGTTTTCATAATTTTCATCGATATTGATTTTCCTGTGATGCCACATTTGAATGAACACAAAAATGTAGATACAAATGGGGAAAAAGTAGAAGTGATTTTATTTGATCTTTTTCTTTCAAAATTATATTCTTGGAGATTAACTACACACTACAATATAGTCGATACAATAACGCAAATACCAGTGTACAGAATATGTAAATTCACAAGTTCACAAGAATTTCACTTCAAATATCATGTTAACTGGGCATTTTTACAAGTCATACAATAATCAATATTAATTAATAACACGATTATATCAACGATGCTTTCATGTTGATCAGTAACACATAAATCCGTATCCTATTGAACGCACCTTGCCTAACCGCATCGACCATGCTGCGTTGTATACGTGCGGGTATAGTATCGGGGATAGTATTCTTTTCCAAAAAAGCAAAATAATTTTGGTTTGCTTTAATGTTAAATCCTCAAATCTCGTTGGTCGTTTTTTTCTTTTCATACTGTATGCAAATAAAAAGGAATTAGCCAAATGCACAGGAACTGTGTCGGCATCATCAAAGGAAATGGATACAGACTGCTTGTTGGAAATTTCATCTGATCTGCTGCATCAGAATTTTGCTGCACTCAGATTACAGAAAAGCTAAGATACGTATAACAAACATATATTTTCGTTTGGCTATGATGGGATTTCCTCGTCAATTACTAATAAAACTGCGAGAGTTTATTCGCCAATTCAAATACAATACATAATTTTGACATAGGTTATCTTTTCTAGAGTTGTAGCAACTAAGAATACTTGTGAATCCAATGGACGAATCAAGCATACTTACTTCTGTATCGAAAACTTGTAAAGTCATTCATGAAGTATCATTATTATTATTACAATCTTAACGGCCCGTCAACACATAAAAGGCCATTAGAGCCATCAACCGGTGACACACACAGCGATCCAAAAAGGAAATAACATCAAACAAACTAAAAGGTAAAAGACATATGCTAAAAATCGCAAATGGTTATATAATCACAAAAAATTGAAATGGTACGTCATAGTCTATTATATAGACCAACATCTTTCAGGTGACATAGAACTTTTTTTTAAGATATCAAGGAATATTATTGAAAAAAGATTGAAAAGGAGCTGGATAAAATCTGATATAAAAGGAATTCGAATGTAACATACACGTATCTATCAAACATGTTTACGTTTTTAGCGATGAGTAGTGACATATCATTTTTAAAAATTTTTGAGTAACTTAACAAAAATAAAATTTTAAAAATCACAATCTGATCATTAAGTTCAACATCAATTATTGTTTGTTGCTACCTTACCAGCATACGCCCTTAATGTAAGGGTAAGAGGATGAAAGTAGGTGATTAGAGAAACAGTGTCGTTAAGCTGCAATATCGTATTAGTAGTTCAATGGTTGGTTGGCGTCGCCTTCATTCAGACGATGTGAGGGTGTGGACTCGGAAGATTTACTTCTGCCGTAAATTCGCATTAATTCTCTAAAACGGACAGGGGTACAACATGTTCAAGGGTCCCTCGGGTTCTGGCAGGAAGTCTTTACCAGACTGATGCTGTCAGTCTTATTACGAAGTTAAAAAGGAGGAGACGTATTTATAATGTCTCCTAATGGGAAGAAAGGAGGCATGAGAATCCAGATATGAAATGTTTTACTGGATACACGTGGGAGGTGGGAGACTTTTGTTGGTTACAGGGCTTTGTGAGGTTAATCAACGTATGTAACCCAAATAAAGACATTGGCTTCGTAGGAACACAACTCTTCTGTTTAACTCAGTGTTTCGCCCATTAGACAATGTATCTTATGTTATGTTTGCTTTTTTTGCCGTCAGCATAATTGTTTTGTTGGTAACAAAACAAGAAAATATCAACATTTAAACATAATTATAATCCAGTTCAATCAAATTTGGGGGAATATGAACGCTGAAGGTCCCGCAAAAGTACAAGGAGAATAAGACCAGGTGTTCCGGAAGAGTCTTCTGTTTCACTTACGGCACCCACCATGTTAATATTGCTTTTTATGACTTATAACAAATAGGCGATTACATCTTCCATTAATCTTTTTCATCGTTTTCATTGTTCGTTTGTTAAAGAAGCGCGTTTACCTCACAAGGCTATACAAGCGTTTTATTCCATGAAAATTATGTATCTTTTTGTTTGTGGCAAAATATCCTTTCAGACTATGAGTCTTCTATCATGATTCACTTGTTGTGAAAACAGGAAAATATTAACATGCCCTCATATCCATAATCCAAACTCGAATGCAATAAAAATGTGAACAAAAGAAAGATTTACACAGTCCTGAAAAAGTACAGGAGGAGTAGGTCAAGGTATTCCAGAACAGTAAGAATATTATGCTTTATCGACGCCATGTAAATCTTAGTCAATCCGAGTTAGTAATGTCACGTTCTCAAATGAGAACAAGGTAAACGACAATGGAACCAAGAGGCAAACTAACGAGCACCAAACACCTCCAGCTATGTCGCACAATGGAACAGAATATTTTTCAATGAGATCTCTATGACGACCATAATTATGTTTACATTGTTTTATGTACCGCATTTGTATCAAAATACTTTTTTTGTATCACTTTTAACAATTTGTTTATGACAAAAAACCGAGTATTTCTCCCATAAGAGTATATATCTTTTATAATTAGTTCGTCAGAGGAAACTGTTTCTCTAATTAACCTATATATTTATATTCTATTTTTTCTTGCTTTAGACTGTATATTGTTTGTTATTGTTCATTTGCAATAAAACCGCACTGTTTCTCCCATAATACTGAATATCTATCAATCTTCCCAGACAATAATATAACCGGATGCTTAATGAAAATTCAAACCCAACCCCTTGCACAGGTTATAAATTCTTGTTACTGCCAGAGAAATATACTATTAATAACGTCTCGCTTAACTTCAGTAGTTTCAATGGGCACTAGAATTTGATAATACCCAGACGAAATAACGCCTGTCTCTTGCTTTGGAGCCACGTGCCTTATGGTAGTAAGAGACCTGATGCCACTTAATGCTATCAATAAAACTGTGTTATCAATACGTAACCTTTAAAGATACAAATAAAATTTTTCAAAATCAAAATATCGTACTAAGAGCAACCAATTTCGCTCGTTTGAATCATGTTATGGTTGTACTAGCTGTGGCTCTGAATAGTTGGAGTTGTTCGGATTTCGTTTCTACTTTGTACATGTTAAATGTTTGCCCTGTTGTTTTGTGAAGTAGAAGGTTTCTTTTGGTACTTAAATTGATATGAATTAATTGTAGAACTATTTGCAAAATAATACAATACTTACTATACAATGTGAGTATAAAACCATTTAAACATTTTTGAGTCTTCTTACCATGGCTGCGTTTATCACCAAATAATACATATATTTCAAATTGAAATTAACAAGAACAGGGTACATATTTCAAGTTGAAATGAACAGAGATTATTAGAAAAGTTACAGATGCCCACATTTTGTGAATTCATCTATTTTCTCGTGACATTATTTTCGTGGTTTCCAAAGATATACTCTTTAGTTGGCACTTAAATCTGCTTATGTCTAGTCTAACAATACCTGGACATATGAAATTATGAATAAAGAGTGCCCATGAAATCAATGAAAATAAATCCACCACGAAAATGAGTGATTTTTAAGAACAAAAAATAATCTTGAGATAGAAGAAAAAGACTTATATTTAACTTTTAAACGATCCGATACCTACATCTAAAAAATACAGCCATTCATCTGCTATTTTAGAACTGGGAAAGCAAACAAAATTAGTCGGGTCCCACAGGTTGGCAGAATCCTGGTATCGATAGTTATTTTCGACTTCTAGACTACAGCCAATAGTACGTTTACAGTTTTTGATTAAAAATACTTATCTTTCCTCTCCGGTTACTGTAAAGTTTCTTGTTTTCGAGGGATTATGATTTTCATCATTGTCGAGGTTGGAATGAAATCCCGAAAAATGTTTACAGAGAAAATAATCGCTATTTCATTCACGGTCTCAGCGAACGTATTTTTTCTTCATTGTTTTGATAAAACCGTGAAAATTTGAATGTCAAAAACAAGTTATTGTATCAATAAAGTGCCAATTAGGGGTAAAAGTAATCAATGAAGGTCATATGAAGCGAGGTGAAAGTACCTTCAATAATAAAAGCATGCGTTAGTTCATAATCTTTCGTGTATCCGTTGAATTGCAAAGATGTGGACCTTTTAATACCACAATGATATTTTTAACACATTATATTGCTTACTAAGCATGGCTTCCAATAAAGACTTTTTCCTCAATAAGTTATTTTATCAGAATAACAACTATTACACTGCTATGTACATCCGCTAAAATGATATTATTGGAATGTCAAATTTGAAGAATTTCGGAGGATTTTATTATTTGCCTTGAAAAGTTCTCCTACATCATGCTTTCCAAACTGTCTGTTGTTATATGAGTTAAAAAATAATAAAAACTGAACGTTGACAAACAAAATGTAACATCGAACATACACAGCATGAACTTGACACTGCAGACTAGTCTACATGACAGAGTGGACTGTTGTAGCTGTCAACCTCTGACGGAAATTAAATTAAATTTCAGCGTTTCCATTAAAATGTGAGCACCAGTATGTATACCATCAAATTGAACACTGCCAAAAGTAAAATATATAACAACTAGTACAGTATTTTGATACGAAAGCCACGAAATTGTAACTTTATATAAATATAAATTATATAAATGTTGGTCAATTGTGAAAATTACAAATATGAAAGTATATGGCGTCTGTTGATAAAATACAATATTGAAATTTAAAAATCTGTAGGTGGTGTCTAGCTTGTTTTAATATAGAGTACCGTCCATTTATTTGGAGATATTCTCATGTGTCTATGAAATCAACGAAACACAATTTGATAAATTGTGGTACATTTAATTAAAACTATCATTTTGTGATCTGAAGTATTTTCCAGTATTCTTTTGCTCGGGGTAAATTGATAGGCTGTAGAATAGAAAGTGTCGATTCGTCACATGTTACATGAAATCCGGAAACAGTGTTCGTAACCATGGCAGCAGCGACCTTGTGATCATCTTTTTCACCAACTGGATAAAGAGATTTAACATCATGGTACTTAATCAAATTTTCAAGCGGCAGATTGCGTGGTTAGGGCACAATAACAGATTGAATTTACTCAGGACAAGACAGAAGCAATGAAATATCGATGTGTATACAATACTGCAATTATTATTTGAAAGCCAAAGAACGATGGCAAACAGTGGGAAAATTAGTTTTTGTTTTTGTTTAAATCCTGTAAGAATTACACTTTAACGGATTTGCGAAGGTTAGATTTTCTGATTAGGTACAGAAAATGTATCTAAAATGTCGAACTTGAATTCATTCGAGCAGTAGCACGGTTCAAAATATACACATGTACTTGATGTTGTTCTAAAATTTTCAGATATATAAAAAAATACTGAACTATGGGGCTAGTGTCGCTCAATCACTTTAAATTTTCCTCAGTAGCCCCCTAGGCTTCACCAAAAGTTCGAAACAATTGTATGATGTAGTTTAATTCATTATTTGGCTTTACTGTTTCGAATTCGAAATATGTAATAAAATGTGCTATTCACGTCTGTGTTTTTGTACTATCACAGAAGAATTTACAAAAGGTCTTAAAATTGACCTGTATGTGAACGTTACCATGCTTGAATGTTTCGTCGTTGTTAACCTTGTTCTTAATTTGGAACACGACATTACTTATTTGGATTGAAATTTACATGGTGTTGCCTATGACTCTGGAGACGCTGTCCTTTCTGGAACATCTTCATTATTTTTTATAGGTTTTGTGTACATATATCATTTACCCTCGTTTTATCGAATTTGAATTAAGATTCTGTTGACTTGTCGGCATTTTCTGTCCCAATTTTTCTTATGATTTTTTTTTTTTGTCTTTTTTTTTCAGCGGTGATCACGAAACCGATATGTGAAATTAACTGTGACATCTAGACATCATATATTGGTGTAATAGGAATAATACATTTAAGAAAAGGAAACACCATAAATGGAAATTTAAAGTAGTAAGTTATCATTCAGTTTAATGGTTATCAGTCTCAATTGGAAACATCAAATGAAAAGCTCGAGGGTACGTCCGTTGTATCCTCTTTGTTTTAGTTTCAACAATATTTTGTTCAACAAAATCACACATACGTATATTACTAATGGGATGAGAAAACAAGCTTAGGGCGTATACAATTAAAAACATTTTTTTGTTTAAACGGACACGCAGCATTGGGATCGGAAGTTGTTATGAGGTAAACGAAATAGAATTTTAGAAGGTATTTACAGCCATGCAATGACGACAGCTGGAACAGTTCTAAAAGGGGCCGCGATATTTTTGTCAGTTAGAACGTTGACTTTTGTACGCTTAGGTGCAGATTCGTGGTGCGTGGACGCTTCCTACACATGGAGTCTTGTGTTTCTCTAGAAGGACCATGGTTGTTCGTGCGGTGATAAACACAACCAGAAACAAAATCCATGCTAAAGAAAGCTAAGAAAATAGGAAGAAAGTTAGAAAAACATAAAATCAGAATCGAGAAATGTTAACAAATAGAAATAAGAGACGCACAAACATCACAATTCAGTAAAAAGTCATGATTTGTTAATCAAAAATAGTAGTTACTTTGAAAACATTATGTGCTGGCTGATATAAAATACTTTTCATCGAGACATTTATAACCCAATATAGGAAAGAAAAAAACCTAATATTATTTTTTGAAAACTGTTCTATTTCCAATCTTTTGCGAGAGGTATCGATATTTCCATCATAAATGACATATTAACAATTGTTATAGTCAGGCAAATATACATCATAAATGCTGAACCTTTGCGTGACTGCATTTCCTGACAATGGTAACACGATAACCAACACAGCCTGGGCGATAGCTTTATAAAAAAAAAACTGTTTGATATAACGTGTTACTGTAGGAGGTCCCTACATAACCAGTTTCTCTGTTCAATGACCGGTTGATGACATCTCAGTGTGACATCACTGTGAAGTGAAGTCATTGACAATGGCAAACTTATACTGCTCATTTTTTAGAAAAAAAAACCACCCATTCCCGTCGATAGATTAACAGCATGTTTCAGCATGTAGCTAAATCTGGATTAAAATAGTGGGATATAAACTCCCTTTCCATGAAAGAACTGCCACCGTTTGATAGAAGCCGTGAAAAAACGTATTAAAAACATAGACTTATACACCAGAAGAGGTGCTTGTCCTAGTATTTTGTCTTCAAGTCATTAGAATGGTTTCGCAGCAATAAAATTTCAATTTGTCGTTAGCATATGGGCAAGTGAAGTGTTATGTTACCGTGTTAAAATTTAGACAACTTGATAGGATGAACTGGACTTGTGTGATGTTCGTTACTTTGCTTGTTGTATACCTTGTTCTCATTAGAGAACGTGACGTTACTTAGATTGACCAGGATTTACATGGTGGATGTCATTGATGAAAGCAGACGTTGCTAACTCTCCCGGAACACCTGATCTTAATCTCCTTATTGTTTTTTTTCAGGAATCACTGTGAAAAAAAATCTTTTTGTTTATATTTTGCTCTAGTTATATTGAATGCAGGAATTGGATTACGGTAATGTTGTATTTACTCGTCGATTTTTACACCATACGTCGACCTGGAAAAACTCCTATTTAAGCTTTTATTAAATGAAATAATTTAGATGGCGCCGATGTCGTAAGTTCTTTTGATGAATAAACATATATCAAACGTATCGATAAAAATTAAAATTGAAATAAATCATTATTTTGTAAAACTGTTGTCAAATTATGTTTTCGTGAAAGATGTGCAATCTTTGACATAGATCAAATTGCATTTATATTGACAATAAATACTATCTTAAGAAAATCAGTTGTAAGTTCTTGAGATAATGTGAAACCTCTAAATGGCCGACAAATTTACTAATGGTAAAATGTCACATCCATTTATACTGTGTAAAAATTCGATTAGGGTATACATTATTGACCCTGGCAACAGCAGCGAAGAACTTAACTTGCGATGATACATCCAGTATCATGACCGGCTCAACGACTGAACCACGCCAGTCTGACTATGGACCAAGCACCATGCTATCGTTGCCCAGGACAGCACACAAGGTATATTGTTTTAATGTGATCTAAGACAAAGAACAAAATTTGATTACTAATGGATATGCTGCAGGTTTACTGCTCGAAAGTTTTTTCAAATAATTCTTGGATCAATATCCCAACAGTAATTTGTTTTCTTATGATACAATCAACTTTTTTGACTACACTGCTGAAGTGACGGATCATCTGTCGTGGACGAGACGTAATATCCCTAAGCTGTGGAATAATACTTAATGATATCCATGGCTTGTGTAGACAGAACTTAATTGCTGTAGCTACATAACCCAAATACCGTTCAATCCGTTTTGTAGGTAAAACAGCCTTCGACAAACTCTAACTGCTGCATAAACATTAGATCATAAAACTAACTATTGAACAGAACAATTTACGTAAATATATGCAGGTGTTCCATAGTGAGAGACGTTAAACCAGAACGACAGCAGCAATAGCAAGCATGGCATGAACTCTTCCCCGGCCACGCTGGCTCACTCAGGACACACTGGTGTTAAAACAGAGCGGACGTAACATACAGGTCTCTCAGGATTACAAGCTTTCGAGTGACACGAGATCTGCGTTACTGCAGTGTTTGTTTTACGTGACATCTGTTAACGCGGGACGGGCTCTGTTTATATACCTGTGAGGATGAGCGCTCTGCCATGATATATACCGATCTCTTGAGTATTGTCGTCAAACATGTGCCATCGCCGCAATGGACCACCTCGGAAACAAGTCCAGCCTTCATTTGTCTACAAGGCATTGGAGCACTATTGTACTTGAGTTTGGAAATATCGGCCTCAGCGTAGTGATTTGTACTTAGGATATTTGATAACCTCTGCTGCCTAAGTCCTGTCGTTTGATACAGTGGAACCTTACGAGCAGCGATTTCAGTACTAAATATATCATCATTCCAGAAATTATTTCAGACATACAAATTAGTGAACGATGAAAAATTGAAAATTTACACTCACGATTAGAAATTAGATAAATGTACACAGACCTTGCCTCGTCAATGGGCTGCTGTTGACTTTCACAAAATGTGATGGGAAATTTTGTATTCTCTATTTGCGTCATTAACAAGTGCTGAAGTATATTTGATTGCTGAAATTTTTGACAAACAAATTGTCTGGCATGTATGAAATTTTCGTGGAACGACATTCTTTTTCAAATAAATATAAATGTTATTGTAAACAACAAAGTAAAATTTCGTATTGACCAAAGACAAAAGACAATAATTAGTCTCACATATTTCTTTATGTATTGCTGATAATTGACTCGGACAGATTGTAAGCTATGAATTTTAACAACGCAATATCGGAAGGAGTTCTGAGCGGAGGTGGTTTGAGTTGCTTTAACGTGTGTGGGTATTTAAGGAAAGTTTAACTAAAGCAAGCCCGCTACAATGTGTTCCATCGGCGGACTGCCGCACTCCGATATCTACGACGTTGTGAATATATCGAATGAGTCTTCCGTGCAGTATCCTTCCTTAGAGATGGTGGATTGTACGCTGAGCGATCTTCAAAGCTCTTTTCTTCTGTATGTGCTACCTACCTTTGTAGTAATAGGCACTATCGGTAACATACTCACTATTGTTGTGGTTAAAAAAACAAAACTATGTGAATTTTCTGTGGGTTTTTATCTCTATGTATATGCTATTGATAACTTGCTCACTATATTCATGGCATATGCCTTGACGTGGCTCTCTCACATAGCAGATGTACCGGAAGTGGAAAACTTATCAAATTGGATATGTCGACTGTGGTCCTTTATTTACCGGATGGTGATGCATTCTGGGATATGGTTTGTTACGGCAGCACTGATTGACCGATATATCAGTGTGGCACACCCGGATAAAGCAATGGTAATGTGCCAAGTGTTCATGTCCAAAATAGCGGTGCTCATCATCTTGATCGGAATGGTCGTTATTAGCGTTCACGGTATGTGGAGCCATGAATTAAACCTAGACGGGGTATGCTATCCCTACCTTGACGACCTTCATTACAAAATATGGCGTTGGATGTCGGCCCTGTGTTACACTTTCATACCAATGGTCTTGCTTTTCTTGATAAGTGTGATGCTTATTTGTGGAATGTGTACACGTCATCAGAATCCGCGTATGTCTACGCGCGAAACTGACCCGAGTGACCTTGTCACGCTAGTATTGTCTCTCGCTATCATTTTTCTGTTGCTAGCTTTTCCGGCTACTATTGTAAACATTATCTATATGAACCTGTCCGAGGAGTACCTTCGGAACCCAGAATTCATGAACAGGTTTCACATCGTGCATCATGTGAGTGATGGCCTGACTTGCGGTAATCCTGTAATATTGTTTTTTGTTTGTCTGGTTTTCTCGTCATCCTTTAGACAAGAAATCAAGCAGTTATGTATGGGGTGGCGGACCAGGACCCAAACAACAACTGCAAACGAAATGAAGAGCAATGATGGAGGACACATCGTGGAGAGCCAGAGTAACGACACGTTACTGTAAGGCGAATTTAATTATTCTGACTTCCGTGTCTTACATGAAGGACAACCTTTTCTATAAACTAATTCACTAAGGTAGGTGAGTGATCAGTCATGTTATCTCGTATATTTCGTGATCAAGGAGTTTATATATAGCTACCCAGACGGTTAGAACGATCGAACAAATGTGAACTAGACATGTTTAAGATGCTGGTATGCTTTTATTTCATCCTTCATTATGATTTTCATCATTGTATGCTCAAACTATAATTTCACACTTTCAAATGAGAGTAGTTTGTTTAAATGCTTAATATTATATCATTTTGAGAAATAAGCTTAACATAACTTTTGCTATTTGTGGAGGTAATAACTGAAGCTATATTGAAACGTGGTAATGTGTCAGATATTGATGTCACGTGTTATGTTACTGTATAATTTATCAGTTTCGGCGTACAACGCACGCTTTTTTCTGTTGTTGTTTTAACCATTCTAAAAGTGCGTCTCAATAAAATCATTTTTTCGGGTCTGATTGGTCATTATTCATACTTTTACTTAATGTTGAAAACAATTGATTAAAAAAAATGTTCAGTCAAATGTGCGTTTTAAATAACATTCCTGTCTGGACCAGACGAGTATCTGTGTGTTTATATCTTGAATGCAATATGATATTCGAAGACGATGAACAATAAACATTGTATTTCTGGTAAACTGGTTGTGCTTCTCGTAAATATTTTTTTTACTATATTGGTAAATCAAGCTATTTTACTTATCCTGTTCTCGTTATTTCGAAATATCTGTTATACATTGGATCAGTTCAGATAACCTATTTTTATAACATACAAATTCTCGGACTGATTAAAGTCTAAATGCTTTTATAAAAATACATTTTTTTTGCAATATTACGATTTTTGTGCACAATGTAGACAGCTGACTAACGCACTAACGTCATCAGTTTACGAAAGATGCATGTTGATGAAGATTATGGGAAAGTTTTACGGTCGTTATAATGATCTTATTTGGGCGTTTTCTATTTTACTCTGCGGTATGAAGTTAGGGTTTTTGATGCTTGTTTGTAAGCCTGGTGGTTCCGTTCTTATTTACCTTCTTCTCATATGGAAACTTGATATAACCTATATATATACCAAGGTTACGCATGTCGTCGATGAAGCAGAAAGTACTTACCATTCCGGCACACCTGGTCTCATTCTCCTTGTACGTTTTATTTTTCTGTTGTTAATATTTAAGTTTCATCGAATTTGAGTTTGAATTAAGATTCTGTTGACGTGTTGGTATTGTCTTTGATGATTTCCTATCGCTGATGTGTCCTAGATGGACGAAAAATGCATGTCAGACCATTATTTATCTCTACTAAATACCTTAACAAAGTCGCATTGAAAGATACTGTTATTCTGTATATCTTCTGTTAAATATCCTACCACAATAATGGCGTTATAATCAGGAATTTAAAAATGGTTATATATAAGTAAGGTATATCTGATTTAAGGACATTTTACGTTCAGGTTTTTGCGATCACACGTGTATTTTCTTTGCTGTTACTTGATATTAATGGTTTATGTCGGCATGAGAGCAGAAGGTGATTTGTTATGGACCCCGAAGCGGGGAAGGTGATTGATAATGTCCCCTTACGTAAGGATAGTACGGGTCCTGTCCCCCTATGTAAGGAAAGAAAGTGATGGATAATGATCCACTCATTTAGGCAGATGTTGATTTTTTTCCCTGGCAGATACAAAAAATGTGTTTTCAGCTTTATGTTCGACAAAATGATTTTACAGTGAATGTGCCATTTTCCCAGGTTGACGTTTCAGTAGGACCCGACTATAATAGTGACATCCTGTTGTTCCATTATAAGTGAACACCGTCTTTATACAACTGTGGTAGTCGCACTATCATACTTGTATATCAACCTCCCAATCTAGATGATGATATTCGTTTCAATCAATTATGATTTTTTCACAGTCGCCTCCTAGACTACATTTTAGACCCTTAACGTCACTGGCGTGTCATAAAAGGACGGAACAGCTGTATGAAGCAGTCTAATGCATTGATTGGATCTATCGTATCTTATTCTAAATTTGTATTGAAAAGTGGAATTAACGTGCGCGTCTTTTGTACAATATTGTATCATTTGAGATACAGGAATGTTAGACATTCGGAACAAAACAAACGGAAACGATACGTAACAATACATATTAAAGCGGTCTGCGCTATCTTATACCTTTTACTGTGACACATCGTTTTAGTAATAATGTATGAAGCGCTGGATATGGTGCATTCAGTGTATAAATATTCATAGCTGTTTCACAGTTAACTGTGAAGAAATTTCTAATGTTATGTATTTGTCTGCACTACACTTAAGCTTTAAGTGTAAGTTGGCGTCTCTTCGCCTTTGTCTACATATATACAATGTTATGTTATAGGGAGTTGTTTACTTACTGGGCACGAAACTTTTTCTCTCTGTTTTTATGTTGGCAGTCTATCTGTTGATTTATTTTATTGTAGCAGTTGCGCATATGCAAACATTGGGTATAAGTGCAAACCGTTTTTCTTCCGACGTTTGTTGTTGCCAATTTGATTTAACTTGCAACCGGATGTTTAAACCCACAGTAAGACAATTTACATTTTCCGGTTTTGGTGCAAGTTCAATTTTGTCAAGTCAATCACCTGTCTAATTCCCATTAATCCCGACATGACTGGGATACAAATTAAGATCAATGGACAGAACATTAAAAGCCTGCTGATATGAAGTACAATATCATGTACAACAGTATTGCTAAATCTAACAAAGCAAGTGAATGATGGTTTTGGTTTGCTAACCAAGACAGGCTGGTGTCTATGAAATTACTCTATGCTTCGTCTTCAATTTCTCAATAAATTCATACAACTGCAAGGAGAAATGGATTTGTCTGCGGCTACGTAAATTCACCTCAGACATTTACAAATATAAAACTAGTCATATAAGTACTAAAATGTTTTTAAGATGTGTAAAAATTACGGTGGCGAACCATACGACGTCACCAAACATGCGCAATGAAAACCTAAAGTTACCTATCTAAATGCATTTGAAGTGACGTAATTGGTCGAAATGTAGGACAGGGTTACCGCCCCCAATAAGTATTAGATTGTACAACTTTTCAATATAAAAAAATTAGAGTATATGCCAATTAATGACTTTTGCATCATGCAACTATTTCTTCCTTGTACAGCACGTCAGTTCCATGTTCACAAAGGTAGCAGACGGTAAATTGCCATCAAAGTTGTAATTGTCATTCTGTATCAGTAACATGTCATGTAACAAATCAGGAGTCTTTATGTAATAAGTTTGATGAGTGTTTAAATCTCAAGAGGACAGGAATTGTGAGAGATACAGTAGAGTGTTTGAGAATTTGAGTTACTGTAAAACCATTCATTTTCAGGGGATTTATTTTCATTGATTTCAAGGGTACTCTTAATATATGAATTCATATATCCATGCAATGTTGAAATAAATATAAATAGATTTAATAAGGTATATTTAAATCAAGAAATTCAAGTGTTCACGAATAATGTTTTTTCGATAAACCACAAAATCTGAGTGTCACAAATATATATCATTGTTCAGTACATGGGTAATAAATTATGTGGGTCGGTCTCGTCAGATCTTCCATATCTTTGTGAGCGAGAAGATGTCGTAGAAACGTCCAGAATCCTTATTATTACCTCGAGTCAAGTCAAAACTAAAAATATTGTTTTTAGGTTTATTTCATAAATGAAATAACAAGGTGTAGTTCAATTAAAAAAATCGCTTGAAAATGCTTCAAACTGCTAGAACTGTTGATGAATGCTAAACAAAAATGACACAATTTTTCGCCATAAGTCTAGCTTTCATCAGGATCTTTCATAGTGATAGTATGAGTGTAGGTATCAGTAAACATCAAACATTTGGATAGTGACGCACTTACTGTGAAAGATCTATTGTAAAATTCGTCGCTATTATTGCAACTTTTTGTGAATTACGAATCACGGATTCATTATGTTTGCCTATTTTACTCTCAATTATAGGCTATGAGGTCTAACGTAACTACAGGGTCTCAGATAAACAGTCTAGTAACTTGGATAATGTAAAAGGGCGCTTATTTCGACAAACAATTACTAAATATATAAGGCTGACAACTGAAGACACCGTTTGTCCGTGATGGAAATTCAATCGAGAATGAGGCCTACTGCCGTTTGGTATCGGGTTACTGGTTCTTCATCTCCCTGATTTCCTATCACTAACTATAGCCGTTGTTTCACCGACAAAGTGCTCTGATGACGTGTCCTCGAGTTGGTTGGTTGTTTGGTTGCAGCTCTCCCGTCTCCGTGACTCTGCGTATTATGAGCTATAGCCGTTGTCACACCAACGAACGTCATTATTCTGGCGACACGTCATTGAACTGGTTGGTTGGTTGTTAACAGGTTTCCCGTCATCGCGACTCGTCGTATCACTAGCTATAACCGTTGTCTCACTGACGTGTCCTCGGGCTGGTTGGTTGGTTACAAGTTTTTTTTTATGTTTCCGTGACTCGCATCAATTACGAGTCCACTTATATTTGGCCAAAACTCCATCTGATACCATAGAGTAATCCTAGTAATTGGAACAGCAAATACCTGGAATGAATGACAAATGACGTCACAATACAGCGGGGCAGTCTCAATTAGTCACATCATTACATATCACAATAACGATATACCTGATGCCGACTGTCAAGTTTTCAAAGGTTTCATTTTGATCTGATTAAGCATTTTTTTTGTTTAAATGTTAAAAGGTATAATGCAATTGTCGCTTCAGACAAAACCACAAATAAAATAATGGATATTTATTTATTTTTTTTACTCTTTCAGACAAAACATCAGCAGACTTCAATAAATGTCAAGTTTATAGTACACATAGTTGTCAAATTTTAAGCTATAAATAGAGATACATACATGATAAAATCTTTCTTCCGCCCTGAGCATCAAAGCAATAGTGCTTGGGAAACAAGAGGTCGCAGTCGGCACAGTAATGAATTAGATAATAATTTGTTCTACCAGCAGCCTCTTGTATCAGTAATCAGTATACTGCCAGTCTAGTACTATTGTAATGGGACGGAGATGGACAAATACAAAAAATGAATACACTATTAAATGAGTAATAGCTTTCATAGAATTTCATTTATAGGGGAAAACCAGGATAGTATTTTATTAAATTTATCATATACATATCTTTGCTTTTGTTCACTTGTATGGCCGTATAACTGAGAGGGAGAGAGAGGGCTGCGGTATGCATATCTAAGCCTCCTTGTGATTATACATAACTGAAGCTGATTTTTATAGTGCTATCACAATGAATTGACTGTAGATTTCATATTCGGTCACATAGTACTGACAAGGGGCGAACCAAACATTAAAACTACCTTGTTACTGAACTTGCAGAGAGTAGTAACATTGATTTCTTAAAACCTGGAGAACTTTCAACAAATGACCAAAAAGTGAGGATGTGTCATCGGAGACGTCAGAAACAAATAGAAATAGTCTAGAAAACGGTGCAAATTACGATCATGTAATGGAGACGGCAGTTCCAATTCTTACGCTCTACCTGCAAGATTCGATAGGCATAAAGAATCCTCGAAAGAAGAAAAAGGAGAAGTCCAAATTAAGTCGCCCCTTACTGTCATGTAATGGGTACAGCATGTACAATTCTTACGCTCTACCTTCATGATTTGATTGACAATAAAAGTTCTCGACTTAAGACCCTGGTAGGAACCCTATAAACGTCATATAAATAAAGGATTTGAACACGGATTTACAACAGAATGTAGTGTATTCCTATCTTATTTCTTGATTTCTCGATGGAAGTGACATTACTGCATGTATAAGCTTCGAGCGTCATCAAGCCAAATCATCAATCGATCGTGTTCTATCGCCCGTTCTAGATATCGAGTAAATCGGCCTATAGCAGCTCCAGTAATTGGCATGAGGAAGTTTTGTCTCCATGGTTTGGCAATTAAGCGATCTATCACAAGTTGCAATTTACAGACAATTGCATATAAAGCTAGTCTATAAGAAGATCACGAGAATATATGTTCAATAACAAAAACATAAAATTGTCATTTCAGAATATAATAGTTGAATTGACTATAAAATCATATGTTTTCGTGGTGATCAATATTCGTCGTTTTCAAAGAAATATACATGTTCATTTTATTAAGCACTTTACTTCGTTGTTAAATCTTGCCCACCAAATCTGTTAGTACTAAATTCCAAGTTAAATTTTATCTGTTGCTATTTTGTGGACATATAAATCTGTGGAATTTGGAACACCTTCGACTTTAACGAAAATAAATATTCGGTGAAAATGAATTATTATACAGTACTTTTTCTTATGTATTGCGTTTTCATTAAGAATTTGAAACGACATATTGAACTCTCTACAATGTAACCGGTCTTTGTCGATGGCTCAATTTAACGTTAAAACAGAGAGCCTCCAATTTCATTGACTTCGATTGATCTTGGTCTCGGACTACGCAATTCAAGCACGTGCGACAACTATTTGTATATATGCACACAATGAAAATATTCAATAAACTGAACGCCAAAGTATTTTTAGAAGTGTTTTGTAAAATCTACATATTTAATCATTATATGTCAAACTGTACAGCTTGGATCACTAGTATTTCGGGAGGTCGGGATCACTGTAAGCTCGAAACATGTACGGTACACTTTAAGGTTATGTTTAAACTTGCTAGAATTAAATAATGTTTTTATAGATTATCTATTGCTCTGCTATCGCAAGTATCAGATCAAATGAATATTGAAATATTCAATTCGCAGGGCAAAAAATACCGTTTTGTAGACTTATTAAGGAGAAATAATTATGACGCTTTAATCAAAATCAAATTGATGCAAAATGAAAACGTATTTCTGGTATAAAAGAAAAACATGTACATTCTCTAAGTAATAAAACAGAACACTTTTCAACATGAAACCATTTTAAACAGTTTTATTGACGCATGCGTGCCATGGCACTTTTTGACCAAGAGATATTGAGATAGATCCTTCTGTTCCGATAAAGAAAATTAGCTTATGTCCAGATCGGTTGACACTTACTACAATAATAAAGCATGGCTGATCAACCAGTGCTGATAAAATGTACATCGCAGCAACAACTCTTAATGGCTTAATCAGGCTTAGTTATGCGAATCGAATGTTGATGGAAAATGTTATCCACCAGAATGAATATTCAACCGTGTAGATTCATGATCTTAGATACGCAGTTACTGGCTAGAAGAGCGACTCCTTTAGAGCCGGAATAACATGAGTAGACAACGAGGAAGAAAGTGATACA
Source organism: Ylistrum balloti (assembly GCF_031769215.1). Taxonomy (NCBI): domain Eukaryota; kingdom Metazoa; phylum Mollusca; class Bivalvia; order Pectinida; family Pectinidae; genus Ylistrum; species Ylistrum balloti. Next base: position 412,589 of record NW_026782147.1, on the reverse strand, counting down.
TGTATGTGATTTCTATGGGTCTCTGCAGGATCCGAGGTATGCAATTTCATGTACTTTTAGTTCTGAGAATCAATACCACGGAAAGCAATACCGGAAATATTTTTTTTTCTGTCTACTGAACTGCCAACCCACAGGAATTTCCAAACACTAACGTATATTTTACAAAATAGCTCGCCTATCAAAAGAGAAGTCCATGATTTCCTTCTCAAACTCCGTACTAAATGTCTTAAAAGATAAAAAGAAAATACCCACATGTCAACAACATCATAGTCCAAACTCGAATTCGATAAAACTGACAGAAAGATTTACACGGAGACGCCTGAAAAGTACAAGGAGAATAAGACCAAGTTTTCCGGAAAATACGCATCTTCTGCTTATAGACAATGCCCGCCATGTAACCCTTGCTCAATCCAAGTAGTTAATGCTGTTAATCCAAGTAAGTGATGTCACGTTCTGAAATGAGATCAATGTATAAAACAATGGAACCAGCATGCAAACTAACGAGCAAACACGCTCAGCTTCATATAGCACTAGAAAACAGAATATTTCTAAATGAGATCCCTATAATTTTCATAAACCTGCATTTTTCTAATCCCTATGGAACGAGTCTGGCCGTCAGTTGACAACTTCTTGCACGAAAATCCTGATAATCGCTTGGTCGTGCTTATTTTATCAAAAAAGGATGTGAAATTAGAGCATCCCTATTGACAGACTTTAGGTTTTGTTACTTGCTGCCCTCAGCCTTACCACCATTTTCAAAAAGAGTTTGGTTGAAGAGCTATTCTTATCCTCTTGTTGTTTTCAAACTTTTTATATGAGGCAAAATGAAAGAAAATACAATCAAAAGATATGATCTTCAGTCAATATTGTTTAAAAAGTGCTATGAGCGATGGACCTCTCGGTAATGGTTACTGGATAGAATGCTATAACACATCAATATGTCATGTTGCACCGAGAATGCAGGTATCAATTATACACGGGATCATGCAACAGTTTCCTATTCATTATTTACGCGAGCCTGTGCTGAACCAAAATGAAAAATCCGTGACAAGTTTCATAACTCAATTTTTAAAAAAAGTATTTTCAGTCAAATGATTGAAAAAATCATTCGCACAAAAAAAGGAACACCAGTATTTACCAAACTTCTGAGACAATGCACGTTAAACAATCCCTGTATCTGACGTCACGCGAATCCTATGACTATTTGGGTACTGATTTTATCTTTTGTTTTCGCTTTAATGGCTTGTATTTTACTCTGGTGTTTCTGTATACTTGTGGGTTTGGGAAAGGCGTTACTGGGGACGAAGCATTTAACAAGGCCACATGCATTGATAAAAGAAATCATAAAGACTTAAAATAGAATTTGTTTAAGCATTGAGCTGCTTTGAAATGGCTTTAATGGACATGGGCTAATGCGCTTCATTGAGTTGCAGGAAGGCCAACTGAAAGCAGTTCAATGATTGTTTTTACTTTTTTCGATTTTCATCTTATTTACAGGGAAGACAATTTCCATTTACTAATATTACAGTATTTTTACGTCCATGAGCTGGATATACACAAGTGACTGGTAATGTCACATCGATGCAATGTCTGCCATACAATGGTAAATACTGGGATATCTCGTTTGAAGCGTCTGCCAGTATGAATACAGGTCATATCAGCTCGATCATCTGATTTGGTATAACATTTTCTCAGCAATAACTGAACCCATTGTATTTTCAAAGTGAAACAAAGCGGAGAAAAACTGCGGTAGGCAATCCTGTCTAAGACAAAAGTCAGTGTTAACAAAAGAGAATAATCACTGGTGGAGTAGTTTCTGAGCATATCAATCAAATTCAAACAGAGAACAGATAACTAATTGAATTGATCAAGTTTTACAAATGAGAGCGTCTTGACGTTTTTCTGACGAGATTACCACTGAAATTTTATCAGCTATTTATTGGTCTTAATGCTATGTATTCAGTGTTGATAGGCCGTTAATAATTTGATACAATCAAGTTTCTAAGTGGTTGTATGTGACCAAGTAAAGTTCCAGTTTCTGAATCATCAATATTATACAATACGTAATGGTTAAAACACCAATCCAACCTCGACAACGGTAAGTTTAAATGGAATGATCCTAAATAATGGACGTAGATTCATGATCAAGCCATGGTAAAATGCCTTACTTAAAGAGTGTAAACAATGTCCTGACATTATATTTGAACAATTTATCAAGAACATGTTTCATTCGTGTAACGTCCGTAATTGTCCTATTTTCTCCTCTGACCACCGTTTTGTTTCTAAATGTTTTCCTTGTCAATACCATTCATTTGTCTTCTGTATTAATCGTTCATGAGGAGAGGAAAGGTTATGAATACTGCTGTTAATCAGAGAACCTAAAAATGATTGCATTGATCATATTCATTACAGATGACTCGTGCAAGACCCTCTTGTAAATAAGCTGATCAGATTTTGCCTAAATGACACTAAAATCGAATGCTTTAAAATTCTAATGCGAACTTATGGAAACGGTAGGTTTCTTGTTTAAAATGTATATATGTAGGGATCACAATGGTTGAGTCGTTAAGGCGTCTGAACGTCTTTATCACTAGCCTTCCATTTCTGGATCGCGGGTTCGAGGCCTACGTTGGACTGTTGTCAGGTACTGGCCGCAGGTCAGTGGTTTTTCTTCAGAAACTATGGCTTTCTTAAACCACCCAAACCTGCTATGACCATAAATGATCTGGGTATATCAAGAGGATGTAAAGCTATTCAACTCCATCAATAACATGTAAGCATTCCCCCTCGTGAGAGGCGACGACGACTTAAATAGAAACTGATATCTTCACAATTTCTTTATACTTTCCTTTTCCTCGGTGGATCGCTTGACGAAACGTCACCAAACAGAGAAAAAAGTTTGACAATCCTTATTCCAAGTTTTGCTCTGTGTTGATTATTTCCCGCCTTCAATATTTTCTCGCTTTAGACCACTAGTTTGACTGACTTGATTGACTTACTTACTTAACTCTCTTTGTAATTACCATGAAGTCAGTTAATTTCACGGATCATGTTTTTAAAGAGATCGAATTAAATTTTAACTATTGGAATTTCGCGATTTGGATATACAATGACATTTTATTTCAGTGAATATTTCTCGAAGCTAAGTTTCAAACCTGTGATTGCTGATTCATCAGTCAGATACCATGAAAATTCATAATAGCAATTAATGTGCATAAACAATCTGTTGTCCGTTCCACACAGCTGTAATAGCCGATTTTCGAGAGACATATGAAACTCAATTTATCGTCACTCCAGCCTCGTGACTACACGATATTATTTTTCCAAGGCATTTCCGGTATGCAGTCAAAATAAATCAGCGGAGGATATTCAAGTAGTTATGCATCATTCTAATGTGAAAAGATACCGTCAAATATACAAATTGAACTTCTTTTATTCATTTATAAATATGTGACATTGATACGTAAAAAATATTCTAAGTTGTGTATATCACATAAGCTGCAAAATATATAGACAATTCCAACATGTCAACATCATCCAAAATCAAATTCCACAAAACTATGGCTAAAAACGATGAAAAAGAGACGTACACGGAGACTCTTGGAGAAGTACATGCAGAATATGACCAGATGTTCGGAAGATGAGCGTCTTTTGCTTCGTCGACGACACTCGCTGTGTATACCTGAGATGTAAAAATGTTTAAATGATATTTAATTACACTGGTATCGTGTACTAAACATGTTTTAACTCTTGACCGGAAGTCCGAATGGAAACTAATTACAAAACCGATTACGGTAATGGTTTTTCCGAAAGACAGCTGTTGTCGAAATTCATACTATTGGAGATGATCGAGTCGGCGAATGATGTTGCCGATAACATAGCAGTCTTAAGTTACATATTTAGTGTGTCGTGAAAAATATCAACTAGTATCATCATTGAGTTACTTGTTATCTTTGACGTTACACTGTTTGAAGTACAACAGATACAGATAAAACACGATTTCTCTTTGTCATGTTGCCTCAGCCATAGGATTACGCCTTAACATCTGGTTTGTTCTGGTATGAAATTTTCATAGAATATCGAGTTTTGAGATCGGCAAAATTTTCCTGGTGTAACAACAATAAAAAATATATCAAATCAACTGCAACATGTGAACACCATAGGTTGGGGATGCAAGAATGTTGCAATCAAAATATGAATAGGGCACAATATGAAGACACGAACAATTTGCACGGACACCCTGAAAAAGATGTAGCAAGGTAAGCTGTCTTCCATCGACGACATCCGCCATGTGAAGCTTGGATATAAAGGTAAGTAATGTCACGTTTCCAAATGAGAACATGCATACGGTGAAGAAACCACGAGCATTAAACACGTCCAGCTTCATACCACACGATGAATTAAAATATTTCCAATGAGATTACTGATATCTTTATTAACCTGCATCTTTTGAAACCTCATATTGTGATATTATTTGTCAGTGTTCGTTGTCGACACCATGTTCCTTAAATATCGATCAACTGCAACATGTCAACGTCTTAGGTTGAGGATGCAGGGATGGTGTGCTATCAACAAATGCAAAATTCACAATGGGGAAAGCCTTATGCCAGTTTCATGATGGGTTGCAGTCATGCTGCGTAATAAAAGCTACTGTAAACATTTTGATGGTTAGAATTTTCGTTGTGTTACTAAATACTTGAAACTAGCTGGGTGCATTGTTCACGGAAATCAGTGTATTTATGTTTTGCAATCAAAATTCTACCCTAAAAAAAGGAAAAATCAACATCTCAAAAATAGCATTTGCGTTTTTTCATTATTCTATGAAATCACCTGTTTTCTTGGGCATGTATTTCCTTGATTTCGCAGAGGCTTTCAATGCACGAGTCCGCGAACCGATAAAATTAGTTTAAGAACATTATGTAGTGTTTTTTATTTCTTGATCACTATTATTATTTTTTTGGAAATCCAAATATACGAGATTTCAGTGTGATAGTACAATCACGACATGCATTCACCCATCATTTACTCTAATAAAAAGAAAACGATTTACACAAATGAGATATTCTCAATAAACTGCGCCAAGTTAATCCCTTCCCGAACCCACCTCAGTGTAGATGTGAGATCCGGGGATTATGAAGTTTTACAATTTTGAAAAAAAATGAAATTTAAAAAAAAAGCAAAACCCCAGTTTTTTTAATTTATCACTTAATCGGTCCTCTTTTTCCTTTTGTTTAAAGAAACGGAGGAAAGGAAGATGATTGAATGAGCTGCAAATCCGGTTTTTAAAATCATTTTAAAGTTTTCCCGTTCAAGTGTTGTTACTATAGGAATTCCTCAACAAAGATATATGATCGTACAAGAGTATATGACTATCCAAATCAGTTTTAGTAAGAAAACGTTGGCGAAAATTAATAGAAATACAACGGTTCCCAGAAAAGACAAGGAAGTGTAAAATTGATACATCACGAAAACAGAATAAGATTTCAATCAAGGCATTCATGGGCAAAATCGTTTATACAATCAAGGCATTCATGGGCAAAATCGTTTATAAGCGTCGTTTCTTGTTTCAAGAGTCTAACTCTAGAGCCATAGAGTGCACTTGAAAAATTTAAGGAAGTGTACTTTTCAACCCTTGAGACTAATTATGGTATTGATACCATGATAGTGGATAAGAACGGGAAAAAAATTAGTTATTTCTAAAAAAAAGTAGTTTTCAAAAAAAATCTACAAAGAATTGTAAGCACGTTCTAATCAACTTTGTTCATTTCCCATCTATTATGAACAGCTGGAACAGACTTTCCTGATTAAACGCAGAAACAATTAATATAGCTCATTTCTAGCGCGAATTTTTCCAAAAACGACATCGAAAAAGATCATGTTCGTTGCATGATACATGACTTTTGAGAGATATCTCTTATTTTGATATTTCATTCTCTTCCTTTTGTGAATTTTTTACCGTAGTGTAACACGTCAACAAGTCGTGATTTGGCTCTTTTGTCATGTTTAAAGTGTAAAAAAAAATCGAAAATAGGTGACAGAGCTGACGTGTTTGTTTAACAAATGTAGAAAAAACAGGAAACAACGACAGTAATAGAAAAGAAATACATTTAGTTAAACATAATGCGAGGTAATATTCCACCAGTGCAGAACACCGCTGAGAGGAAAGTGTGTTCAAGCGTTTTCGTAAAAGCCATATTTCAAATTACTCCCGATACTAGTTCAACGCAAGCATGCTTAATTTGCAATTTCTTTCAATTATTAAGCCATATTCCAAATACTGGTATAAACTCTTCACCCGATCACCAGGCTATTTGGTAAAGATACATAACACACGTGAAAAGCACATTTTGAAACATATATATTTAGAGGTAGATACATTTGAATCAAACTGCATCATAAAACTGTTTCGTCCTTCTTGAACTCGTCATTGATACCAAAGGCATAAATTGTGAAGACATTCTGGATTGGGAGGTGCAATAGCCCAATAATTCAACAATTTTGGTAATTTTAAAATTCTGATGATTTTAGAAAAGCGTCTAGTACATGTGTGAATGAATTGTGTCTACATGTCCATCATTGGTATCTACCAACTGCAATTCCAAACATTGTACAAAAGACAAAACATAAAGCAAACAGCACCTTTTCATACAAATAGATGATTAGAGCGCCAAACAAGGCATGAAACTGCATTATACAGCCATTACGGCCTTCCTATGGTAAGATATTTCTTATCCCATTTTCGCGATGTAATTTTGAGATTTTTTGGTCAATGAATTCAATCCCTTAATAATTTAATTACATGAAGAGTCATTTATCTACAGAATCCTTATTTCCGTTTCAAGCAGCATGCTTACAAGTCAACCAATGTGGTGAAAATAAACGCCGTACAATTCTCCCATCATTTACTCAAATCAAAAGAAAGCTATTTTCACTAACGTGACAAATTGGGTTTTACAGTTATTTATTTATGTGTACTCTCTTTTTTCCTTGTTTTCAGAATATTTTCATGTTATGATAAACAAGAAATAAGGAAAAGGTGCGACGGACAAAAGATTGCTAAATAGGTTGCAATGTGTTTAAAAACACTCCGGTTTTGAAAATCAATTAAAGTGTTTCCCTTCCAGTGGTTTTATTATACCAAGAACTCAACAAAGATAAATGGTTGTACAAAAATGTATACACAAATGAATTATAACTTTCAATTCAATTTTAGAAATAAAACGCTCACGAAAGATTAATAAAAATTACACAATAAAAATGAAACGGTTCCAAGAAGCGACAGGAAGTGTAATAATGAATTAAAAATATAAATCTTCTGTATACGACAAGCAGGTATAGATCATCCTGCTCGAATATCCAACGCAATTGACGTTTGTAAGCGGGCAAGTGTTGAAATATATTGTCACATCCCTCAAGTTGTACACATACCCGTCGAAAGGTTTTAAAATAATTTCGTGACACGATTGTTTCATTATCTGAATGTTTACCGTTTGGTAGCCGTGCACACTGAAATGTATTGTTACAATCAATTTATATTTCATGATATATGTCTTTTTCGGTATTCGAGAAGAAAAAAAAAACTTTCCTAGAGCTGGTTAGTGCCATGAAAAAGTGCATTGGGAGAAATTGGATCACCCGCATCAAATTAATCTTCTTCGAAGATATATACATTGTTAAAAACATTAACATGAAGCCATTGACACACGCATAAAACAACGAAAAAAGGAAGTTGATGCAATTTTTATAGAACTTCCAATTTCGTAATGACAGGTATCAAAATCTTTACACTAGTTTGAGTATGAATGTAAATTTGGTGATGTGATCTAGCAAAAGTGACAGAATCGACAATTTCTACGGATAACGCCGATGCCACAAACAAGATATCATAAAAGAGTGAAGTAAACAGCGACGATTCGGAAGCACAAAAACCATTCAGATGGAAACAGAGTGACAGAATTTTATTTTTCCTGATACCGTATCTGCTTTACAGCAACTTTGTGCTCCTGCATGACATAAATGGTATCCGTCTTGTACATCACCAGCTGCTACCGTTGGATCGAGTATGTGGATTTTATGTGCTGAGAGAGAATATGGTTACTGTTTGTACATATCATGTAATGCTGTTGGGACTCGTGTGTGTTTGTATATATATGATGATGTAACTTAAAAACGTTTTGTGTATCGATAAAAAAAATTTGAAGATAATAAAATCAACAAGACAAATGTATTCCGCTAACGTTTTCAGGCCTAACGGCATTCTTCAGGCGATATATTTATCATAATGTCTTGGTAACGACATTATGATGTCATAAATACATATATATATAGTACTTTGATAGCAAGTATTATCCCTTGATCCCTATATACTGAATAAATTTAATCAATTTTAAATTGGTATCTCTTTGGGCGTGAGGACATCAAATCAATGTCTAATAAAAATGAAATGGACTATCAATATAATATGACAAACGATATTCGGTAGTTACCTGAAAGTGAGGATTTTCTGGTCACTGGTTTCTGGATATTTAAACACAGTACTTATTAACATTTAGTGTAATTTCAATGCGATTTAGGGGCCGTAAATGTGGAGACAGGCAAATGTCTCCAAAGTGTTAGGAGTACCCCACAACAAAGGCAGAAAATACTTTCTATAACTACGGTTTCCTTCACCTCTCTCACTACATCTCGGACCATATCACAAACATCATGTTCCTGTGACTCACTATTTTGTAGATACTTCCAATGTTTTGCAATACATATGAAATATTTTTTCTATATTAATAGTGGGATTGTATCACTTGTTTTAAAGCTAAATGATGTCAAACGATTTTCCTCGAATGACCACCATGTGTACTATATGTTTGAGTGCGAGTGTTTTCTTGTTTCCGAAATGCTTTTTGAAGCTTCTTTATTTTACCTCATTCGATATGATATGGCTTCGTTCCTCCGTGGTGAACATAAATCATAAGTCAACGAACTAGTAACAGTCCCCTGTGATTGCGATACGCCATAGGGTAGATCATGGACCTCTGTAGTGGAGGAGACGATGGCTCTATTTACAGTCCCCTGTGGTGGCATTACAGATGACGGGGCGTCAATATCTCTATGGCTATCCCTTGTGATGGTAATACACTGTAGAGGAATCCATGACTCTGTTTCATTCATCTGATCAAGCGATACTCCATACAGGATTCCTTGTCATCGGCACTGTCCCCTTTGATGACAATAGTCCCCGTTACAGTCCTTTGTGGCGACACTACAATATAGGGGTGTCTATGAACATGAAAGATATGTCTGTAAACGTACCAAGAGATCCCGCATGATGGTGGCAATTGTAAATATGCTGGAAAGTAAAGTTGTTTGGCCAAATGAGGGGAAATAATTGGTTTACAGCATTTAATTACTTTGACACGTATGCAAGTTAGTAGTTAAAAGATTTATCTTTCCATTAGGTATGATTTATAACTATCGTGCTGTTGTAAACTATATGAAACATTGCCACCCTTGCTGGAGTCGCGGGAATTTGGCATTTTCATACAGAGAAGTCTGACTATTGCCTTCGACCAAGACAAAAAGAAAACGAGGACAGATAGTCAGAACCATTCGAAATATCAGCGAGACACTACAGGGAAGTTATGAGTTTATTGTTCGCTTTGGTGCCAATACACTACAAAGAGTTACTGAATCTGTTATTGTCTCCTTTGCTGGCGATACGCAATATTGAACTGTACGACCTAGCTTCATTCTTCCATGTCAAAGTTCTATGGTAGTAATATACACATTGTTATTATTGTGTATTAAATTTATCCATTGTTAAGGATTAATTGAAATACATAAAAAAATCCTGACTATAATATGTACAATGATATTGATGTGGCCAATGTGTGGCTTCATGTTTTCCGGGATTATTTGTTTGAACTACATGTGAAGGTTTAATGTTATTATGAGGAAACTCTCGAATCTGTCTACACAACAACAACAACAAAAAAAAAAAAAAGCTTTAGAGAAACCATTTTCTTACGGTCAACACGTGCTCATGTTGTATAGCCATTCTAAATTGGTATTGTACTCTTTAGATAGATGATTTTGTAATGCAAAGGATAAATTTTTGGTTTAAAAATTAATTCTATTAAAGTATTTTGAGTGATTCAATAACCATGGTTTTCACTAATCAGAAAACATGGGGAAAATTCATTATTCTATAACAATTATTAATGCTATATATCATATACATGATAAATTGATAACCATGTTGTGTTCTTTATTGATGTAGGGTTTCCAAAACTTCCACGCAACATTCAATTTTAGTAATTAATTTCTTTTGTTATGTTCCAGTCAGCTGATACATAACAAAATTCGAGATTAAATTATCAAAAAACAACTAAAACACGACAGATTTTATTTATCTTTATTTTTTATTTTATTTCTCGCATGATTGATGTCGGGGTAACATAGTGGGGCAGTACATATCTAACTTGCGAGACAAAGTACTTATATGGCGAGGGACGGGGTAACATCATAGTGGAGAAATATAGCTGATGAGAAACAAAGTACCAATTACAAGGGGTTGTATCTAGCGAGGGAAGGCCTACTTACTTAGTTCGAACTGGACATATCTACCTTGAGAGACAAAGTAACGGTGAGACGGTGAGGGACATGATTTATACATACCTAGCGAGGAGCGATGTACCGGTAGTTGATCTGGCACTGGATGCAAAGTGGGGAAAATGCCATATGCTTCGCCTCAAAATGATAGCCGAACATACTCGTTACAGATCATTCTGTGGAAGATCTTTGGTCAGTGTCGCTGTCAACTCTAGTCCGAAACGTATCATGGACTTTGAGCGCTCTACGAAATTGGAAATGTTCTTACGATATTCTAAGGTTTCCATTAGGATCTTCTTTAGACCTGACACAGAGCTGTTCAGCAGTGACGACAGGTCATTTGCTTGTGATCAAGAGGTTAATGCGAGCAATCGAAAAAAAAGAAAAAATGCGAAATATTTCAAAGAGCAGATAATCATCAAAAAGACACAGGAAAAGATAATGTCAATTGATTTATAATACATACTATTTATCTATTTCTTGAACTTGGAAACCATCACTGACCATCTCCCTTTGGCGATGTTTCCAATTAGAGGCATATATCACAGAAGCCGACGTGAAGCACGCACAGGAGGTTGCAGAACACTCAATTTCCATTTCTCTATAATAAATAATAAATTTCACATTATTCGTGAAAGCATTGATGTGATGTTCAGTCTTTTAACTTCTATGACAATAACATTTTTAACTAATACTTACACATATCAAATCGGCTCGCGCTGATCATATTTTCTCATTTTCTCTGGTCATGAAGAGAAGAAATAAAAAATTCTTTCAACATATCATGGCTCAGGACATTTACAACGGATATCAAGAATAACTTGATATCCATTGTGGTAATTTAATATTTAACAATAAAACTGATTAGGGGAGATACTTATCTCCACCTCCTTGGCCAGTGAGCAGCATGACAACAATTATGTAACGTCAGAGATGAGTTGATGTATTTTACCCATCATGACGTCACACTGTTGTCATCGATATGCTAGATTATGTTACTTAATATGTCACTTCAAGAATACATCCGTTATTTCTACATTTTTACATTCTGTGTTGCATTTGTATATATGTCGTAAGTACACCAAATTGTAGTATACGTGACTGTTTACTTCAATTTACAGTGATGACGTCAGTGTATGAATACAGCGGATAGTGTCTCCAATGTAAACAAATATGGCCTCCAGTAGCAATAAATAAACAGAGCTTGCATACATACTATTCAATTTCATTTTAGATTCAAAAGTGAATTCATATCAATTGTATACTATCATTTGGTTACAGTTCAATGCTTAAATGTAAATCAGCCGGTGTAGACAAAAAGTACACGCCTCACTGCCTTTGAGCAACAGCCATATAACTTCGCAATGATCAGGGTCTAGATGCACGGCATATAATGTTTATGTCCTCCCACAAAAAATTATCTTCATTATGGTCGTACTTGAGAAATGTTTCTTCTTGTCAGCAAAAATCTTTGTGTACAGCTTAACCCGCTGTTTCACTCCATAGTGAGGAAACTATCGATAAACGGAATGTAAACCTCACCACTGCCGGTCAAATCGTCACTCATGATCCACCACTTCTTCGAAATACCAATGGCTCACAGATCACATTCTCTACCAGTACATCTATGGCATCAGCCCCGAGGTTCTTTGCCATTATGTAACATATTTTGGGTGTATGAATTTTTTTCAAAAATAGATAACGGAGAGGAAAATATCGTCATGTTTTCAGCACTTACTGTCATGTCTAGCCATCAAAGCGTTTCCAAGGAGCCGCGTTACGTCTAAAGAATTTATAACAATGCGCGAATTTCGTATGAATAACAATATAGTTTTTATTGAAGCATTTGATATAATTTGACCAATTACCACACTTTTTGTCTAAAAACATTCAATTTATGCAAAAACTAGTTTATATGTATTTTGTGTATGACGACATGAGGTACAATATCATTCCCTCTAGAAAATTATGGCTGTTCCGGTATTATGATATAGTAAACTTCAAATTTAAAAGCGTCATTAGCTACATTAAAATGAAAATCTTTATGAATGTAAATATAAGTACTGTACTGTTACCAAGTGGCAGTATACAGTCGATATGAATACAATTTAGTTGACAGATAAATATCCATGTCGCTCGTTCTATTTGACATTTCGATGTTTTACACTTTGACTTGGATTATTGTGTTGATCAGGATTTTTTTGAAAAAGAAATCAAAATGACATTATATCCGATGTGACAACGACGATTTAACTGTGCTAAATAATCGGATTTGGAACTAGAGGGCAATAGTTTTGGAGGTTTCACTGATGGATTGAGGATTGATTAAAAAAATCAAAGAAAGGTTCTCTCTATTTCTTTAATTTGTGCGAAATATTTCAGGAGATATTTGGCGAGAATGTAAGTCATTTGAACGAGACTCAGGGCAATGATTGGCTGTAAGTGTTTCATAGGAATTCAAAGTTTTAGTTATCGTAATCCACTTTACCTGCAGGATGGTCAAATTTATCATCAGTAACAGATTTTCACATAAAAAAAACCATGATGGTATTTAGCTTCACGAAAAGAATGTATTCTAATTTGTCACGAGTGAGTAGCGATTAGCGGATTAACACAGGAGAAAATTGATTAATTGTATATCTTGGTTTTCACTCATAATGTGTGATTTAGTTTCATTAATAAAACTTCAGGATGTTGACTTCTGAAGGCAGTGACAATATATCACCTGTGTGTAACACCATTTAATTACAATGCTAGTTCAGATGTTAAATCATTACACAGCCACTGATTTCTCAAGTGTGCAAATGGTGGGTTGGCATGGCTTGAAGAGATCTTTCACTTATCTGTCGGATAGGATGTTTTTTTCTTTATCACACTGGAAACACGAGTTCGATCCTTGTCGACAAACACGGACGATTTTTTAAGCACATTAAAGACGGCTTTTATGAATATATGCACATTATATTATAAATGAAAGTTATTATCAAAATATTAAGGCTTCAAAACGAAACGTAATTTTCATTAATGGTTAATAAATCAATGAATTCTCTCTCTCCCTCTCTCTGTCTCTCTCTCTCCTCCCTCTCGCTCTCAAATAACATCAAATAACAAACAGATACATTGCAATACAGACAAAACAAAACTGATCATACAAGACAGACCAGGCAGAACAGACCTTAAAAACAGGCAGTACAAAACACACCATGTAAAACACATTACAGAAAACAGACCATACTAAACATAATCTGCTCACCAGGTTTTTGTTTTACATGATATGTTGGATTGATTACATCATATAAGTAATATGCCACAAAGTGTTTACCATTTGCTATTTGCCTCATCATCTGGGTCTTGAAGATTTGGGGTGTATTGAAAGATTCGGAATCTTGTAGCCGGTTTTTATTCCAATGTCATCTTTCTTTATCGTGTGAAGTTAATGGAGGGCATGGCCAGCTATTATAGATGTCAGCAGCTTTCTTAGTTATTTAAACCATGATTTAACTTAACATTGCGATAACTATCCTCTTTCACCGGTGATAATTCTTATAATAGTAAGCCCATTATCTCGAAAATGTGGCAGCACCATTTTTTCGTCTGAGAAGCTCTATATCAAAATTCATTATTTGGCTCTACTGTATCTGACTTTAGATTTGTATTGAAAGGTGCAATTTAGTTGTGTGCCTTTTGGACAGTATCCAAGTATGTAATTGACAATTGTATATGCCATCGTCTCCTAACTTTGAGACTAGAAGCAGACTTGCATGTATTATGAACAAGGGCGAACTATGGCTGTTGTGCATGTGATGCACACACACTTAAGCGATACTGAATGAAACATATATTTCAATGGCTCTGGGGACTTATTTTTCTGTAGTCTTCGTTATTGCATGTCTTCCGTCGATGGGCCCAATTTATTTTTGCATATATTTCCAAGTGTTTGAATTCATATCTTCTTCTTCCATACCATCTCAGTTTTCACCAAAATATATGTGTGTCTATTTTTGCTTGTTGCAGACTTGTATTATATTTTCAATAATTGTTGTTTCCAATACAGAATTGCTCAGTAGTCCTTCGTATAATATCTAACAAGTTGATATTCTTAAGCTAGGCAAACACCATTATTAATTTATAACTACAATAAATGCCATAATAGAACCGTCCAACTCTTATAGTCACATTCTTTCGTACGTACAGTGCTGCCGATAAATACCGAGGATGATTTAATTTAATCTGAGATATTCATTTATTACCGTCAGTGTAATCTGTCTAGTGGAACATTCATTTTGATGACGGACCATCACACAATACTGACGTTAGTTTTGATAATCACAATGCAATTGTAAGAGAGCAATTCTAAGCCTTAATCTGTGTGCTATCTCCATGGAATTCTAGAAAGTATTTCGTGTGTGAAGCAAAAATGTTTTCATTTCAACTCTTGTATTAATTAACTATTATACTATTGTATTAACGTATGTGATGACGTCGATATCTGCAATACGTGTATGATCGCAGTCAACTCTTCGCTCTTATTCATCAGTCAAAATGTCAGAAAGTTATCGTTTTATTTTTCTTCACGGAGCAAAGTTGCGATGTATGCAGACTTATTTCAATAAAATTTTAGATGTTGAGCTCGAAATGTATATTACATTGGGACAGCAGGTGTTAGTAAGTCGGGAAGAAGTGCCGACTGCACCGACAGCCGTCTCACAAGTCTAAAACACATTCACAATTTAGTGAAATCGCTGAAACGTTTGTCAATTTCACACACTTAAGATTATTTTGTATAAAGGTATTACTGACACTTATGTTGCTTTTCTATTATGGCGTCAATTTAAAGTAACTGTTAGTGTAGCTATCCAAAAGGTAATCAGAGATAGGGTTTTCTCCTATACTCCACTGGTGCATTCCGTTATTGGCAGGGAAAAGACATCCACGTGATATGACGATTATCGTAATGGGGTAGCGTCATCATGTCGCATGTTGATAACGTCATCAATTTCGACGCACACTTTATGGAAAATTGATGATGGTGCAATAATTTGTCATAGCGATGACTAACTTACAATTTGTAATTCTTTAATCAGGTGAGAAAAATAATCAAACATACGTATTTTCTCGTGCTGATCAGTGAATCTCATATATTTGGGTTAAGATGTCCTTGTCCACAGAACAGACTCATGTAAGAATCTTTTACTCGTTACTTTCTAAAACTATAAAGAGTTTTTATGAATAAGATTTAGATATGACGTATTATTGAATTCAAATTCGTTGAAGTGAAATGATAAAAAAGCTCATCAACTTAAGTGCTGTTTTCTGTATTACGGATAGAAATAGAAGAAAGCAATGCATGGAAAAGTTAGAAGCCTATAATACAAAAAACAGGTAATATAATCAATTAAAAAAAAAACCTGAACCAACAATTCAAATTAAAAAAAAACTTATCCAGGTCGCCTCATAATTACCAAGTTTACTTTGTCCATGTTTGTTCATTGTCAAATTCAATACAAATGACGTTTTCAGTTTTCTCTGAAAGCCGTTACGCATTTCTGATAAAATTGATACAGCGATAAAAACAATTTGCAGGCAAAATACATGTATGATCCAAAACTGGTTCGATTATAGCCACTGGACTTCTTGGCGAAGCGTCAAACTAGCAATATATTCATGCGCTTTATGAAAAATCCTTTTCATATTAGATATTGATTGATGGACTTCATAACCGTATCATATTTTCTTCTGTGAATATTTTTTTCCGGTTTTAGTAAACGCAACATATACAATATCCACGAATGAAAGGTACATTCAAAGGTGGTTTTGTTTCTGCATTGATGCCAATAGGTTTTAGTTGTATAGTGATATGGGGAAAAAGGTATGCATTTTTGTTCATACTCGATAAAACTAAAATATCTTGGTATATATTTGAAAATAAATTAGGCAAACATTATATATGGACAAAAGATTGCCCTAGCTGAGCACAATATTACAGCATCGTCTTTCTACACTGCTGAGTAAGGACGATGATGAATCTCTACCACAGTTGTTGTTTATTAACAGTGACAATACATCTCTGTTTACGGCTCACGGACCTCGCGGTGAGTATGAAAGTTTGACATCGTGCAAAACTAGCGGCGTCCCTCACAACACCAACGGACACAGTTGTAGATTGTTTTGTACGCCATCGATTAGCGTGAAAAGAAACAACATTTAGGATTTTTAGAGGTTATGCGGCACTAATATATAGCCAAATTAATGTCAGTTATCACTAAAGTTACAGTATATCATGTATCTCAAGAACACATCGGTAGATGAAATGAAAGAACAAAATGTCGACACGAAGATTGGTGACTGTTTTTTTTCAAATATGATCTTCCGCTGTATGTCTATAACGGTTTTAACCATATGAATTAATGAAGGCATTTTCCACATGAACAAACATTTACTTTCAAAATAATAATAGAAATATCGAAACATTTTGGTCTCAACTCAGTTTTTCAAGAATCTTGAAATGGCTTGAGCCTTTTACAGTGGTGTTATTGGGGTACCGCAATGTACTCTGGGAGAGATTGGACGCTATATTGTTTATTCATGATGACACTGTGAAGTGTCGGTCATACTCGGATACGAAAGAAGAGTTGAACAGAAGCCTGTAAGATAGAATTTTGTTAAATTAAGAGACCTGTTATTGTTATCTACATTGCTGTCTGGCAAACGAATTAGCTCGCAAATGAATGATTTTGAAGGTGACAACTCCAATTGGTCTAGGGCTATTCAGTAATGCAATGTATGTGTGTGTCACATATATGCTGGCACGAACTCTGAAACATTCAACACAGCGTATGCATTTTTCTCGTTTACAACCACTGACTTTTAGTCACTAGGACCTTCTATGCTTGGTAGTGACAAATTCAAATGTAGTCTAGAATGACTAAATGTTTTTGTCACGGAAAAAAGATAGGTATTTAGACGAGTAGAAGTTGCAAGCCAAACTAATCCTAAGCTCATAGGCTTCAGCAGCTTTGGGTAGAATCTTCATTGAGTTTTATTTAATTCATCATTGAAATAATGTGTTTAGTTATTTATTTTATTGATTGCCTGATAAATGATGACGACACGCATTTTAACAAAATCTGACATTTTTGCAATAAGGGTATTGTAATAATATGTGACTGAAAAGTCCGGTACCTCAGACAAGAAGAAAGAACAACTGCAGCAGTCTGTCTGCAGGTAAATTTCCTTGATGGTGCCGACATTGCAGAAAAAACAAATAGTTCGAGGGAGACGTAGCTTATAATGGATGTTTTATAACAAACAAAAAATAGATTAATAAATTTATTTTTACATGTGTGAGTATTTGGAATTAAAAAAAAGAAAAATAGTAATAGCGCAATCACGCTGAAATGTCCTAATACTCACAAGACAAAATAACACTATATTGATAACGATATTAGTATTTATCTGACCTGAGATAAACCTTAGATAAATTTTACATACTTTAAAAAAGCATAAAAGTTGTTAAATCAAACGTGAACACTATCCTCGTTTGGCAGTATCTGGTGTACGATCACAACAGCATAAGCAAATCGCTTGATTCTTCTAGCTGCGATGTTTAGGTAGGAGCATCCATGAAAGTTAATAGTGTCTGTCGACATTTTCGCTGCAATATGTAGATGTCGCATGCATGATTGCAACAAAATTTTGACTGAAAGTATTGTAAGTTTTTTTGTGAAAAAGCATCCCCTTACAATAGCATGCAATAGCGCAGTCACTGTAAAGATGTTTACTGACTTAATTGAAACATATTGGACGTACACAGTGTTAAATCAATATAGACATTGCTTAGCTGCCAACGCTCTGACACCCTGTACTTAATAGCAGGAATACTATTACAAAGCGATCATCAGTCGTGCACTCCTCTTCTGCCTGACCGACCGTCGACAAAATAACGTTTCTTTGATCTTTGATAGCATACAAAATTCTAATTCCAAACACGATATCATTATTTTCTGCAAATCCTATAATCCGCATAATAAAACATAAGTTTTTTGTTTGTTTTTATGATAGATTGAGCCTAACACAGAAAAGCGAAATGTCAGCAACCTTTTAAAAAGGGTGATCTGCGACTGGTAGTATGGTTTAGAAAAGCTGATGCATTATGGTTAGTCAGACTTTGTGTAAGAAAAAAACGCTCCGTTTTGACCTAGGCCTTACAGCCGAACTTACTGCAATCTTTTCTTCTCAATATCCTTAACAGTTCGTGATACTATCATGTAAACAATAGGTAAAAGGTGCTATTCCATTGTGAGTCTTGTGCAATCTTGCATTAGTATTATCTAGAAAACATTGATATCAATACCCTTGTGAAATTACACTAACGTGTGTCTTTTGGTAACAGAAGAGTTGTTTTAAGTGATACAGTTGACCTGTTTGACCTTTAAAAGGCGTCAAGGAAATTCATATGAACAAAACATATTGATATGCTTGAGAGATAACATGACACACGGACGTTTTCTTTAAAAGATGTTGATTACAGCACAAGTGATCGTGAAAAGACAGATAGGTCAAAGTCATTCACTGGTACTAATTGCATAGCTCTTCAGCACTGCATGTTACTTATCTCAATGTCTTGGTTTTTGGTCTTTTGATTGCACAGAAGATGTCGTTGAAACACAAGTCATCTCTTTTATTTTGAAAGTGCATTCATTCGAAGAATTAGAATTGCCCTTCATTTTCATATACCACAATGTCATAGCCAAGTGACTTTGAAGATAGGTCAAGGTAATTTATTTAAGCATACTAAAATTATTTCATCCCACCACTAGGACCATGCTACTGACCCAAGACAGACGAAGACTGCTGAACGGACGACGGACATTATATCACAGTCTAAGGTCAGGTAGCCTAAGGGTATGTAATCTAGTGTATATATGGGTTAGATATATGGCATGTGTATTGCGCACAAATAACGCGAATCTTGTGATACTTCGACCTATTACGATTTTACTAAATTACCGTCTATGTTTCAACATTTGAGGCCTAGAGTTCCCTCGACAAATCCTAGAAGGACCTTCTTAACTTGTTTCCTTCTTTAATTTATCAAAATTAATAAAAGAAAAAGAGCCAAATATTAAAGAATAAAGTAAATAAGGAAAAAAAAACATTTTAATAGATAAATTGTATTGTGTCTATTATAAATGTTATATTTTAATAACCCGGTCATATAAGATAGAATCTAACTATTTTCATTTTTTCATCATTACTTTGCTCTTCGTTAGTGAAAATCCCTTAGATTTCACGAATATGTTTATCGGAAACCGAATCAACATGGACGCCACCAAAAGTTATTTCCAGACAATAGTTTGATAGGAACTTGACTTGACTCTTGTGCCGTGATTTACAGTATAGCACTAATAAGCGATGTTGCCTTTTTAAAACTCCAGGCGTTAAACTGTTTATGTAGGAGATAATTGCAAACTGATGTCACGATAATCAGGAACCGTTTGGTTAGGTAAGACCTTTCTCATATTCTTGTTTGTTTAATACATCATACATAATTTTTTAAACTGTTTGGTGAAAACTGAATCAATCTTCTCTCGCCCTAACCTGGATTTGGAAAATATAACTGCTCCCACACCACCAGCATTTCATTAAATCTGCCAATCTATTGATATTTTGTTACAAATTGAATACATCGAATTTCAATTTTGCTAATGCGTTATATGATTTGAGCGATGCAATATCTTTTTTCTAATTAAAGTGGAAGATAATCCCTTAAAACATTGATAAAGGAATATGGAAATAAACAATTCCTGATGAGTGATAAATTGTTTTAACTCCTCATATGCTGCCAAATATACCCTTATGTCTCGGCTATGGTTGAGTGGCGTATTTGGTAACACATTGCGGTTGTTAGATTGCCTGATAGAACATGAAAAGACTGGCATTCAGTAAAACCCTTGCGCTCTTATATAAAGGCCGAAAAGTGTAATTAATATCAGCTGATGCAATTTGTTTGATATTTTTTGTATAACAGATAATTTCCTAGCCTTTAAGGTATTTGCACATTCACTAGTCTGCTGATAAAAAACGGACGAAAGCACACAATTCTGCCTTCATGTCTGAATAATAAAAGGATCGCTTAAATCCCAAATGTACTATACAAATAGGTAATTCCAAACTTCTACAAAATTCTGTCAACCTATATTCTATCATTGTGAAAACAACTATTCCAAATATTTCACCTTACGTTTCTCTCTGTTGAGGAACTATCTAAACGCAAACAATAGCAAAATTATATAAAACTTCGGAAAAGAGCTCTCGCCTTTAGAAGGAACGTTTGCCTCCCATGAGAATTTGAATGCAGCACTCTTTTGGACAGATTCATCTATTTGTTTTGAGCTTACTGTGCGCATACGCAGCATAAGTAAAAGAAAACAAGAGACGACCATGTTTAATGTGCAGGCTTGTTGACAAGTAACCATAGATTTATTTAAAATCTCATGTAGTTAAACTTCGAGTTCAAAGGTTCTACAAAAGACACACAAAGTGAATGGCATGGCTATTTTTTGGCGAGAATTAGGGCTGGTTATTGTAGTTTTCATTTATTGTTTTTTGTATTTGTGTAAAAGCTAAAGTCACATGGAGACGTTGTTCACGAATTACTTGGCCACTCAACCGTCACTCAACACACACATTTTACGGAAATGACCGAGACACGCAAACAGCTCGTATTATACAGACAACCGGAAATTTTATCAAGACGCCACTTATTCACAGCAATCGCAAAGTAGAAAGTTAAAGAACCGTTACCGATTGTAATATATTGGTATAGTCAAGATTGTCAGCTTTATGGGGCTTGCGCACCTTCCTATTTAGATTTTGACATTCCTTTTGATCAGTTTTGATTCTACACAGTCGCCTTATAGGTTTCAACACTTCTTAGCATCGCGGACGAGTCCTAGTTGAAAGAAATAGATTATTTATTCTCTCTAATACATGTACATCTAGTTATGAATTTTTATAAAGTTATTTTCTTGTGTGCCTTGTACAATCCTTTGATGATACAGTTTCAACGTTCTTGCCTCTCTCTGTCTGATGTTTAAACAGGGTAGGGTATTATATACTGCAGTGTTCATATGAGGATTTTTCACTTTGATGACACTATACATATGCCCTGGAGTGGGCAAATCATTTAAAGACACCGTTTTCATATGTCATTAGATGTTTCGTTGGTTATGATCAGTGTCATTTTTTAAAACCTTGGGGGTCAACTGCGGAAAACTGAAATTGATTTAAAGAAACGTGAAAAAAAACTAAACGACTATTACCTTCATAATTAACACAATATTTAGGTACCTGACAATTTCGTAAAAAACGTAATATACATGTGTATATTCTAAACCGTACCACGATTCGAATGAATAGAAATGAGGCATGAATATTACAGCAAAACCACGAGGGTTGAAAGTCCCTCAGCAGTGTCTACCACCAAAAACAAAACCCGAAAACAAAAAGCACACATGTAAATATCACATTTCAATACCAATTTTGATTTCAATAAAATAGACAAATCATGAGTTGAGCTGCATTATACAGCTCATCAGAGATGTTAAGGACAAAAGTTTAGAACCAAGAAGGTGACTGAGGAAAAGATTAATTTTATCATATAACTATCTTTCATTATATTCATAGCACCCATTACTTGAATGTATAACCCTACATGTGATAACGTCTAGAGAAGTTGTGATTGGCTAATATTTTCCATTGTGTCATCTTATTAAACGTCATAACTTCCAGGCGTCATATGCATTGGACATTACTAAATATATTGGGTGAAAAAATTGACATACGTTTGATAAATATTTTTTCACCAATGCTTGCAAAATCCATCTAAAATATGTGATAACCAGAATCTTCAATTCGTTTCCATTTCACGTAAGATTTAAGACCAGTTGCAGTATGAAAAGGGAAAAAATATTTTACTCGTTTCTTTATCTCATTTAGAATTGTAACTCATGAAAAAGCGTCTTTGTCTTCCAACATGAACTAAATAAATCTGTGTACTTGCTGTTTTGCTTGCTTAAATACTGTAAAATTATTCATCTTCGTGTGGGATATATTTTCGCTTGTTTTGTTGTTACACTTAATCCATGAGTTTAGATGTCCATAAATTGTCAAAATTAGTTTAAGTTGATTCATTGACCTACATGTTTGAATGAAATCAAACGTCCAAAAAATAAGTTTTTTCTGAAAGAAAAACAACAAAAAAACAAAAACAAAAACAAAAAAATTAACTGCACGATTATATATGATATTAAAAGTCATTGGGGCACGTTTAGTCGAATGAAGAAATCAAATATTTGGTGTGTTCGTTGTTATTTGTTTCAAATTCGTTTGTTGTTAAGAAACATTTATGAAATATGGGGGATATTTGAGGAACATATCACCGGTTCATCAAACATTAATAAATATGGAGTCTTGTAAGCTCAATGTTAGGCCAGTTGCCAGTTTTCAATAAAAAATGAGTACCGTTTCAATTCACTTTTTGCATGGAAAAATGAATTTAAGAACGACAGGAAGTGTTCCTAATTTGTGTAAACAATTATATTTGTTTGCATTATTACATCACAGGCATTCAGGAGCTGACGATTATCAGGACTCGAAGGTCTAATGACGCAACAGAATTCTATATTGGTTTTGTTGCTACAGGTTTCAAATCATGCAGCTTTTGAAGACCACTTCATAAAATGGACAAAATCAACAATAAAAATATCGACATGTCAAAAGACTCTTAATCAAAACTTGAATTCGATAAAACTGGGACAGAATATGAACGAAAGAAAAGATTGAATGTCGTTCGCTCCCCAACCATCTTCCTTTATTAAGAATAAGATACGGTGGCGCCAAATAATGGAGTTTACTGTATTATACACCTATTTCATCCTCTTAGGAAACTAAGGATATAAACTGTTGAAATCTAAGAGACCACAAGTATAGGTGCACTTAACAGTTTAATATTTTTTCAATCTTTTTTATTGATTAAAATAATGACAAGTACATGTGCACATACTGAATCGTGTTTTATAATTCGCATTAAGTAAAAGTGGCTTGCAGGTTAAAACAAACCTCGGGGATTAAGATCTCTCAGCAGTGTCTAACATCTGCAATCACGAAGATTACATAAAGGACAAACAAGTGACATCTTACATCCAAATTTAGAACACAAATCTGTTAGATAACGTTAAAGAAAAAGGCTAGATCGCTACAAGTGAAAATGGTGGCAGCAAGTATCGAGTTTCAAACAGGTTTGAACATATACAAAATGTACAAAGCTATATTTTCCACTTGGACAAAGTGGTTACCCCAACTATCGTGCAGCCCACCTCTTGACGTAAATATTATCTAACTTCATCCAATATTTACAGAGGGAAAGTACATTGATATGTGACCTTAAGTTACGTTCAGGTCGATCGTGGTATAGATCAAGCAGATTACTTTATTTTCACAAAGCAGGGAATCCTTATTGATTTGTTTTGAAGAGAATCCATTCGTTGTTTATACACATCAGTGGGAATTCCAATACGTTCTACAGAATGCTATCTCACTGCTGTTCCTGACGGCTTCTGTGCCCTAGCCCTCATTTGATGTGTATCATACCTACAGTCAGGAATGTACTTGGTATGCTTTAAACGATTCCGTTATGCTCGTTTGTAACAAAAAATCAATAGTATTGTTGAGAGAAGGATACACTAAGGTTTTGTTTTAAATTGTTCGAAATAAACTGTTTCACTCACTAAGACAGTTGCATGTCTGTAAACGATGTCTGTAATTCAGAGATCTCGAGCTAACCTGGATGTAAATGTTTTTACAAAATCCTGGACAGTTTTTGGCTTAGGAAATATTTACATGTCATGGTTAATTACTTGCCCGGTTTTTGAGATGTGCCCTATCAACGAATGTTCGCGTTTCGTATATCAAAACTTTGAAGCAAAAAGAATATATTTTCGAAGGAATAATTCTTTTGCCGATTAACTTTTCAGTATTTTAGTATAGATATCAAACGATTCTTGCATTTCCGATGGTAGTTAGGTATTACCACAAAGTATATGTTGGCTTTCTCTCTTTGCTTTTCCTACAATGTCTAAAACAACAATGGTTTTCTTTGCAGTGTAATAATGAAAACTCCTTAGAGCTAGTGTTAATTGTTAACGGTAGAAAAAACAAAACAATGATTCCTGATTATAGCATGATTGAATAAATGTAGAAGATATAAATTTCACAACACAATAATGAAATAACGGAGCTGAAGAATGATATGAAATTTGTTGTATTGTCATCGTATGACATGGTCTTTATTAATGCTCGGACAGAAAAACAGACAAGTAATAATAATTGCTTTTATCTGTCACTATCCATACATCTCTTTACAGCAGAATCAGCATTTATTCAGTGATGGAGCGAAACCCGTCTCTACAGTTTATTTTATTGTCTACATACAATCCAGAAAATAAAATCAAAACGTTTTGATGATGCCTTCGTCTTGCATGACACTTCAAACCTATGGATTTCTATCATCATTTCAAATCAAATGTAGAACTGTTCCTGAAATTCCAATGTGGAAATAGTGGCGTAGTCAATATGAATTGTCTTAAGAAGAGTTGTTTGCTTTTATGTCCTGGTTACTAAGAGCATTACATTTCAGTAAGTGCTTTTTAAATTGGTGTTTGAGTGGTCCAGCCACCGAAATATCTTCAGAAGGCCTTAGTTATTACAAGGATGAAGAACCTAACCAAACTGGCAAATAAATGCCGAGGTTGCTTTCTCAGCTGTGTACATGTGCTTACAATTTTAATTTCGAATACCAGTTAGCATCACAGACGAGATGGGAGAAATAGCTGTATAATGCAATTTACTTTATTGTTTAGCTCTACAGTATATCTAGATTTATATTATATGATACATATAATATACACAATTTTACTGTCTACCAAACAATACCGGTTAATGTAAAGTTTTTATTTTTCGATTGCTGAAATTTTCGTAGGTTTTAACTACAATCTTACAATCTAAGAGAATATATTTTTTTCATTTTAAAGTCATCAAATTGACAATTGCTTTCTCTAATCACCTCATTTTGTAATTCTAATCCACAAGATAAACAATAATATAATAATAATAACATTAATAATAAACAAGAAAAAACATTTCCATTAACGCTTTGGAGCATGTTGGCTCTCTTTCGGCGATTGCTTTATTGCAATTTATTGCAATTAGTAATGAAAGGGGAGATAATAACGTTATTAATTCTAATGGTGTAACGACACAGCTTAAGTTCCTTTAACTGCCAGTTTGAAAACTATATACATGTAATAGACATAATTCCGAATTGACGGCAACTGACAAAGTAGGCCGAAATTATTAAACGTAGCACCTGTTAAAAAATAGGAAACACAAGAAATGCGTATTTCTATCTTTTGATATTCTGCATTATGATTCGATAACACGTAATTGGTCTTGCGGATATTGGTCGGACAAATATTGAAATTTGTTTTATAGTCGATATAGTGTTCAATATCGGTAAAGTGTGCGAAAGCACAATAAAATGTCAATTTGACTCATCATCCGCAAATATTTTCTTTATATGCCTCTAGCTATTGTGAGGGCGTAAATTCCTGATGAATCAAACAAGTTAATGGTTTCTTTTACTTCGATTTTCTTGTTGATCGAAACTATCGAAGCAAATTAATTCTTAATTAAACACAGTAAATCCTTTCTGAAAGAGGTAATTTGAAACTTTGCAATGATCTCTTTGACACGTCCTGTGTCAAAGCCGTACTGTGTATTTCATTGAAACGCAATACACTTTTGAATCTATTGGCGTGCCATGTTGTTACGTGAACTGATGAAAGAATAACTCTAAATAAGTTCGGATTTCAATAGTGTCGTGTGAGAATGTACAATTGGATTGCACATTACCAATTTCTGGTACAATTATCGATAAGCTGTATATTTATGTAGGAATGAGGTACTCTAAATGCACTTTAGTCTCAGACTTTTGTTGATACGAGAAAGCAATTCACTGCTAAGGCATAACTGATTCAATTTGAGTTCGGGGGCAGAGACACAATACGTGCCTCATCATTCACAGAATATTTGTTTAGAAATTCCTACTTGATAAGGAATGTGTCTTACATACAAAGTGTATAATTATTTCTTAAACTTGCTGAAATGATGCATATATCTCGATGAACAGCTGTATTTAATTATAGAAAAGTACAATGGTGCTGCTCCCTTCTAATGCGTTGTAGTGCAAACGCTTGCATATTCTTTGACTACCGTAAAGGTTGTTATTTGCATATTAATTGACTACCGTAAGGTTGGATGGTCGGATGGCGCAGTGGTAACGAACTTGCCTTTCACCTAGTCGCTCGGGGTTCGATTTCCGGAACGGGCGTCTGACATGGATTTTCCCCCAGGTACTCCGGTTTTCTCCCACAGTAAGACTCCCGCGCACTTCCATTCCAGCCAGGATAAGTGATAAATATAAGCTGATTGTTGTAAATGAAATAGATTATATATTTATCTATATTTACCGTAAAAGTTACTATTTTCGAGTGGTTCGTGATTCAATTTTTCGAGGAAAGGAATAAGTCCACCAAAATAAAGACACATTAAAAAGAAGATTGAAAGAGAAACACGAGTTAGCACGATGAATTTCGTAAACAAAATCAACCCCTTTATCGTAAAACTATGTTAAACCGCCAAAAATGATTACTGCGGGAAACACTTCTTACAATTTATAAATTATTCTCAAAAAAAATATTTATATTCCTTGTAAATTTTTCTGTTGCTGTCTGTGGATAAATCAATTTAGGCAGATTTTGATACCATATCGATCTTGTTATATCTTTATATCTCTCATCAGTGCAAGTAAGGTGTGAAAATCTGCTTAAGATTGTATGACCGTCAGAGGTATATTTAATTTGGATCCCTATTATTCTACTTAATCTCTTCCATGACACCGTCTCACCATTGACCATTTGCCCCTGTCGGTTTTTAATTGACCGTTTGCACCCATGCGATTTGAGTTGACCGTTTGCTATCGTGATGATTTACAGTTGACCATTTGCCCCCAGCAATCTGTAAATGGAGATTATTTGTACTGCAGTTGTCTACAACTGATTCCTTCCCAAGCCCAAGCCTTTTCAGCGTGACGGCAGGATAACATTGGGTTTATGTGACCCTATCACAGGTTGATAATGTCCAAACGGGCATATGGAAATTGTAAAAAAGCAATTAATGATGCTTCATTCTGTTTGTAAGAATTCTAAGATCACGAGGAAGGTAAAATGAAGTACACAATAACGATTATCTGTTTTATTTCCCAAACACTGCAGTGTACCCGACATAGCTGAATTGACATATTTTGATTTCAATTTGGGTTGACCAAGGTTTTCAT
Organism: Ylistrum balloti; assembly: GCF_031769215.1. Lineage (NCBI taxonomy): Eukaryota > Metazoa > Mollusca > Bivalvia > Pectinida > Pectinidae > Ylistrum > Ylistrum balloti. Next base: position 384,529 of record NW_026782147.1, on the reverse strand, counting down.
GGCGCGTGTTGTCGATGAAGCTTACTCTCCTAGAACAACTGGTCGTATTCTCCTTTTACTATTTCATGAGTCTCCGTTATTGTAAATCTCTTTTGTTATCAGTTTGATTGAATTTGTATTTGAATAAGGATTGTGTAAACATATCGGTATTTTATATGTTGTCTTTACATATGAAAAAATCGCAAACTGCAATGCGGATGCTCCATATTAATTTATAAATCCTTGTCAATGTTTTTGTTTTGGTAGGTTTTAAATTGTGCATGATTTGTTTGTTGTCATTCTTAGATAAAATCTAAAGTGTATGTCTAGAAAAACCAACACAACGCAGTAATATTTTGTTTTGTTTTTGTGTTTAATCATTCTAGCCAAACGAGCTTACGAAATAATTTAGCATACATCACCCACACATCACTCACAATAAGCAAATAATGGCCATACGATGATAAAATATGATGAATTATTATTATGTTTAAGATCACACTCTTCAAAACTTACGAATACATAAAATACTTACCATGAACATCCAGAGTAAGAGTTATGAGTGACTGGAATATGCCTCCCGACATGTGTTACAGAAGCAGTATCGTAGTGGATGCACGTGCACTTACATACATACCTACCTACATACATTCCTTCCTGACAAGCGATAATTTGTATGATTTACTAGGATTGTTTTTAACACCTGGCTACATACTCCCCCACTTTGTTAAATGTCTTCTGGCATTTCTCTAACATTTATCATCAAGAATATGATTTTATAACGGTTATATAAATCAGAGACTGATGGCCTAGAAACAGCAATTTTTTTCTTAAAATTGTTGGTTAAATGATCGACATTGTAATAACTAAGAACCTTAAAACTTGAACAGCTTGAACAAAGCACAGGAGGGACTAATGAAACTATGTTAACTCTCCTTCAAAACGATACTGTCGCTTGTTTGCAAGAAAGGACATTGTTTTAATGATAATTGACAATATCATAATCCTATACACTCTGAATAAGATGAAAATGCCACACTGAAAATCACATTACTACATTCACATTTGATAAAAAATTGACATATGTACAGCATGATAATCCGTAATGACCGAACAGAGGGGAAATTATTACTAGTGGATTTTTTCTCTACAGAACTCGCACTGAAGTTTTGATAGTGCAACGGTATACATCGATCATTAACATCTGTAGCACTGATTTTCGATATTAAAACCTCCATCGAATTTATGATTTCATTGTTTGTCATTTGACCTTCGATTAAGATACTTGTTGCTCTTCAGTTTTTACCATATGTCCATTGATTGAGACACTTTTCGCTCTTCAGTATCTACCGAGTGACCTTTTACTAAGATACATCCCCTCAGGTTTCTACTGTTGGACAGTTTATTGAGAAAATTTCCATCTCTCTTAGTATATGCCATGGGAGCTTTAATGCATTTTCGTCTTTCAGTATCTGCCAAGTCACCTTCGAATAAGACCCGTTTAACATTTAAGTATCGACCATGTAACATTTTAAACCTTTTTTAAGACACTTTTTGCCTTTCAGTATCGACCTTGTGATGTTCAGTTAAGACTCTTTCCTCCCTTTAATATGTCAAGTGACCTTGATTAAGACGCGTTTCGTCCTTACGTTTATATTAACCATATAACTTTTGATTAAGACATTTCGCTTTTCAGTATCTAATACGTGACCTTTTTTAATGATACACTTTTTGCTTTTCCCTTTCGACCTTGTGATCTTTAAAAAAAGAATTTTTCGTCTTTCAGTTTATCAAATGACCTTTAATTTAAACACCTTTTGTCTTCAAGTATCTTGAGACCTTTGATTAAGAAACTCTTGCTTTTCAGTATCTATTAAGAGAGTGTTGGCCTTTCGGTATGTCAAATAACCTTAATCAACATACTTCTTGTCTTTACCGTATGACCTTTGAGCAAGACACTTTTTGTCTGTCAGTGTCTACCATGTGATTTTTATTAAGACACTTATCGGTCGTCTTTCAGTATCTACCATGTGACTTTTGATTAAGACAATTTTCATCTTTCAGTATCTACCTGACTTCCCTTTGGATCTTATATGACATGCCAACAAATCCTTAACGTTTATAATTAAAAGCTAACATGTTGAAGATTAATAAGTTAATCACTAAATATTCAGCTGTGACAGGCTCTTCAGAGCGTACACAAAATCACTGGTTATAATGTTTTAAGTGACCTTTTAATACTACACTTTTCAAAAGACTTTCAGACGTAACACAATTTGAATAAACCGATATCCTCTGCTCATTCCTTGAATGGTTTACTCAATTTTTTCACGTACACATTCCAGGCACTATGCTATAGAAACATTAAAACTGAAAAACAAACGATTTAAGATCAGAACAATGGTATTTAAAAAATTGCACTAGGTTTGGGCGATAAAACCGACGCTACAACACCAGCTGTGTTTTCGTTACTCATCATTTGAGCGTGACTTCTTGGATTTAAATAATTTAAAACCAAACACGCTTAGGATATCTTGGAACAATTCTATTCGGCTGTAGTCAAGGGAGAAATTAATTACAAAAAAGGGCATTCACTTTGCATTTTAGTTTAAGCAACAAAATCAAATGCTATGCACGTTGATGAATGACTGGAATCCATGCATTTGGATGGAGTGGAAACACATTTTTAAATAATCGTTTGCATGGGAAAAAAGGTTAACTAAGTTTGGGTATCAAACGATTTCAGACCAGATTTATCAGGGATCGCTAAAAAACATTGACTTAAGGTTCGATTTCCACACCTCAGGATCATATAGACGATTTTTCTGTAAACTGGCTTATCAGTTCAGCGTTTGTTAAATTGGTTGAACAATAGAATTACCTTTAATCCCCATAGATCGATTTCCCATTTAACGGGATGGTAATTGAGAGCTAATTTTATATTTCATTATACCAAAGCTTTAATTCAGATTTATAGAGCAATTACCGTACATGCTAGAGTAGCGATCTATCATTAGAACGCAATATCGTTGAAACCTTTGAGAAAAATCGTTATTAAGAAATGTTCCTTTTTTGGTGAAAGTATTTGATGTGAATTTCATGCCGTGATATTTAGGTTTGATATTGTTCGTACATGTGCGCGAATGTTTAGTCACTTTGTTGAAGATAAATATATAAGTGAATAACTCTTTTAAAGACTTACCTGATGATGTGTTTTACTTTGAAACTTACAATATTACGAAATACAAGTGGTAACACATTGCTGAAAACGAAAATGTTCATGAAATAAATCTTCACACACATACACACAAAATCTATACGAATATATAATCAACATAATACATTTTTTCCATCAAAGAGATGCGCCGGACGACGAAATTAACGGTATGCAAGGTCTGCAGTAAGGAAGCGATGTGAATTTTGATATCACCAGCTAACAAAAATTGACCATTGCCTAATTGTCTTTTACAAGAGGGAGCATTACTGAACCAGAACTGGTAAGATTGGCAACCTTAATTTAACACATGGGATGCCTACGTTTTTTTTTTAATCCACTTTCCCCCCACATGTTTTTTGACGTTTCTTTGAAATATCAGATATGAAAATTACGAAATTTATTGAATCATGGGACTTTTGAGTTTCTACATTCGAATTTTTAAAACTCTGTTGCATTTAGATTTCACAATTTAGGCCCTTGGCATCACTGACAAGTCCTAGAAGACGGACACAGCTGTATGGTGCAGTCTAATTCATTATTTGGCTCTACTCTGTCTAGTTCTATATCTGGATTTAAGGTGATATTCTCTTGTGTGTCATTTGTACAATCCCTTTCATATGCAAGTCTCCGTGGATACCAGTCTTCAAATGACTTTGGCTATTTCCGAAATCCTAAACTTTAAACAGACGGACAAAATAAATTTGATGGATTTAGTCAGACAATGATGGTGAAATATTGTCCCTTCAAATCTGTTTTTATGTCGAACACGGCGACTTCGTCCGTGTTCCTTCATGGATAATACAATAGATGAATTAGTCACAGGACAGTCCTCACCTGGGTCAATTATTATTGACCAGAGAAACTCCTGCCATCATGATTCGAATATTATATCATAGTCGTGACCACTGTGTCTTTGAATCATTGATCGGGACGTCTTTGATGGATTATGGAAATTTTTATTTTTCCCAGTTCATATAAAATTTTCTGGTATTGGGTTTATCGTTTTAATGGTCAATGTTATAGTGTTTAAGTCTATTCTATCCAATCTATCAGCTATGAGTATTTATCCCAGGGTAGTCCACGTGCAACTCATTACGCCAAATCATTATTGATTCAAACAACCATTGTCTCCAGAAATGAAGTCATGTGTTCTAACCCTCGTCTTATTGAATTAAGTAGACTCCTGTGAATAAGCCAGACTAGGTGTCTACCATCTACGCAGGTTATGTTGTGGTACGACTCTACATGTGGGAACTTTCCATTTGTCTTTAGATCTGCTCACCTATATATTCTAGGAAGTAACACATATTTTACTACTTAAACCCTGTAATTACCGTTTCGAACTACGCTGATCAAGTTCAGAGTGGCCATGAACTTTATCCGCAAAGAAAACATTGTTGGCTTTGCATCTGATCTCTCGTAGGCCTGGTAAAAAAATGCACGTTAAGAATACGTCCTGATCAAGGACCATGTCAACGTTTATAGCAATAAGTATAATGCTTTTACAGGCTTAAATATTGTTATCATGTACAACTGACAAAATATTGTTATCATTTACAACTGACAAACAAAATATTGTTATCATTTACAACTGACAAAATATTGTTATCATTTACAACTGACAAACAAAATATTGTTATAATTTACAACTGACAAACAAGATATTGTTATCGTGTACAACTGACAAACAAGATATTGTTATCATGTACAACTGACAAAATATTGTTATCATTTACAACTGACAAACAAGATATTGTTATCATTTACAACTGACAAACAAGATATTGTTATCGTGTACAACTGACAAACAAAATATTGTTATCATTTACAACTGACAAACAAAATATTGTTATCGTGTACAACTGACAAAATATTGTTATCGTGTACAACTGACAAAATATTGTTATCGTGTACAACTGACAAAATATTGTTATCGTGTACAACTGACAAACAAAATATTGTTATCATTTACAACTGACAAACAAAATATTGTTATCGTGTACAACTGACAAACAAGATATTGTTATCGTGTACAACTGACAAAATATTGTTATCGTGTACAACTGACAAACAAAATAGTGTTATCATTTACAATTGACAAACAAAATATTGTTATCATTTACAACTGACAAACAGAATATTGGTTTCATGTACAACTGATAAACAAGATATTGTTATTGTGTACAACTGACAAATATGAAACTAATACAAAGCAAGGTTATACACGAGTTTGTACCTGTAATGATTTGGAAAAATTTGAAAGCTAAAATCACCTGTTACAGAACTCGTTCACACTTCAACTCTGAATTCGGGCTGATGACTTAATTTCTTCCGCATTGAATCACATTAGTTATACGTTTGTGCATTATAGTCTAGATTACATGTTTAAGATGAAGTTAGTTAATATCAAACAAAAAAGTATTTTTAGACTACTCAGTTGTAAAGAACTACACCTCATCAGATTGTGACATTTTTATTTGCCTATAAACTGCGAATAAGCCGCACTTTCGGTCATATTGTTGTCAGTTCGACGCCAAAATAGTAGATTAATTCTATTCTTTCATATCGACTAAAATGGAATAATTTAGTAGAGAGATATTAAATTGGAAATCCAGGAAAAGACACGATGTTCGTGATAAAACTGTGATATATTGTATAGACCAACAAGGCGAAATAAATTTAATGCATGTATGCATTGTAACATTAATGGTTCCCATTTGATTGGGGAGGGGGGGAGAAAAAAAAATATGACAAGATATATTACTCAGGCGGTGTTCTATCAAAGAGTTTCTAATAAAGAAAAAAATACCCACGGCAACATAATTTATCAATAAAAAAGGGATTCAATAAAAAAAACTTACCGTGATTTATAACGAAGAAATATCCCATTGATACTTAGTATTCATATTTATCAATCTCACAAAAGCCCAAGTCTGACATATCGTTAGAGCGTACGCCTTTTTTTGCTCGTGAAATGGTAAATGGCAAATCGATGCCACTGTCAGGAGCATCCCGTAATTATTAATTACAGAATGTCTGAGCTATGTTTTACTGGAATACTTTAGACAAGGTTTTGTGACAATGTCTAAATGCTTATTTTCTACATTGCTGCAAGCGGTAGAAATACAGCCATCTATATTTTTGTATAAAGTATGGCGCTCTACAGAACCTTAATGGAAATTGAATGTGACAGATATTTATTAATGGTGTCTCATTCACTTTTAGTTATGCCTACTATTTGTAGTTTAAAACCTTGTCAATATTTCATATAAACGCGGTATAAGCAAAGAGATACTTTTATAGTGTTGTTACACTGAAATATCATATCATTTACAGAATAGCCTGTTATAGGTCCTGATCTAGTGTTCTGACCCCGTCATTGATGAACTGTGATTTGGAATGGGGCTGCGGTGATCGAGTGTTTAAGGCGTTGTCTGGCCGTTTAATCACGGACCTCCAACTCTGGGTCTGAGGTTCGAGGCGTACGTGGAGCAGTTGCCAGGTAATGACCGCAGGTCGGTAGTTTCTTTCGAGAACTCCTCTGACTTTCTTACACCACCCAAATCCTTACATGTCTCTGGATGTTAATAGGATGTAATGCTACAATACACAATAAACGCAATATCTAATTGGAATTTGTTTTGGAATATCAAGCACCAGTTTGGGCTGTCACGACGCAAGATTCAAGATCCAAAAGTTTTCATCGCAAGGTCAATAAGTTCAACAAACACACCTTAACTGAAACCGTTGTAATGCAGTTGTTTTGAATAAAAATGTTTATCAAAATGGGAAAAACTAATTATCTTAAATGCGTGTCATACAGACATTATTCTAATTATTTGCTGGCACCATAATAATGCGTAGTATCGTGATAGTGTTAGATTTGGTACGGATTCTGCTTACAATCAATATGTATCTGATAAAGGAAGAAGGACAGTTTAGATTCTTACCAATATTGAACAAGATACATTTCCTTATAATTAAGATTCGTATACCATATATGGTATAGAATATTAAAAGAAATTACACTTAAAAGGTTTTTTGGCGTAAACTTCGAAAATAATTGTTTGATTGTTTGTTGTTGTAAACAAAATTCAAATGCGTATGTTGGCGGTGTAGTCGTTTCGGTATCTGAAAGCAAAACAATAATTACAGGGAACTCCTTATCACACAACACACGTAGAGTACAAATCAGAGTCTTCGTAATGTTTATGATATGATATCAGATGACACGGAATCTATACAGAAGGAATGATGCCACAACGTAAATATCAGATCGTAAGGTCACTCCTTACGATGGTAATGAAATTGTCGTTTGTTTAACGATCCAACAACACAAGCGTCATAACATCACTCCGTTTCATGGTGATCATATTATCTATGGATTTACGGTCGGAAAGATTTGATAGAATAATATCCACTGAAATGTTTTCTGGAAGCATGAAGTTGTCCAATGTCATGTTTGGTTTTCGTTTGGTCCATTGATCGTCTCCGCTGATACCTTCATTTCAAGAAAACCTTATATTCATACAATTTATGTTTCACTAATAATGCAACTTGGAAATTCAGTCATGTCACTTTTCAAAATGGCTGTGCTGGGGTTTGATAAGTTCCTTTGAAATCTTATAGTCACTTCTTTTCATAAAAAGATGATGGTGCAGACTTCATAGGTGATGGTTAAATGATGGTTTAAATAGAAAATAGGTCCAGTGGGACATTAAACATAGTACCATAGGGACATACTGTACGTTACCACTAATACTTTTAACATAGGGACAGGACATTTCTCAGATAATTAGAACAATGTAGATTTTCAATTTCCATGTAGATTCCTACATGGAAATGGAACCAGTATCTTATTTAAAATGGTAACAGATGACTAGGCATGGGTGTCGTTGAAAGCTTTGTCTGCGTTAAAGTGTCTTTGAAAGCATTGTCTGAATTTTAGTGGCTTTGACAGCTGACAGCCTGGTTTGAATTTAGGTTTCTTTGATAGCCTTGTCTGAATTTGGGTGTCTTTGATAGCCTTGTCTGAATTTAGGTGTCTTTGATAGCCTTGTCTGAATTTGGGTGTCTTTGATAGCCATGTCAGAATTTGGGTGTCTTTGATAGCCATGTCTGAATTTGGGTTTCTTTGATAGCCTTGTCTGAATTTGGGTGTCTTTGATAGCCATGTCTGAATTTGAATTTCTTTTATAGCCTTGTCTGAATTTGGGTGTCTTTGATAGCCATGTCTGAATTTGGGTGACTTTGAAAGCCTTGTCTGAATTTGGGTGTCTTTGATAGCCTTGTGTGAATTTGGGTGTCTTTGATAGTCTTGTGTGAATTTGAGTTTCTTTGATAGCCATGTCTGAATTTGGGTGTCTTTGAAAGCCTTGTCTGAATTTGGGTGTCTTTGATAGCCTTGTGTGAATTTGGGTGTCTTTGATAGTCTTGTGTGAATTTAGGTGTCTTTGAAAGCCTTGTCTGTAATGTGTAATGATGTAAGGTGTGTTTAATCTAGTCGTTTATTTTTATGTTTTATACTGATCGAAATAAATTGAATGTTGCTATAGATTAAAACTAAGCTACGTTCTCATTGATATTAACTAAGTTTTATTATTACTCTGTTTGATCTTTTAATTCTATCGAAAGAAAGATCGACACCAGGTGGTCATCTTGAGTCTTCCCACTTCACCTGTTCATGTATTAAGCTATTTTGTATCTAATTCTAAATCCGTATTATAATGAATTTTTCTCTTGTGCGTCTTTTGGACCGAAGTTTGCACTGACACTGAATAAATCGTTCTAACACATTCTCGAGCTTTTGCATCAAGACTTCCACTTTCTGTATTGGAAAAGAGACTGGATTCACTGATCTGCTCATATGTTTTCGATTCCCCAAAAGTTTTTTTTATGTAAGAATCGTAGGATTCTGAGAAATTTTGTCTTTATTTATTTCAAAGTGGCCAAATGTGAACAATGTAGCAATTACCATGGCCGATGACCACTCAAGTCTAATTAGGTGTCCATGGACTAAACATATTTTTATTCCAGTTAAATCTTACTCAATTTTGTTTTCAAAAGTGGTCAAGCGCCGAGTTAAGTGCAGAACTCGATGTTCTGCTACAGTGTTGGTTTCAATTAAGTCTGAAATATCGTATGTACATGCGTGGTGATAAGGACATACGGACGGTTTTACAAAACGATTACTATATACTCCTGTCCTAAGTAGGGATATAGCAAAGCGCTGTGTTTCTTTATGACTTTTGACCGAAATACCAGGAGCATTAAATGCAATTTTAGTGATTCTGCTATGCCACAGGGATAGTACCCACAGCCTGTCTTATCTAAGTCGTGCTTACTCAAAGCGGCAGTGAATTAATGTCTCGAAATAACGGTAAAAAAAAGAAGATTACAAACGTTTTGAGTCGCCTATTTACTGAACATCCTACTTTTTAAATTTAGGAATAATCCGACACACGAAGACAAATTTCCCTTTGCAGTTAGGAACAAATTTCAACGGTCTGAGATTTAGACATATGTGCCAAGGACAAATTGTTCTTCCGTTATTGGTTTTTACCGTACGATCACATAAAGATAGCCTGGACATAGCATAATGATACCCGGTCGAAGTTTGATCGAGTATTATTCTGCTATCTCAGGCCATACATGGTATACTCATCTAGGTCATATATAGTTTACTTTCTTAATTCATAATAGTTTATCTCAGGCCATACACAATATATTTATACCTATCTTAGGCCGTAATAGTATATTTATCTTAGACCATATAAAGTATATTTATCTCAGGCCATTTATAGTAAATTTATCTTGAACCATACATAGTATATTTATCTTAGACCATACATAGTATATTTATCTCAGGCCATACATAGTATATTTATCTTAGACCATACATAGTATATTTATCTTAGACCATACATAGTATATTTATCTCAGACCATACATAGTATATTTATCTTAGAACATACATAGTATATTTATCTTAGACCATACATATAGTATATTTATCTTAGACCATACATAGTATATTTATCTCAAGCCATGCATAGTATATTTATCTTAGACCATACATAGTATATTTATCTCAGGCCATCCATAGTATATTTATCTCAGGCCATTCATAGTATATTTATCTTAGACATACATAGTATATTTATCTTAGACCATACATAGTATATTTATCTCAGGCCATACATAGTATATTTATCTCAGGCCATACATAGTATATTTATCTTAGACCATACATAGTATATTTATCTTAGACCATACATAGTATATTTATCTTAGACCATACATAGTATATTTATCTTAGACCATACATAGTATATTTATCTTAGACCATACATAATATATTTATCTTAGACCATACATAGTATATTTATCTTAGACCATTCATAGTATATTTATCTCAGGCCATTCATAGTATATTTATCTCAGACCATACATAGTATATTTATCTCAGGCCATACATAGCTATACATAGTATATTTATCTTAGACCATACATAGTATATTTATCTCAGGCCATACATAGTATATTTATCTCAGACCATACATAGTATATTTATCTCAGGCCATACATAGTATATTTATCTCAGACCATACATAGTATATTTATCTTAGACCATACATAATATATTTATCTTAGACCATACATAGTATATTTATCTTAGACCATACATAGTATATTTATCTCAGGCCATTCATAGTATATTTATCTCAGACCATACATAGTATATTTATCTCAGGCCATACATAGCTATACATAGTATATTTATCTTAGACCATACATAGTATATTTATCTTAGACCATACATATAGTTTATTTATCTTAGACCATATATATAGTGTATTTATCTTAGGTTACACATATTATACTTATCTAAGGCCAAAAATAGCATACGTATCTAAATCTATGCATAGCAGATTTATCTTAGTTCATACAAAACGGATTCAGACAGAAAATGATTATAAGGACTGTTCTTTCCCCTAGTTAAGGGACAGGAACCAAGTATGATTTTTCTCACTTGGGCGGTGTCAAGGGAGATATTAAGAAGTATTTATTTTATCGCCGTTTACCGCCTTCACAACAAACCAGTGAAGATTGTCTTTAGGGATACATTGCCGTCAAAATAACAAATCATATCCGGTTCATCAACGTCAAAATTACAGATTTTGGCAAGAGATAAAAACTGCAATTGTTGCTCCGAGGAATACAAAATCGTTTCTTGTCTCTTCAGAATTTCCGGATTGGAAAATAGATAGAAAAGACCACAAACCACTAAATGTCCATTAAATGTTATCAATGCCTTTATCATGTTTCCAGTCTATGTAATTGAGAAATATATCATTGTAATATATTTCAATTGTAAGCTTCTGTACTCTTGAAACAGCATGTTCATTTGCTCCAAGAATAGAACACAAGTTTGACCTTTGATCAAAGGATTTCGTCCTTTCGTTCCTTGCTCTTTCAGCTGGAAGGTTTCATGTGTGACGCTATTGCTGCGGACTTTCAATAACAATTTTTCCATTAAACGAAAAATACGTTTGACGTTGATATTTTTTCAATCGGTAATTATAACAACATTGTGACCGTTAAACTTTTAGAAAGCATTGACATTCAGAGTAAAAAGGAAATAGAATTTGAGAGGTGATTTTGTCTTTGGCTTCTGTAATTTAGATAGATTTTCTATGTAGACCGATGCAAAGTTTTTACTTGACAACAAAATACCTATCAGAACAAACAAATCTCTATGATATTTTAAGGAGAAGTTGTCAAATTAGAGTCGTCGGTTGGCGCAGTAGTAACGCAACTAGGCGTCCGGAGTTCGAGTCCCTGCCTGATCGGACGTGAAAATGTGTAGGATCATCTACCCAGTCACGTGAGTTTTTCCAAGGTACTCTGGTTTGCATCCACGGTAAGACCCCCTCGAGCTCGTCTATTTGGGCCAACATGAGTGGTTATTTCAATGACGTCATACGTCAGATTTCATTCTGTGTCTGCGGATGGCGTACATTCTAAACAACTTTAGCATTTTGGCGGCATTTAATATTTCCACAAAAAGATATTTTAATGCTGTGATGTATTTCTACTATGTAACCTTAACAAAGTGTATTACCAGTTCATGAACTGTCGGGAACATACCTATATTAGGGATATCAGGAATATTATAGTTATGTATAGCAATATGTGATTAAAACTGGTAAATAACAGCAATGAACTGGTTTTGGTTGGTATTCTCATGTATGAATGCTAACTAAACAAAGACAAATTTAACATTAAGTGCTAACACGATTCGCAGAATTTGCACTTTCACTGTTTACGTTCGTACGCACATGAATGCCAATAACATGTATACTGTCCTGGTAAGTGTGGGCGGACACTTGGTGAGAAAAATATGTTATTGATTTTACATTCATGCGACCGGCAATCGTTTAACAGACAAGGAAGGGGGAAATGAGAAGAATTGTGAAGCCTGTTTTAATTGGTTGTTAAATTCGTGTCCCCTCTAAGTTTTCTATTCTATGAATGGTTTCCAGGTTTTTTGTCTTCTACAAAATGACACTTGCAACATGCAACATGGTTGGAAGGATGGCAAAGTGGTAAAACGCACTCATCACTTGGGTTTTCACCGAGGAAGGCCCCAAGCCCGTTTCCATATGAGCCAACGAGAACGATTGATATAAACTATTTCTCGATTGTTGTAAAATAAATCATGCTTGTATCGAGTTACAATATATAGTGTACACCTAAAGGCAGGATGATAAGTGAATGGAAGTCTAGGGAAAAGGCCTGCAGTAGCAAATCCTTCTGAGAAAAGTCCAAGGAAAGTAGGAAAATGGAAGTAATAATGTTAAAATGGCATCATCACATAGTTTCGGTCTTAAAGATATCCCCTGTGTATGAAGATATATATATATAAATATATATCAATTTCTCAATTTAATAAATGAATGTCTTTGCTGCATACTCAGATTTCACCATTGGCCACGCTGTCATTATAGCAAATGGAAGGTTTTTATTTCTCCCACTTCGCGCAGGCCAGCCTGTCGTTGGTAAGTCTATCAGGAGTTAAAACTCCAGCCAGCGTTTCTCTCGGGTTAATTAGTGTCCCTGAACATACCACAAAGTCCGTTTCAGGAACAAAATATTGCATACATAATTAGATACATTTGCCAAATTGTTACTATATTGCTCTTAGTTGGCCTGCTATCGTACAACATTGGATTCATGAGTTATAGACGGGCTTTTCCGATAGAAGTTTATCTGCAAGTGACCCGTGGGAATCAATGTCTGTTCCTGATAGCAGACCTGACACTAACGATTTTTGTCTCCCCCCAGGATATACTCGGCATTTACACTAGATAATAATACACACCACAGACATGTTAATTGAAATTTCATTGTGTTGTGTGGTCAAGAAAAAACGTTCTTAAAGCAAACGTTCACACATCCTATAGCACAAACAATCACGTGGTCATTTACAGATTCTCAGCACTGATGACCCATTACTTTAAAGCGTCACTCGGAGTCCACCCATCCGTGTCAAATTTGAGAAATTCGAATAGAAGGATGTTTTTATCAAGTATGTTTTCGATTAAGTTTTGAACTGTAAGATGGGAACTTCTGTTCAAGACACCCTCTGTAAGAGGATTGACCCTTGAGCTCCCAATCATGCAGTTCTCAAAACACTGTTGAAGAAAAAAAATTGTATGTCATACTTAAAGAAATGCATTATAAAAAAATATTTGTGAAGTAGATCCAATGTTGTAGAACTGTATAAAACGCCAATCTACAGCATAAAGGTGAAAAAATGTAAAATACGTATATCCTATCGCACAGGGAAAGAGGTTTCAATCGACTTGACCTGAAGCATCCTTGGAAGAAAAGAATATTTCTACTTTTGGGTATGAGAGGCGGGGGTCATCAAAAGGGAAGACGTCATAGGAACTCTGTGGGTAATGTTCAAATACCAAAAGTTATAAACACTTTCAATACATATAGAGAAATAGAGCTATATAATGAATTAACAGTCATTTAAGAACTTAACTCGGCATTAATGCTGCAGACTAATATTGTTAAAACCAGAACTTCATAGTGTACGAAATACCTGTAAAACAACCAGACCTCCCGTACTGTACGAAACACCTGTAAAACAACCAGACCTCCCGTACTGTACGAAATACCTGTTAACAACCAGACCTCCCGTACTGTACGAAATACCTGTTAACAACCAGACCTCCCATATTGTACGAATTACCTGTATAACAACCAGACCTCCCATACTGTACGAAATACCTGTATAACAACCAGACCTCCCGTACTGTACGAAATACCTGTTAACAACCAGACCTCCCGTACTGTACGAAATACCTGTATAACAACCAGACCTCCCGTACTGTACGAAATACCTGTATAACAACCAGACCTCCCGTATTGTACGAATTACCTGTATAACAACCAGACCTCCCATACTGTACGAAATACCTGTAAAACAACCAGACCTCCCGTACTGTACGAAATATCTGTATAACAACCAGACCTCCCATACTGTACGAAATACCTGTAAAACAACCAGACCTCCGTACTGTACAAAATACCTGTATAACAACCAGACCTCTCGTACTGTACGAAATACCTGTAAAACAACCAGTCCTCCCGTACTGTACGAAATACCTGTATAACAACCAGACCTCCCGTACTGTACGAAATTACCTGTATAACAACCAGACCTCCCGTATTGTACGAATTACCTGTATAACAACCAGACCTCCCATACTGTACGAAATACCTGTAAAACAACCAGACCTCCCGTACTGTAAGAAATACCTGTAAAACAACCAGACCTCCCGTACTGTACGAAATACCTGTTAACAACCAAACCTCCCGTACTGTACGAAATACCTGTAAAACAACCAGACCTCCCATACTGTACGAAATACCTGTAAATCAACCAGACCTCCGTACTGTACAAAATACTTGTAAAACAACCAGACTTTTCGGGGGCCCCTACTGATACCATAAACTGGTTATTTTCACGGAATAAAATTTTCATGATTTGCTTTTAAACTTATATTTCAACGTATTAACATGTAGCGATCTTGAAAGGAAATCGAATACACACGTGTCTTATCATTGTACAAATTAAATTTTTATGATCACGTTAATGTACAATGGAACAAGAAAAATGTCATTTCCTCGATTATAACCGATTATACGGCAATGCTATTAAGATTTTAGCATGCTCCTTATTTGATGAAGGGAATTTAGTGGAATGGTCTAGCTCTCCTTTGGAACAGAATACGTTGCCGGCCAATAGAAAAAATAAAAGTAAGTTTTAAAAACCAATTACCTACTACAATGGACGGATTTTTTCCATATATTAGATTATCTGGATTTAGATAGGGATATAGCCAGTTAATCTAGAGGATCTAAATAAACAAATGGTGTGTAGACAGAGGATCTAACGTCCCCATGGGAAAGATGGACTAGCCCAAATACACGAAGTACAGGTCAATCCCTGATATCCTCTTTCCGTGCGAATCAGACCCCGAAAGACAGAAATCGGCAAGTGGAACATGCGTCATTTGAAACAAAAAAGAAAAACAAAAAAAATGAGAGAGAGAAAAAAAAAGAAGGGGAATTTTTTTTTTTTAAACTACAAATGAGACGGAAGGACAATCTTTGTATAGAGAGGTGCTGACTGACTTGTGAGTCTTTTGTACAATCTTTGTATAGAGAGGTGCTTACGTGTGTACTTGTGAGTCTTTTGTACAATCTTTGTATAGAGAGGCGCTAACTTGTGAGTCTTTTGTACAATCTTTGTATAGAGAGGTGCTAACGTGTGTACTTGTGAGTCTTTTGTACAATCTTTGTATAGAGAGGTGCTGACTTTTGAGTCTTTTGTACAATCTTTGTATAGAGAGGTGCTGACTTGTGAGTCTTTTGTACAATCTTTGTATAGAGAGGTGCTGACTTGTGAGTCTTTTGTACAATCTTTGTATAGAGAGGTGCTGACTTGTGAGTCTTTTGTACAATCTTTGTATAGAGAGGTGCTGACTTGTGAGTCTTTTGTACAATCTTTGTATAGAGAGGTGCTGACTTGTGAGTCTTTTGTATCTTTGTATAGAGAGGTGCTGACTTGTGAGTTTTTGTACAATCTTTGTATAGAGAGGCGCTAACTTGTGAGTCTTTTGTACAATCTTTGTATAGAGAGGTGCTGACTTGTGAGTCTTTTGTACAATCTTTGTATAGAGAGGTGCTGACTTGTGAGTCTTTTGTACAATCTTTGTATAGAGAGGTGCTTACGTGTGTATAGAGTCTTTTGTACAATCTTTGTATCTTTGTAGAGAGGTGCTGACTTGTGAGTCTTTTGTACAATCTTTGTATAGAGAGGTGCTGACTTGTGAGTCTTTTGTACAATCTTTGTATAGAGAGGTGCTAACTTGTGAGTCTTTTGTACAATCTTTGTATAGAGAGGTGCTAAATTGTGAGTCTTTTGTACAATCTTTGTATAGAGAGGCGCTGACTTGTGAGTCTTTTGTACAATCTTTGTATAGAGAGGTGCTGACTTGTGAGTCTTTTGTACAATCTTTGTATAGAGAGGTGCTGACTTGTGAGTCTTTTGTACAATCTTTGTATAGAGAGGTGCTGACTTGTGAGTCTTTTGTACAATCTTTGTATAGAGAGGCGCTGACTTGTGAGTCTTTTGTACAATCTTTGTATAGAGAGGTGTGTACTTGTGACTTTTGTACAATCTTTGTATAGAGAGGTCCTGTACAATCTTTGTATAGAGAGGTGCTGACTTGTGAGTCTTTTGTACAATCTTTGTATAGAGAGGCGCTGACTTGTGAGTCTTTTGTACAATCTTTGTATAGAGAGGTGCTGACTTGTGAGTCTTTTGTACAATCTTTGTATAGAGAGGTGCTGACTTGTGAGTCTTTTGTACAATCTTTGTATAGAGAGGTGCTGACTTGTGAGTCTTTTGTACAATCTTTGTATAGAGAGGTGCTGACTTTTGAGTCTTTTGTACAATCTTTGTATAGAGAGGCGCTGACTTGTGAGTCTTTTGTACAATCTTTGTATAGAGAGGTGCTGACTTGTGAGTCTTTTGTACAATCTTTGTATAGAGAGGTGCTGACTTGTGTACAATCTTTGTCTTTTGTACAATCTTTTGTACAATCTTTGTATAGAGAGGTGCTGACTGACAATCTTTGTATAGATTGTGAGTCTTTTGTACAATCTTTGTATAGAGAGGTGCTGACTTGTGAGTCTTTTGTACAATCTTTGTATAGAGAGGTGCTGACTTGTGAGTCTTTTGTACAATCTTTGTATAGAGAGGTGCTGACTTGTGAGTCTTTTGTACAATCTTTGTATAGAGAGGTGCTGACTTGTGAGTCTTTTGTACAATCTTTGTATAGAGAGGTGCTGACTTGTGAGTCTTTTGTACAATCTTTGTATAGAGAGGTGCTGACTTGTGAGTCTTTTGTACAATCTTTGTATAGAGAGAGTTGTATAGAGAGGCGCTGACTTGTGAGTCTTTTGTACAATCTTTGTATAGAGAGGTGCTGACTTGTGAGTCTTTTGTACAATCTTTGTATAGAGAGGTGCTTACGTGTGTACTTGTGAGTCTTTTGTACAATCTTTGTATAGAGAGGCGCTGACTTGTGAGTCTTTTGTACAATCTTTGTATAGAGAGGTGCTGACTTGTGAGTCTTTTGTACAATCTTTGTATAGAGAGGCGCTGACTTGTGAGTCTTTTGTACAATCTTTGTATAGAGAGGTGCTGACTTGTGAGTCTTTTGTACAATCTTTGTATAGAGAGGTGCTGACTTGTGAGTCTTTTGTACAATCTTTGTATAGAGAGGTGCTAACGTGTGTACTTGTGAGTCTTTTGTACAATCTTTGTATAGAGAGGTGCTGACTTGTGAGTCTTTTGTACAATCTTTGTATAGAGAGGTGCTGACTTGTGAGTCTTTTGTACAATCTTTGTATAGAGAGGTGCTAAATTGTGAGTCTTTTGTACAATCTTTGTATAGAGAGGTGCTAACTTGTGAGTCTTTTGTACAATCTTCGTATACAGAGGTGATAACTTGTGAGTCTTTTGTACAATCTTTGTATAGAGAGGCGCTGACTTGTGAGTCTTTTGTACAATCTTTGTATAGAGAGGCGCTGACTTGTGAGTCTTTTGTACAATCTTTGTATAGAGAGGTGCTAACTTGTGAGTCTTTTGTACAATCTTTGTATAGAGAAGTCTTTTGTACAATCTTTGTATAGAGAGGTGCTGACTTGTGAGTCTTTTGTACAATCTTTGTATAGAGAGGCGCTGACTTGTGAGTCTTTTGTACAATCTTTGTATAGAGAGGTGCTTACGTGTGTACTTGTGAGTCTTTTGTACAATCTTTGTATAGAGAGGCGCTGACTTGTGAGTCTTTTGTACAATCTTTGTATAGAGAGGGTACTGGACGATGATTAAACGAAAGCAGAAAAAAAGATAAGAAAAAGCTGAACAACTTGGAATGTGATTTAATGTTAATTTCCTCAAATTTACTGTAACCATGACCAGACTTATATCGTGCGAGAAAAATCTACCAACACAGACTTAGAGCAGCATGCAATTTTTACAATTAATGTACACAGTGTTCGACCGTTAGGAGTGCATAACACAGTTGTCGCATGAAAAAGCAATCGAATGGCTGATATAAGTTTTTTTCGCGGTGTTATCAAAAACTTAAATATTTTCTTCCGCAGAAGTTGCAAAATTGCTTATCGCTCCCTCTATTACTTTGATATTTATACACACACATATATATATACTATTTTTGTCATGACTGTATTCCAAACTCAAAAAATAGCGAAAATCATAACCCCCGAAAATATCAACTATTACAGTATATCGACCATATAACGTTGTTTATGTAATAACATTGTGTCATCACAGACCGTGATTACATTAAATCAGAATGTATCGTGATATTTGCGATCTTGTACTTCATATTCGTATTTGTCTTCCATAAAGATTTCACTTGGAAATAACTTGCATTAAGCTTTGTGCAGAACATCTGTTGCGCAAACAAACCACCATCCTATACTATTGTATAAAACGGGGTGTTTCCCAAGATTGTAAACAACACACAAGCATAGTAAATGTCAGATCTAATTGTCTGTATATAGGTATAGCATACCGTATTTCTAAATTAACCAATAAAACTGTTTATACTTAATTTCTTCTTTCTAGAACTCTTGTGAAATAAAAGAGACCAAGAGCGTAAGGAAATGTTGGGAAAAAACACAATTAGCATTACTAAATATGAAACCCCACCCACCCACACACACGTACACGCACGCACCCTCGCACGCGCACACCCTAACACACACACACACACACACACACACACACACACACACACACACACACACACACACACACACACACACACACACACACACACACACAAACACACACAAGCACGCACCCTCCCACACACATACACACACACACAACACATAATTACACAAACAAGCTCCCTACCAGCCCCGAAAAATATGATACAGTTTTAATCATTACTGACATTACCCATCTTTATTCACAGAAGCCGATGTCATTCTTAAGTATCTTTTAAAAGATTAGTAATACAGGTAAGTTACTTTTAAAGATATTTCCGACCTCAAATCATGAACAAAATAATAAGAATAATAAAAACAAAAGGCATTCATTATCTTTCTGAAATACCAACAGATACCCTACAACAATTAACACGATAAGGGATTTGGTTGTCAGTAAATAAGAAATCTAAATATGATGCTCGCACGCAAGTACTTGTATCGTTCTAGTTTTCACTCAAGGTAACTACACGTATGACCCATTTAAGAAATCCCTATCTACACATAATTATAAATATCTCATTTTACAAAATGAACAATGTACAGGATTCTCGCTAATGCTATTTTACATGACGTTTTTCAGATTATCCTCTGCTGACTACAAGTTTAATCATTGACACATCAAAGCTTTAATCAAAGCACCAAGGTATTTTCGTATAATCTTTTGCTACTGTAAGAAGGTGAACAATGCTGGTTGGCTTTATCTCCAGAGGTACAGGCAGGCTACGTCGTTTCCAATCATTTTTGTTATTGTTGTTTTGATGTTTTGAATTCAAACTTTGCATTAAAAGGCGCTTTTCATTTGTGTTTTTAACGATCTTTGCATACTCCCAATATAGGTTGTACGGTTAGTTTTCCTTTTCTAGATAGTAACACACCAGGTTATTCCGATCTATGATTGTTTTTACCATGTTAGAAGTGAAAACAGCAATATAAGCTGTCACTAATGAACGTTATCATTATTATTACATTCTTAACGGCCCGTCAACACATAAAAGGTCATTAGGGCCATCCTACGGTAAAACACACAGCGATCCAAAAGGAAATAACATTACACAAACCAAAAGGTAAAAGACAAATGTTAAAAATCTTAAATTGGTATGTTAACACAAAAGATTAGAATGGGACGTCATAGTCTATTATATAGACCAACATCTTTCAGGTATTGTAGAATTTAACAAATCTCAACAGTTTCAAAAAGGGATTTTAGACATGTAATGTTACGATAAAAACGTTATCGAGTAGACAGAAGGTCAATGCAGTCCAATAAAAAATGTTTAACACGCTCGGGACAAAAATCGCTTCACGGAGGTTTTGGAACGACATCTGTTATGTTAACCGAGATCAAATACAAATTTCATTCCTAAAATTAGAAGTACGTCTATCACCGATATTGCGCGAGAGGAAGTCGTGACAGGAGTGTACAAGGTCGAGCTGCAGGTAAAATTAAAAACACAGCAAATTCATCTTCAGATATATTCCAGAAATCTGAATGCGAGACAACACGGAGCAGACGACACTGTAATTTGAATTGAGTATGATGAAAGGGATATTTTTATATATATACAATGCCGCTATGTAATAAGTGAAGCACACGACCAACGTAATATATATCTAATGCCGGACGGGTTCCTACATGATAATGGATAAGTGTTTTGGTAATCGACACCCCGAGAGTCCAGACACAGACCGAAGGCAGACAAGCTATTGGGTTGGGAATCTTTGTTCTACGCCGGCAGCGCAATGTAGATGTGGCCACTCCTGTTATATCTCTCATATTGCAACCATTCAGCTTCCCGAAACATTTTAAGCTGAATCCAGTTACTAAAATCGCTAACCATCCCATTAATCTCTATAATTATAACTCGACCTGAGTTCCCCATCCTTGCTATACGTCACGCTGTGACATCACTGTTCTTTGCTTTGTTCTTTTCCACAAAATACAATGGAACCATTCGGTAGTAAAACAGTGGTGAACAATAAGCAAAACAGTGTTGATTTAGCTTGCACAAGTCAGTTTTATATCACCAACGGCGTAGGAATAGTGCATGCGTTGTGAATAAAGTGAGGTTGCTTCCCTGATCGCAAGACAAAAATTGAAAGAAAAGTTCAACCAGTTTGCTCTTATTTTGGCATGTGTACGATGAGGAAAGCCAACCGAATGCAGTTCAGTGTTTTAATAGACTACTGTTACTACAGACAGACAGACAGACAGACAGACAGACAGACAGACAGACAGACAGACAATGAAGGACAGAACGACAGACTTACAGGTAAACAGATAGGACATCCTTCCGGACGCGACATATTGGATGCAAACACTTGTCCATTCAACTTGTCGGTTATACTACATAATGAATTAAAAAAACTTTCTAATTTCATAAATTTCTGTTCATTCCGAAAAAAAACACATGCGTGCTAAAGTCTCGGGATAAATTGTTGGTAAAAAAAAACAATTTTAATTAGAATTCCTTGTCTATAGGACACGGGGTTTTATGGGAAGGACTCGCACCTCACAAGTATACTTAAGTGAGGTCGACAGACAGACGTACAGGTAAAACGATAGACAGATATATAGACAGAAAGTTCTCCTCTTACATTTAATAGTATACACTGTATGTTATGATTGCTTGTTGGTTGAGGATTTTGTGCCATCGCGTCAGCCTCTAGGTCATATCAAGGAAATGTCAAAAGGATGATGGGTCACACGAAAGGGCTTTTCTAGACTAGTGTCGGCACAGCCCGTAGATATTGTTATAAAATTAATTTGTATTTTATTTGTTGGAGCTTTAGTGGTCTAGGAACCTGGTTGAGTATAACTAACAAACATAACTTACACCAGCTGCCCTTTAATACTGGTTTTATATTTCTCGCAATTTCAGGGGGTGTGTGTCGGTGGTAGTGGTGGTGGTGGTAGGAGGGAGGGGGTTATTTGCGTGATATTTTCATCTATATGTGTTTGTATTGTATGCTTCATTATGAAAACATCACTATAAAGACCGCCTCATCATTGAGACTAGTTATATAAAAGTCCTTAACCACCTCTACATTAATTTTATTTCACCAATCAGACTAGTGTTCAATCATATAGTTACCTATAGTGTATTCCACCTTACTTAAATTTCGGGTGGGATTCATTTTCGCGGTAATCCGCGAGGAGTATCAACGCGTAATTATTTGAAATAATCCCCCTCTGGTTGGCATTCCTGTTGTTTATATCTCAAATTGTCCCGATCTCTAAAAGCTCATCATTCGCGAATTTAATGTCAATTTTAGATCTGCGTTCACGAGATCATGTATTTGTGATGTCTGAAGAGATAATTGATTTACAGTATATACCTATCCGTTTAGTGTAAACATATTTCATTGACAAAATAACATGTGAAAGGGATTGGTCTGTAAGTTTTACCAACTTATAATCGACTTCTCGCTATCCGTTGTCAGTTCAGTAAGCTGTCTATAGGTGTTAAATAGGCTTCGGCTTCTCAGATACAATTACTTTGCGTAAAATATCATAAATCCCAAATACCAGTTTGATGACGGTGAAACTATGGGTTTGTTAGAGTTCCTAAGATGGCCGAATCGGAACGTTTCCGCTCTAGTGTTGTCCATATGGCTCTGTTGTGGCTCATTCCGAATCCATGCCATATCTTGATAATATCTCCACAGCTTTACCCAATAGTACCATAATATCAAGTTTTACATCCGAACTGATTCTTAGTCAGTAGAAGCGGAGACATTTATGTCTTATAAAGACTATTTTTTTAGTTTTCAGATATAAAAAATACTGGTAGTATAAAGGCTCTGCGTTAACTGTGATATATACACCGTTGTTTGTCTGCTTTGGAACATCGTCTTGCTAAATCCTACATTCCTTGACTTTAGCAATATCGGGAAAGTGGGATTACACAATCCGGTACTAAACAATCTGGAAAAGGTGACACACGTGTTATCACCCTCAGAAGTCCACGGGACTCCGAATTAATCGACAGAGAAGGGTCTTGTTGGTTAAAAAGAAGAACAATAACTCTGTTAAAATCGATATAGTCAATGCAATAAAAAGAGTTTACTGTTTGCAGGGCAATACACTGAAAATCTACATTTCGGACAGACTTGTGTTCACATTGGCAGTATGATACAGTGATGTATAAAAAAGGCTGTTGTTCTGAGAGCAACACATTGAACAACTGCATCTCGGACAAACTCCTGATAGCATTGCCTGTAAGGTATAGGAGTATGACAATTGTTAGCTGATAGTAACGTTGGTAACGCTAATGGTGTCAGTGATGTTGGTGATAAGAAAACATTGTTGATAGGGTTGATACTGTGTTTGCCACTATTGTGATGACGAGTAAAGACCACATCAACGATACCTGGTAGCAAACTCTCACGACATCGTGATCCATTACCTCACAATAAAAAAGTACAGGAAGCCCCGTGAATGGCAAATTTTAATTATTTCCCTATCAGGTAATTATTGCTGGATGGGATACAACGTGAGAGATGTCAACAACCTATTAGGCATGAAGAAAGGGTTTGGTTTTAATCTAAAGGATAATAACGTACGAATCTAATGCAAGAAGCCAAACTTTGCTTTCATTTCTTACATTACGTATATTTTGAAATAGCTTTCTTTCCCATGATTTCTTTCCCTTTCTTCCCTGACGTTTAGTGAAGTCATGGTTACAAAATATATATAATAGATATATGTTAAGGTGATAACATATATATATGTATATATATAGAAAAAAACTTGATTTGACGAGATGCGAGTAAATTATAAATAAAAATGATTTTTGACAAAAGAAGTATAAATAAAATATATATATATATAAAGGGATAACATATATATATATATATATATATATATTTGAAAAGAATAAAATCAACACGACAAACGTATTCCGCTAACATTTTCATGTCTTTGTTTACCAAATAATAAATGTATCGCCTGAAGATGGCCGTTAGGTCTGAAACCGGAATACATTTGTTGTGTTGATTTTATTTTTTCAAATATTTTATCGATACACAGAACATCTTTAAGTTACATACATACATATATATATCTGATCCAGACCATATATCTACATCAGAAATTCTCACGTCTAAAATTGAACACCACTTTCAAGGTAAGAAAATATTCATGTTTAGAAAATCCCATTTCTGAAAACCGTATCATGCAAATTGTATTGCTTGTAAAGCTACATTTTGATATGCAGATGAAGAGAATTGCCAAAATTGTGATCTCTTTAATATAAAGAAAAGAAAAGGAATAATAAAATCCATGATCCATTTTAACATGAGTACCAAATTTGATGAGGATATGATTTTTTTTTATTAATTAAGATTATTATCATTTTGTTATTATTATCACTTATGTAGGTTATTTACATGTGTACGGTAATGTATACTATTTGCCATTTTAAAGGGACTGGAAACTAATGCGCGACGTGCCGAATTTTTCAAACTTAATTATTGTCTGCTATTTGTTAATATCATATGACCTTCGGCTGCTTGTTAAAAAAGCAAATTAAGCACAAGCGCTAAAACACGAATACAGCGAAGACATGTTAGATGAATCTTAATTCAAATCACAATGTCAAGGCAATATGAAAAAAGAAAAACTATCTAGGAGACCCATTGATACAGTACAATGATTAATTGTACAAAAGACACACGAATGAATATCACTATTCCGTACGAATTTGAATAAGATAAAGTAGAGCCAAACAATGAATTAAACTGCGTCATACAGCTGTTTCGTCCTTCTAGGACTTGTCAGTGTTACAAAGATTCTAAATGTTAAACTTAGAAGAAGACTGAGGAGAATCCAAAGTGATCGATAGTTCTCATAATTCAGAAAATTTAGTAATTTTCTGATATTTTTAGAAGAACGTTAAGTACATGTGTTTATTCTTAACCGTGCCACCATTCGAATGAATTAAAAGACGACTAGATGTTCCGGAATGTTAAGCATGTTTTGCTTCACATCCGCCATAGACATTTTGGCCAATCAAAGAACGTATTGTCACGTTTCCAGAATAGGAAAAGGGTTAACTACAATGTCACCAGACATACTAACGAGCCTCAAAAATAATATCACTCAACGACCTGATATACCATATCCGACGAGGTTATTATGACGAGTGAAAAACTTCCCAAACCTCTCCACCAACTATATCGCTGGAAACAAAGTGTTCTGAGTTTATCCATCAGTTGTCGATATTGGCATTGAAATCTTGGTACGTAAAAAAACTGCGACTTCAAATAGAGAGTAGTAAGAATGTTGCTATCCGGCAATGGAAATTTCATAATATGGATAATGAAATCATCACAGGTATTATACAGCTTAGTAGAAAGCTGTCCCAGTGGGTTTGGGGAAAGAGCAAGGCAAGCGGCTCATGCAGAAGAGTGTATTGTGTCCTTAATACAGCTTGCATATCAGACGGTGCTGATGTGCCTCGAAACCTCTAAATGTTGTAACAACTTCGAAATGTACAATTTACAACAATGAACGTTTCATTGTATTAATGCTTGCGGTGCATTATTGTCTCTAGATTAAGCTGGCGAACCAAAATTTTTGTTGTTTTTTAATTAGACGCGCTATTAGACTTTCGCATTAGTTTACTGTCTTGTCATGACTTATACAGGATGCAAATGCGCAATGTTTGCTCACATCCCTAAATGATCTATCTAAACATGTTTAAATGTGGAGAGACATGCAAGCCATCTAAATGTTATATTGCAAATGTAAATAAGTAAATAAAAACATTTAATCATTTCCCCTTGGAACTGATTTTCTTGTTGTACGTGTTGCCAATGACTCCCAAGTGGCGCCACCTACTGCTTCTGGTATACTGTATCTGACTGAATTCACCGCTGTTCTAACGATTGTATAAAATGATTTGTGTATTTATGGAAATCCATTGTTATCAAAGATAAATATGAGAATTGCTATTAAATTTCTCTACCGTGATTGTAATGTGATTACATTGAGTAACTACATATTGTACTTTGCGTAAGGTATCGAAGATATTTAACAATTTATTATTTATACAATAACGAGTTCGGTAAACAACAACATTAACACAAATAATCAATGACGGGTTAGATAACGGTGAGAGAAGACGGATCCTGTTTCTAATGTTTATTGCAACGTTTGTATTTTCTGTGTTTAAGATACTTCGATAAACGTTATGGAACCATTTCTAGCATTACATTTTTATTTGTATTGCTTTTACCATACTCTTTACGTGTCACGTGACGTTTACGTGCTGACGTGCCCTGAAACACGATCAATCAGTCAAACGTTAAGGCAAAATCTGTCAGAGATACATGATGCCCTCCATGCTTTATTCTTTAGTCGTTGATACTCCGAAAATCACTCATCAAACTTTCCTGTGTGGTGTGTGTGTATGTGTGTTTGTTTCTTTGACATTGGATTTAGTCGTCTTCAGCTTTGCTCACTTGTAACCTCGTTGAACGGCATTTGTAAATAAGAAGGATCATGAAAAAGCTATACGTCTGAATTTTATTACAGAAAGAAATGTCTTTCGTTAGACAAAGTCTTTGCATGGTATTCTTTATTGTCACTGTTGAATTCATTTTGCCAATTCATAAAACTATATCAACCTTTTATCACCAACAGAGCACGATGCCCTGGAGAAACATAACATTTGTTAAAATGTCGTTGTCGATTCGTTGTCAATGACGTCCAAGTGAGTGGTGTCAGCTACCATTTCCGGTAAAACATGGCTGTTTAAAGATGTTGATGTTTGTTTTAATGTTTTATGAAAAATTCTGGTGATCAATGACAATATGAAGTTTGTTATTAATATTCTGTAAGTCCATTTGAGTGTGTTGGGGTAACTACATATTTAAATGTCACTAAATGAACGTAAGGTAAGAAAATAAAATGATAATAGTAATAATAATAAAGAATTAAGTTTTCAAATAATAATCATAATGTCTATGTTAATGACCGTAGCAGCGTTACGACAACAGATTCGGGTATATCTTGACTAGATTATATGATCTGACCAGACGAGAGCGTTGTACCAATTATTCTTACCAAAAAT
This sequence comes from Ylistrum balloti, assembly GCF_031769215.1. Classification (NCBI taxonomy): domain Eukaryota; kingdom Metazoa; phylum Mollusca; class Bivalvia; order Pectinida; family Pectinidae; genus Ylistrum; species Ylistrum balloti. The sequence continues at coordinate 356,866 of NW_026782147.1, read as the reverse complement.
ATACTATTTAAATCCAGTTCAAGTTGTGTGGTCCTCAAGGACTGCCAGTTCTCATGTTGAATGAAATAAAGTCTTTATTGTCATGACGATACATTGCTCTCTTTGTCCCTTTATGGTTCCTTTATAGAACTATCTTTAACATCACATTTTAATGGCTTTGCTTTTAATCTCTTCTTTCGCTGTTACGTGACGTATACGTGTTAACGTGCCGTGAAACACGATCACTCAATCAAACTTTAAGGCAAAATGTGTCAGCGATACACGTAAGAATGATTCGAACAAGATGTTCTGTATCAATATTTTATCACCATCAGAACATGATGCACTAGGGGAAAATATAACATACAAAGCAACGTTAACATCTTCTTTTAACTTTTAACATAAGAAAATAATTTTCGCTTAAAAATCTGTACTACTAAAGTATGTCTCGTTTTTAAATAACTAGAAATTATTAATTGACCATTTCTATCAAATAAACATGTCACAATTTAAAATTTAGGACAGGACAGCCTCTGCTATATCTGCTAAGTGTCCACTTGGGACAAGTTTCCACGAAGCGTGGTGTGATGATTTTAATTTCCCTGATGTGTATATTCCATTTACAAATGGTAACATTCTAGCTTCTCAAACAAAAAAAAGTGTTAAATGTGTTTTATCTATGTATTCATCTTTCTATGCTATGATTTTATTAAGGTTTATTTCTTATTGTGACTTATCGGTATTTTTAAACCTGTATAAATTTCCCTTGACATCGTTAACCTTGTTTTATCTTTTCTACGATGTTTAAAATACGTTAAGAAGAGTTTTTTATACAGAAACTAACCATTGTAAAACCTATTAGAACAATCACTATACATTTTAAGATTTTCAATGGATTGTTTATTTCTCAATCTCACCCCTTGAGATATTTTACCTTGTATTGACCTTTATATTGCATGAAAGATCTTATAAATTCGAAATCACTCAAGGATTTGTTTTTTGCAACATCCGAAATTGTACATCGTGTCCTTAATTATTTAAATGCTTTCATGTGTGGCGAGCGAAATGAGATAATCTTTGACACCCTTTCATCGTTGGTGAGGAGACAATGTCTTAAGCATTCTTTATCGAATGAAATTGTATCAAACGACATTAACGGAGCTGTTTCTTAAGATTTTTTTTCTTTTTAATATCTCTCTCGATAATGTATCACATTTAACTTTTCTATTGAGAGTTAACACATGTGACGTATTTCCAGGTCATATGATATGTGTCAGTTTACAGCTACATGATAATTTCTGCTCGACTTTCCGCGCAGAATAGTTCAGTTGTACTGTGCACCGCAGAAATAAACCAAAGATGTGAAAAACATTTTCAAAACAACTGGCATCTATTTTTATTGTAATAATTATTTTAATGCAATCGCCAAAAAAAAAAAAAAAAAAAAAGAAAAACTCAAACAAAAAACAAAACAAAAAAACATGTCCACATAATCAAAATGATTCAAAATCGGTTTCAATGATTCTAGGGCAAAATATGAACAGAAAGAAGAATTACACGGAGACTCCTGAAGAAGTACAAAGAGAATAAGAACAAGTGTTCCGGAAAAGTAAGCGTCTTCTGCTTCATCAAAGAGAATATATATCATATAATGTACATAAGGTATACAACAACGGAAACAACAGGCAAACTAACGAACATCGAACACGTTCAGCATCACATCACACAGATAAATAGTATATTGCCTAATGAGATCACTATGACGAATGCGAAACTTCTCATCATTTTGATCATCTGCATCTTTTGAAATCCTATGTTACAAATTTAACCGCAAGTTGACATCTTTCACGAAAATTGTGTTAATGGGGACAGGCCCTTGATTATCGAATCAACCACGACATGTAAGCACCATAGCAATGTTGCTATCCAGGAACGGAAAATACACAATAGGGAAATTTGACTCATCACAGTCATCACACAGCTTGGTGGAAAGCTGTCCATGTCGGTTTCGTTGTAGGAACAGATCGAGATAAGCGGCTGATGTAGAAGAGCCTTTTGTGTTTCAGCAAATATATCAATCCAATTTGTGTTTGAATCATGATTCCGTTAACTTATCGGCATTCAGTTAAACGAAGAGACAAAACATTAATGTAGTAATTTTTGGAACTAATTTGTTATTGTCAGCGTTATGTCACTTGTCCATGAAGTCCAACAATAAATAAGTTCCAACAATTGACTACTTTTTCAATACCGAAATATAAAAGTATTTATTTTCCGCTTTCTATTAAGAAACATTGATTGATTGTTAGAAGTTTTACATTAAGTGAAGAGTAACATGCATTGTCTTACCTACATAAGTAATGAAGTAAGGAAACGTTTGTTTCACATGAAAGAATGTAAAAACAAGAAACGCTATGCCATCGGTTGCAACAAAATTCAGAATTGGGACGTTAAAACTGTACTGTGTACGGCAGGTGCAAATACAAGCATACTTTGTGAAACACTTACAGTATGTCTTCATTGTGATAATGTAATGTAGGTCAAAGGTCACGGTCACGTGGTGAAAAAGTTTGGGTACCAGCGAAAAGGACTTGTCACAAGGAACACCCATGCCAAATATGAAAGTTCCACTCCTCCAATGCAATAGTTCTGGGCAAGGTTAAACAACGAACAACACCAAAACAATATGCCTCCGATCTTTCGATCCGGGGGCATGAAAAATTCTGACAACAAATCAACAAATGATATAGACAAGAAATCATCTGAAATTTTCCAATGTCATTATAATGTCATGGAAAGGTTGCGGCATGTATTGACATCTTAATAGTTGTTAAAATGCCACTCGTCCATGCTTCAAGTTTACATTACCGACCGTTTAGTCCGTTGTAGTGTTTTCAGTAACTACCAGGAAGCCAGTATTTCTTAGTTAACCCGTTGTACCATTAACAATATCTACTTTTTAGCCTGTTGTAGCGTTTAGAGTAAGTACTATTTAGCCCGTTGAAGCGTTTAGAGTAAGTACTATTTAGCCAGTTGAAGCGTTTAGAGTAAGTACTATTTAGCCCGCTGTAGCGTTTAGAGTAAGTACTAATAAGCCCACTGTAGCGTTTAGGGTAAGTACTTTTTAGCCTGTTGTAGCGTTTAGAGTAAGTACTATTTAGCCCGTTGTAGCGTTTATATTAACTACTAATTATCCCGTTGTCAGTATGATTAGATAGGGGCATTTGAGAATGAGAAGCCCCTCGTCCGTAATAATCGGTTGATGATTTGGTGTCTTCACCTTGCCCATCATTGTTAATCTTACTTGTTGGCCACGAGAGAAACTTACGAGTGGTCTTACTGCGAGAGGCAACCGGAGTGCTCAGGAAAAAAAACCCATTAGGTCGGTCAGGTGACTCCATACCTTTACACGTCCGTTCTGGTAATCGAACCGCTGACGCCAAGATGAAAGGCATGCATGTTACCACTGCCGCCACTGAACCACCTATCCAATTCCCAGATGTTTACGACACAGCTTAAACTCTCTAAAAGTATCAACCTTTAAGGCCGATTGCAGGTTTAAAGTGTAATAGCACTTGCTGTGGGTGTCACATTGCTTCAATGCGGCAGTGCGGTGTAAATTCAATAATTGTGATTTTTTTTCATCTTTCGAAAAATAAATATTGTGCTTTGCAAATCGTTGACAAAAATTTCTAAAATCTAAATAATTCAAACTAATAATTGAGATGCATCGCGTTCACGAAGTAGTAATTAAACCAGTCCTTTTATTCATTTGATACTTAGACTCTCAATAAGATGCCTTTAAGACTTGATATACCAGAACATGATTAGGTAGAATATATCCGCTATACGACTCTGAAGGGAAATACAAATCACCAGTTTCGGATTTAATCATAATCTTTGTGAATAAGGAGGGAGACATGTTTATCTTACAGAACGGATTAAGGAAATATTACTGTGGATTCCTTCGCTGTGAGGCTATAAAAGGATGTTAAAGTCGTCAGCTCTGTGAATATCTAGTACCTCATTTCCGACGTCGTCTCTCTAGGGGAAACGTTTGAATAATACTCTAACGTGTCGCACAGGAAGAAGCCACGAGCTTTAAATCACCGTTACTACAAAAGCATCACGTGGTTGATTTGGAAATTCTACATTCCTTCAGTATGAAATAAGCTATTACCTTTTTAATAAGATATGATTATTTGGAAAAGCTACCTTGGGATGAAAATACATTTTCCTTTAGTACGGTAAATTTTTTTTTTTTTTTTTTTTTTTTGTTTTTTTTGTTTTTTTAATTATCCCCGTACATCGAATACCCAGAGAAAGTGAAAAAGAAAAAAAGTGAAACACTGACAAGTTGACAAAATCTTAATTAAAAAGCAACAAGGAAAATATGATAATGGTTCAAACTCAAATTCAATAAAAGTAACGTAATCTATGAACAAAAGGAAAGATTTACACGGAGACCCAAAGATATGTAGAACGAAAGTAAGGCCATTTGTGCCTGAAGAGTAAGCGTCCAAGATGATGCCAGACATGTAAATTTTGGTAAAGTCAAGTAAGTGATGTCATGTTCCTAAATGAGAACAAGTTATAAAACAACGGAATCACTGACATAAAAACGAGCACCAAACATGTGCAGCAGCTTCATATCGCACAGCGAAATAAGATATTTCTGTCAATGAGACTATTATGAAAAGGAAGGCGATGATACAATGTGGTATGAATAAAACTACCGTATTGTATTGCTATTTCGACATTTATTTAAAGGGTTGACGAGACAGTTTGTTTCGTTAGATAATCCTACTTCCACTTACATAAGAGTATAGCTGTATGTTCTATCATGAAATGTTTGATTAACATTTAACGTAGGGTAAAACGTAAGACTAGAACCTGTTTACTGCATACAATGAATGGTTAGCTGTAACTACACTTTGGATTTTTGTTTCTTTACTTCTAGTGATTTTTTTTCACCTGGCAATACTCAAATTTTACCCTGAAATGTTTCCTGAACGAGATCATTTTTGTCCACTTATCGAGATAAACTCCAGTCTATGAAATTGATGTTGATTGCTACTTTCTAACAGCTTCAATTGATATGTAATGAATGGTTTGCCCGTTGCCATCTGATAAGATGTTATGCTACTGTTTCGAGGTTGTGACATTTAAGTGTCGTAAAGTTCTAAAGGTGATATTGAGTGGCCCTATTATCCTGGCTCATCGTTTCTTTAAACATCGCATTTCGTTTTGATAACGTCATCCACACATTCCCCCTACCCAAATCAAAGCAGAGTTTTTGGGGGAAAGCGATTAATTAAAACTTTCGGTTTATTTCCGTTTATAGTAAATACCAATGATAGGAGGATACCAAATAGAATCGGGAATACAAAATGTATATTATTTTGAGCATAAAGATGATCAGTTGATACTTATGAAACACGACTTGCAACATACATCTTTTACAATGTGAACGAATGTGGGTATCATGGGCACTTTATATCCAAAACAGTAATGGATCACGATTCGTTTTAATAAATAACTTCATATTAAACGTGACAAACATAATTGTATTATTTGGGAAAAAAACTAACCATTTAGTTATATTACCCAAATGAATTCTCAATTCAATTAACTGTTTTGATCAAATTTCCAACAACCTGCATGATTTATTCTTATCTGACAATCGACTACATATAGTTCACATGATAAGCAGTCAAGGAAGAAATTTTGTTTTCATATCCATATTCACCTACCATTGTAAAAAATATCACAGATTAAGTAATGAATTAACTAACCTCTAATTTTAATGTATAATGAAATGACAGGTGTTTTAAAAAGATTTTGTTTTCATTATAATTTTCAATATATACACTTAACTTAAAACATCATTGATTTAACCTCGCAGAGATACTTATATATGATACAAAAGCATTAAAACATCAATAAAGTTTTTTGAATTAACAAAATATTTAATATGTGAAAGTCTAGTAAGATTTTTGTTGATTTAAGTTGGTATATTCCTTAAAACCCAATTTGATGAAGAGAAAATAAAAGTCTCTTTGAAGGCAAAAGAAATGATGTTTCAAAAAAAATTTAAACAAACCTTTCTTTTTATCATTCAGTAATAACTTCTGTCCAGAAAGTAATAGTTTCTAAACGATGTTCCTGATAATGACACGTTGCAACTCTTGATATAACAACAACGCTTAATGTAAAAATTATTACATTAAGCGTTGTTACTATAATAAGAGCTGTAACAGACAAACTTCCATGACAAGCACTTTCTTCTACACCGGTATCACCTGTCGATTCATTTCTGATCATTCTACGAGAGTTTAATCACGAATAGAATCAATCTGGGATCCATAAACGTTTGATGCGCATACAAACAGGAAAACTACGATAAATGGCCTCTCTATTTCACAATTCACAGAAAGCAATGAACAATTAAATGACACAGCAAGAGGCAATTGGTGTGAACATGTCAATCTTTGTTGCCAGAGTCGACCAAAAAATGTAATCAAGACATGAAAAAATTCAACACTGATTATCTCAACGCTCAAATTAAAATTTATCTGTCAAACTTTTGAAGTACATCGAAAAGTTCATTCACATGAATATTTAATGAAAACTCTACCTTTTTAGCCAAGATCTAATGAAAACTATTTATCCCATAGGGAAATATATCGCCTGGTGCGATATGGCGTCAGAAATGTTTAATGCTCGTCAGTTTGCATGGTTTACCTAGTTCTAATTTGGGAAAGTGACATTACCTATTTGGATAGATCAAGATTTACATGGCGGTAGTCACATGTGATGTAGAAGACACTTACTCATCCGGAACCGTCAATCACGTCCAACTTAAATCACACAAGGAAATAGAATAATTATTTCCAAGTGAGATCTTCATGACAACCTCATAAACTTCATCAACCTGTATCATTCAAAACACTGTATTGCGAATTTGTCTGTCAGTTACCGTGTCACACAGCTGTTTTGTCCTCCTTCAGTGATGCTAAGGGCCTAAAGTTTGGAGGCCTAGAAGACAACTAAGGACAATCCAAAGTGATTAAAAGAAAAATCAAAATCGAGACGGGGAGGTGCAGCAGTTCCATAATTAAATAAATTTCGTAATTTTTATATATCAGATAATTTTAGTCATAACAGCGTCAAGTGCAAAACCAACCTTCAAACATAGAATCGACTACTACGACATGTGAACACGGTAGGTGGGATGCAAGGATGATGCAATTCAGAAATGGAAAATTCACAAGTGAGATATTGAAATTATCAATTATCAAACAGCTGGGTCAAAAAATCATGTTGATTTCTTTGAAGGGAAAAAAAATCAAATTATGGGGTTACTTAGGATGGTGAGGCTATGTAAAGAAAAGAAAACATCAATATAACTGACAGTAAAAATGAAGGACTTCACAAGTTTTTTCACATGTTTTGAAAAGCTCTTTGATAAATTCAGCCTCGTATTAAAACAAAAATCAGTCTATAAAGGTCACAGTTTGTCTCAATAGGTATGCGTACACACGAGAGCGTAATACCTACCAAAAAGAATTAGATGGAATATGCTCAAATGATGAATTTAACTGCATCCTAAAGCTATTCCCTCCAACTAAGATTAGTTAAAGATTCTTGTGGTCTAAATCTTTGAAATCTAGGAGACGACTGTGGAAGATCCAAATTTCTCGCGTGATGAATGACATATAGTGGTATGGCGTTGTTAACCCTTTAAACTTGTCTAGACTATATATATGTCACTTCCAAACCTTATACTTACCATAACTCGAAGAATTATATTTTAAAAGAATCAAAGCACCCAACCAACAAACAATCATAATGTTTTCTATTCCTTCTAGCCAACATGTGTTACACACAAATTCTCATTTCCCAGATTCCTACAAGAGTAATGAGCAGAGAGTTCACACTGAAGCAAAGCCAGCATACATCATATATAAAAGGAGTGCTGGATTTTAATACAGTGCCAAGCACTACCAAATTTCCAACGTAATTGCAATGCTATTTTTTCTATCCGGATTTAAATATAAATCTTCAATTCTATGTCTTGGGTCGGCATGCTATGGAAACAGCTTTCATTTGAAAGGAATTGACTAAACTATATACTTTACTTCCTTGTTCAAACACAGCCACTGGCGCATTGTGTGTGGCAATAAACGTTTTGTTTGGATATCGACCTCCAACTCCTAATTTAGCGCTGAAAGATATAGTTGACAATATGTTTGAAAGAACCATAAGTGAGAGTCTGGGATTGTGTATATGCTGATGCGCCTAGAGGCAATGCCAAGTTAGAAAGGGCTGGAATTCAAAGACTCAGAATGAAGATAACAAATCCATCATTTGTCACTGCTTCATAACCTATCATTTGTGATCTTGTTAATGAAAAAAAAAAAAAAAACTGAAATGGTTTTTATGGTTATTTACCTTGTAAAAACCGAAGTTGATGATTGTATTTTATGTGCAAGACCCACTTGAAACCTTAGTTGAACGGGGAATATTAGTCACTTTATAATAAAACCAAACAATAGGCCTTTGGAGAAATTTGTAGAAGAAAACAGTGTGGAAGAAAAAAAAGTAGAATGTGTGAATAAAATTAACGAAAGGGAAAACAGTGGCTGTGTGAATGGGTAACGTGGAATGAATGCTCTCCTACGTGAAGATAGATTTATACTACATGTACACATGTATATGTCTCTGTCGATAAAAAGTCATTATTCGAAAAAAAAATCAATTTTGGATCAATACAAGATTCTTTAGAAGATCAGGAGCCTTAAATTGTCTATGAATTAACGTCTTTTTTCAAATTGAAATTTAAAATTGAGTAAATCTTAACCTCTCCTCATTTGAAGTTAGAATGTTCGCACCTAAAAGTGTTGAATCTTATAACATGATTGTGGCGTTACTCTATCAATATATCCAGGAGACGATAATGCTGCATTGTTTGCAAATATAAAGAATCAAAAGCTAAATGGCATCTCCAATTCGTTTCATTTTGTACAGGATATATGACACCCACCAAGTGTCTTGTTCAGTTTGTTAGAGGCTGGCTAAAATATCATTGGTTTCAGAAACCCATAGTGAAGCAGAAACCTATGTAAGATCCTCCATTTATCACATAACTGGCCAGTTGTATCATGTCATACCTAAATATTGTTTGTAAGACACGTGCTATAACACTGCTTTGACGTAAAAAAACAACTAGTCACGTCTTGATAAGGTCACATGACAGTCTGGTATGTGCAAATTTTAAAGTTGTAAGGACATAATTATTCACGGATAAACATATGGTTAAAAATATAAGTCTGTCCTTATAACGCAATATAGAAATATATATTATATATATCTAATTTTGATTCATCGAAATTGAGATCACAAAAACGTCCCACGTGACTTTGTGTCAGTTGCAATAACAAAATACCCAATTTAAAATCAGAAAAAAAAAATAGATTTCGATCGCATAGCCCCGGGATTTCATGTCAACCCTTTTTATTATGATACATAAGTTATAAACAATAGGTTTCTTATCAGTGATCTTCACCGTAATTGTCCAAAGCTGCTGTAGAGACAAGCTTCTTCATTTAATATCCGAAGGGAACCGCTTAATGATCAGTGAGAGCGACATTGATTTACGAGGGAATACTTGTAAGCATATCTGTAAATCTCCGATATGTTATGACTTAAACGATTCACACGCTAAATCAAATGGTATCTCGACGGAATTACTTTCATATCAAGGAGGTGCGGAAAAGACAGCTCTCGATGTACAGACAAAATATGGTTCTGTACACTCACATGTGCTGTAATATCTTATACTTATCAACCTACCATCATCGAAGGGTGGATTATTCAATGTGCCCTTCTTCCGTTGTCACTCCGTTGAAAAATACCGGATTTCATAAGTTACCTTTAGTCCCTATTTGTACCCATTTGATGTTAAAATTGATTACAAAATCAAACATAGCCGTTAGGCAGCCATCTTGGATTTTCACAAATCACAAATTGTTATCGCTTTTCGTGGAGTACATTATGGGACTTTCTCAAATTTCATTTGTACCTTGTTGTGCCCTTGTGATTATCCGACAGATCACAAAATCAATGACTGGCAGGCAACCACCTTGGATTTGACAATGAAAGTCTGTTATCGCTATTTCTTGAGAAATACTGGATTTTTCTTCATATCTGGTTTTTCTTCTTTAGACTGAATGGGAAACAAAATGGCCGACTGGCGACCATTTTGATTTTTTTTCACTGTAGGTGCAGCGTGACAATTTTATATGTAGTTCTATAAAAGAGGCGAATTAATGAGAGATAAGATATCTTATCTTATATAATATATCTTATTTGATCTATATGTATGCATATTTTTTTCGAAAGGGACGTTTGAGTTTCCTATTTCTTTGTGCGAAATGAAACTGGATGTGTTTGATACTCGTTACTTGTTACATTGTTGTATACCTTGCTCTCATTATGAAAGTGATATTACTTACTTGGATTGACCAAGATTGACATGGCGTATGCCTTCATATTCCTCTGGTCCTTTTTGGTTTATATTTTGCTTTAATTTCATTGAATAATCTTTTGTGAACATGTCGGTATTTTCTTGTTTTCTGTATTTTTTAAATAGGTCGATTTTGGTGAAAGTGTTCGCCGTCCGTTGGTCAATTCAAGAACATTTCCCCTAAAATAGACAAAGAAAATAAAAAAGTAAACATTATGGTCTTTCTGTCACCGCTTCATAACCATGACACTTCTGATCCATATTTTTCCTCTCTCTTTTGCTTATATATTTTCCTTCAATGTTGCCTTTGTTGTTAGAGTACAGGACGCTTGCGCTTCCGTAACGTGTAGTCTTGTCCCTGCTTGTTCAGTGACCTTCGTTTGATTGTCTCTTTCCTATATATTTTGACCACATTTCGTCAGGTTTGTGTTTGAGCATAGCTACATTTCGGTATGTTTTTGTTTCAGCGCTTCCTGATTTTCTGCATTAACGTTATGGCATTTGATGGTCCTCATAGCAACCATTTTAAATTTCTTAAATATGTAATAAATCATGACGTTAAGAGTATCAATTTAAAACATCTTCATCAACATGTTATCTTGCCTGTTGCGTGGACAGAATGAATTAAGGATGCTTTTGATGTCTTTCTAGAGAAATCCGGAAACACGAGGTCCTAAAATGTGTATTTATTGTTCACAAGGTGTTAATTGGGAGTTTGTTTTTAGTGTTTAAAGCCTTCGTGAAGGTCATGTGGTGAAGATGATAGTCCTGGCAGACACCAGTAAAGAAAAGACCCCTGAATGTTACATAAGCAGTACAATGGAACTTGTTTTAATGCCCTGTGAGCAGACGATAGTGAAATCTATAGCTTGATCGATGTTTCAATTTCAGGGTCAACAGAACAGAGAGGAAAGAACTGATATGTTTGAACGTGTATTCAAATAGTTTGCTAGTTCAATGCTTTTTGCTTAGGAAATAAGAGGAACGTTGAAAATTTAATTTGTCTTTTCTCAAATAAGAGGAATATTGAAAGTTCAATGCCATTTCAAATAAGGGAAAGGTTTGAAGTTCAATGTCTTTTCAAATAATAGAAAGGTTGAAAATCCAATTTCTTTTCAAAGAAGGGAAAGGTTGAAAATTCAACGTCATTTCAAATAACAGGAAGTTTAAAGTTCAGCGTCTGTTCAAATAATAGAAGGTATGAAAGTTCAATGATTGTTCAATTAAGTAAAAGGTAGAAAGTTCATTGTCTTTTCAAACAAGGGAAAGGTTGAAAGTTCAATATCTTTGCTAATAATAGGAAGGTTGAAAGTTCTTGAATAATTTTTCAATTAGTTGTGATTGACAAAGCAGATAACAAAACATTAAATCTTTATCAACCTACTAAATGAAACGTATCCGTGATTAACACAGCATGAAAATAGTAAATTCTCGGTTTTTCCATCACTAGTAAACAAAGGATATCTGAGAAAGCACCAGCTATTATGAAGGAAGGGTCTTCAAATGACCCAGTGGACATCCGCTCAGCAAAGGTGTATTGCTGTGTTAATGACTGAGAATAATAGCGCCTGTCCTAAATTGAATGGCCGTAGGTTAACATCCTAGCTATGTTTATTTGCTATTGAAAGATATTCCGGATGTAGGTTTCCACATAATCAATACGGAGGTAAATGAAGTGAAGGCGGAATCGTTTTAAGACGGAGATTTGATGGCATTGAACGCCGTGACGGGCATTGTAAGGACATCTTATCCTGCTGGTGCGGGAAACACGGCCCGGAAGTTATTCAGGATCGCGTAAACATTTATATTTCTTGATAATTAATGTAATTCTGTATAACCCTTGCATGTGATTTTTTTCGCAATGTATCTGTTGCTTAAAACGTTTTCGTTTACTTTGGAGTTACCGAAAACATGGTGATTAGAGAGCTTTGGAAGCGATTGAGATCACTCAGCTACCTGGTCAAGCATTTGAACAAATACACAATACTAACAATATGTATTGGTTGTCAGATTTTTACACTCCTTAATATAGATCGCGTTTCCTACCTTTTCAACAAATATGGTAACTTCAAACAAACATTCCTTCATACCTTACCTATCAAACGACAGACCCTAGACCAATATGCCTACAAACCTTACCTTTCACACGAAAGCGTTTAAATAAACATGCCTACATATCTTACCTATCAAACGACAGACTCTAAACCAATATGCCTACATGCCTTACCTATCAAACAACAGATTCTAGACCAACATGCCTACATACCTTACCTATCACACGACAGACTTTATACCAATATGCCTACTTACCTTACCTTACAAACGACAAGCTCTATACCAATATGACTACATACCTAACCTATCACACGACAGACTTTATACCAATATGCCTACATACCTAACCTATCACACGACAGACTTTATACCAATATGCCTACTTACCTTACCTTACAAACGACAAGCTCTAGATCAATATGACTACATACCGTACCTATCAAACGACAGACTCAATACAAACAAGCCTACATACCTTATCATTTGTAGAAATTGAACAATAATTCCCGTGGCTATTGAATTTCTCTGCCTGGTATTTGATTGTCCCCTTCCCTAAGTATTGAAAACTATACAACCCCACTCCCCCACATTCCCATAAATATTGTCACATGCCCCTGTGATCAAGCGGAGGTCTACAGCAGACTACATACAAGGATTTAAACGATATACAATGGTAACATCATATCTGTTGAAATTATACCTCTGGACAGCTATTTTAAATCTAAACTGAATTGAAATTTACATCAAATTCTAAACATGTATTTTGAAACCTAGAGCTTTCATTAAACTAATCAGTTATACAAAGATACCTCACATCAAAAAGTATTCAATCACTTCTCTAGTTAGGAAACGTCTCAGTTTCGCAAGTGCGAGGTCACGTCTTCACGCCAACTACAGCAGCAACCCTATCATTCTCAAGTGCAGCGATCCGCCCAGGTAATGGTACAACCAAACTAAGACATCCGTCATTGTCTGGGCAATAGTGTCAGCCATTCCATCAACTTGCTTTAATCGACACATTTCATTAAATCTTTATTGTACACGTCAATTTACTAGTTATTGATTCGTCTTTCAATTCAATGATGCAACTGTTATCTTGTTCCGAGGGCTTTCTTTGCCTAAACTAGGTGACGATTAGTGCTACATCGCCATCTCATGATTTCGCATCTTCTTGTGATCTTGCTCTCACGCCGTCGCGTTCTCGCTTTCCCACTCCTTCATGTGATCTCGCTCCCTCATAATCTCGTGATCTAGATCCCTCGCTCTTTCGCATGACCTCACTCCTTCACCACCTTGTGATCTAGATCCCTCATTCCCTCTCGTGATCTAGATATCTTGCTTTTTCGCGTGATCTCGCTCCCTCACCATCTCGTGGTCTAGATCCCTTGCTCCGCCTGATCTTGCTCCCTCACCACCTCATGATCTAGATCCCTCACTCCTTCGCGTGATCTCGCTCCCTTACCATCTCGTGATCTAGATCCCTCACTCCTTCGCGTGATCTCGCTCCCTTATCATCTCGTGATCTAGATCCCTCGCTCCGCTCCCTCACCATTGCATTCTCGCTTCATCCCTCGCCTCGAGTTGTTCATTTGTATTCACGAAGTTTAAAAATAAGGTTGAAAAGTAGCACTGTACGAAAACAGCGAGGAGGTATTGTATTCATTTCACAAACTGACAGCCCAATTAGGTTTAGAATGTTTAGATGTTGAGTTGATAAACATCAGCTGATTCCGAATTGCAAAACTTGCAGTCTTATTTATAAGAATTCAACACATGCGGGATCGATGAAGGATAAATATGTTCGATATTGTTCACCTCCTCTTCACTTGTTTTGGTGACACGATCTACGATATCTATCTCCACTTGTTACAATCCCGTTGAACAACACCAAAGCGAGACTCCGCTGTTTCCAACTGAATTTGATTTTAAATATTTCACAGAGGACACACGTAAATGGCACATTTCAATATAAAGTTAGAATTAGATAAGAAGACTAAAATTAGGCATTAAACTGCACGATAATCTGTTTTGTCCTTTTTATTCTCGTCAGCGAAAAAGAACATATTGGAAAGTCGTATTTATAGCTTGGTATTGTTGTAACTGATTATCAAAATGAGAAAGATGCTTTTGTTATCACAAGCTAAAAGGTACGTCATTTCGCATAATGATCTGCGTAGTTACCAAATTCATTTTATCAGCTTTGATTTGTAAATGCAATTATAAAAATAATCAATAAATGCGCATTTTAGTGGTTGAATTTTTGGGTATCAGTTTCAAACACCTTTACCTTTACAGTTACATTTTCTTTAATATGAAAAAGAAGAAAATGTAAGTTTGCTCGGATTTTGATGACAACGAATTTTGTCTTGGTAGATGAAATAAGAAATAAACAAACAAAGAAAAAAAAAAAAAAATGGGTAAATTTAGCTAGCTTTTATGCCATTCCTCTAAATACGATTCTGGTATAAATCTGGAAATTTAGAGGAAAAGCATTTTAACAGATATTTTTTGTAATTTGTCTAACCTAGTATATATCTATCAATTTAGATCGTTCCAGGCATAAGCTAATTATGCCTGTATGTGAGAGTCTGTTTCTTTAACAGAGAAGACAAGGCAACCAACATTTCATATATGTTTTTGCACAGTTGGTAAATGTAACTTTAAGTATAGGTCTGCATGGCTCATTCCTAATCATGATGTCCATTGTACAAAATCTTACAAAGTCGGAGGTATGTATTCATTGAATGAAAAATGTTTGGTGTTCAAAGTCTCGTGTATGTCGTGCATTCGAACTCACAAACTGTCGACATATCTTCAACATTTTTTCTTTTCACATCACGAAATTACAATAATGATTTGACAAGTGAATTTCATTGCTTAGGAATCAATTTGGATTTTACGTAAATAAATAAGATAAATAGATAAACAAATAAATAGATGAAATGAATAGAGAAGGTTTCTCCACATAAATGTAATGCATTAAGAGAGAAGAGAGAGACTAGAGAGAGAGTAGAGAGAAAGAGAGAGAGGGAGGGAGAGAGAGAGAGAGAGAGAGAGAGAGAGAGATGAGAGAGAGTAGAGAGAGAGAGAGAGAGAGAGAGAGAGAGAGAGAGAGAGAGAGAGAGAGAGAGAGAGAGAGAGAGAGAGAGAGAGAGAGAGAGAGAGAGAGAGAGAGAGAGAGAGAGAGAGAGAGAGAGAGAGAGAGAGAGAGAGAGAGAGAGAGAGAGAGAGAGAGAGAGAGAGAGAGAGAGAGAGAGAGAGAGAGAGAGAGAGAGAGAGAGAGAGAGAGAGGGGGGGGGGGGCGGGAGGGGGCTAATACCGATGGCGTAGTTTGTGTGAATCAAGTGTGGAAAACAAAACAATTCATCAGACATGGGCTGTAAGATAGAAGGCATCACGTCGTCCCGATTTCCACACAAAGCCCAACTGATTACATGGTATTACCGATTTCCATAATAAAACAAAACAAATTTCCGTTGTGATAAGGTGGCACAAGTACAGTTAACCCTATGAAGACGATATCTTACCAATATCAGGAGAATTAAAGTACATCTAATAAATAAACGATCAAAAGGGATATTTCTTGTTTCTTCCATTAGCAGGCTGGAATTAAAGGTTTATCAAAATGTTATAAAATTATATATTTAGTTTTACAATAGTCCTGCTAACGGGTAACGCCCTTGCAACCATAAAAATCGACTGAAGGCATTGCCTACGGATGATATGATCACAAAAAGGCAATTTCAGCGTTATTACATTAGAACTGTGTTGCTGAACAAACTGCATTTGGCAGTCACAGTATTCAGGGTTTATCAGGAATTACCGCCGAATTGTTCAAAGATGAATCTATGTGTGTCGTTTTTAAAGTTTTGTTTCATTTTTGTCTGTTTTTTGTTTGTTTTTTTTGTTTGGTTTTTTGTTTTTTGTGTTTTTGTTTTTCCTTTCTTTTTCTTTTTTTAATATCCAGAATACTCGGGGTAGAACTAGTTTTGCTTTGTGTATTTTAATATTTGTGAAAGTCTCATCAAAAGGCTAACGATGAAAAAAATCGTTCGATAAATCCACGTGAAATAAGACCATGTGTTACGGAAGTGAAGGATAAGCGTCTTCTGCTTCACAGCTGTTATCCGATTGAAAATGTAAGTCAATCAAAGTTGTTTCACTCCCCAAAGGGATTACATATATCAAGTTCCATGTTGAAGCATGAGAAAAGAGGGGTGGATGAGGTTAGGGATGGAGTTAGCTCGAGTTAAGGATACATGAAAGACAATTATCACCTCGTTACCTTCTTAACATCTTTATGCATTTTACGATTTTTTTCTTGTCTTTTTTTGTTGAGCTAAGATCATAGTAGCTATTTGAATCTCCATAGACACCCGTCCTCATAAAGCTGCAGCTGTTGGTATCTTACTGCATTTAATTACTAGTTCTTATGTGGTCGTGCCTTTCGGTATTGTGATAGAGATCTACTTCGGTGCCTATTTTTATCATTTTGATCATGTCATGTGATCCAGCCTTTAGTGTGTTCTCCACCACTTCCGGTAATAGCACGTCTGACTCAGCTCAGTGTTGTGTTCGAGTGCCGCACTAGCTGTTTGTTTGCTTATATTTACGAATGGTCACCACGACTATAATCTGTATCTCTGGGACTATCGCTGAGGAAGTGGTCTATCGGCAAAAAATTCCATCGAAACGTGATCAGGATTTCCGCCATTACTCTACTTCGTTGGTTGTTTACATAAAGCCAGTGCTGGCCAATGGTTCTCTCTCATTCCAAGATAATTTACAATGATCGTGCTTTAAAAGCACAATAAACCACACGGGTATGTTATTGTACTTGCTGGCTTGTTTTACTGCCAGTAATTTCCCTATGATGGTATATTTCAATCCATAGTGTACTGCTCACCATTCAGGTGGCAACGCAACATTTTTATCAAGATGAATATACGTTAAAATCTTCATGCCTTCCTACTCCAGAGATAAAGCATTGGATCAGAATTTTTATATAAATGCCAAAATTAAAATTAAACACCTTGGTTAAATGGTTAATGCTTCAAGAAAGGAAGAACATTTGGCGCGCTACAGCGAGTGACCGAACGGCAAATATTGTGACGTTGAGGCTTTGTGTGCTTGTGGATATGACGTCATGATATTGCTTGGCGTTTTAAGATGAATACTTGAAAGAAAAAGAAAGAAAGAAATTCCAAGTTATGCCAAATGCGTTTGTGTAAAATCATCTTTATGTTAATTATTAATTAAAAGTTAGTCAAGCGTATTCAGGAAAGATCAAATTCTTTCACAGTAAAGTAAGCTACGGATTAACTGCAGAGTGCCTATGATGTATACCTTTCCCTTCCGGCGGAAAGCTTTTCAGAATCATCAAGTCCTGGAACCTCTGGTCCTGGACGTGAATGAAACGTGGTCTTACACATGTTACCAGTGTAGGATTTCGCTCAAGCGCCTGAAGAGCTTTGCTCTTTTAAGCCTGTAATAATTTTATTGATGTATAACAGGCGATAGATATCCAGTTAGTTTCCTAAACGGACTTGAGAAAGTGGTATATCAGCGAGGAAAAGACTACTGAGCAATTGTCTCTACTGACTATTGGTGACTTCGTCTTTCCTACCACAGTGGATCCTTTAATACGGAGATGTTTGGAGGTAGGGTTGTGTTGTAGATCCTGAGGAATCTACAGGGGATGGTGGTGTAGCTCTTCAGTGCATTCATCATCACCCGAAGTCTTTGCGAGCAGCTCTATAAAATGAGAAGTAGAACTGGACGGCAAAGCTCAGTCTGAATCAAGTCAAGAGGTTGCAGAGGTGAAATTGCTATTAAGATTGCTATGGAAATAGAACGCCAGTATCAATATCATATGGTCTTGTACCACCAATCGACGCTCTATTTTCGGAGCATTTTGACAAACTTTGTTCTACTCCCAAAGGCACGTGACATTTTCAGACAAAGAAAAAGTACATTGTGTTCTGGGCTTAAATATACCGTCCAGATGAAACTAAATATTGATTATCTCTCAAAACAAGCGGGAAAAACTTAATGATAATGATACAAAGGGCAAGAGATCAACAATATCTGCCATGATGCCGGAAAGGTTCCCCTTCTCCCCAAAGACCGGTCACATTTAAAGTCACCGCGAGCGTTAAGGTCTAAACCTTCGAAAAGAAAGAACTGCCGCACAAATAATCATAAGGACGTTATGATTTAGTGTGTTGAATTACTACATTATCGGAAGGTCGGAGGCCTATTAATCCCATATCAGTTTTTGGCTATGCTATAATCGACCCATCGCTGCGATGGTCATTGAAATCGATAAAGATTTGTTTGACAGCCTCACAAAGGGAATTCACAAAACGAAATCAATCAGACACCAGGGAATAGATAGTCGGTATATCGTGAGGTTTGTTCTCGATCGAGAATATTCCCGCTGAAATTGAATCAACCCAGTACGAAACTGAATGAGCCGATACTCTTCTTCTTCTGTAAAAAATAATAAAATGTTTGGATTTTCTACAAGCACACAAGTGAAGGTCTGACTTATCTACAGGGCAAAAGTATTGCCATTGATGGACATATGATCAGCGCTTCCCTGAAAAACAATCCGGATATCACTTGTAATGATAAAGCAAAGCCTGGGTATACAGTACGTACTGGGCTGGTTCTTAATGTTCATAATGAAATTACGATCCATTGCACTTGTCTGTTATATTTATTTGAATTTGTACTATTCCGTTAACAGACTGAATGCGCCCCCTATCGCTTAATGGTAAGACAGAAGGAAGATTTATCACCAAGGTATGTGTTAAAAGCAGCCACTTCATGGTGTTTGGAAACTGTTATCTAAATAATTAAAATTTTCTTATTGTTATATTGGGCTTGAAAAATTGCGAAGTGTGTTTTGGGTAAAAATACTCTCTACTATATCCAAATTCGTATAAAATGGTGCCATTCATTTGTGTGTCTTTTGTACAATATTGCTCATTTTCGATTTAGAATGTGTGGACGATGTCTTGAAAAATTACCATTTTTACAGGAAAGGGTGGATCCTGATAGAGGCCTACTCTTTTATAGGAAAGGGTGGAGACTGATAGAGACCTACTCTTTTATAGGAAAGGGTGGAGACTGATAGATCTCTTTTATAGGAAAGGGTGGAGACTGATAGAGGCCTAGAAAGGGTGGATCTGATAGAGGCCTACTCTTTTATAGGAAAGGGTGGATCCTGATAGAGGCCTACTCTTTTATAGGAAAGGGTGGAGACTTTACTCTTTTATAGGAAAGGGTGGATCCTGATAGAGGCCTACTCTTTTATAGGAAAGGGTAGATCCTGATAGAGGCCTACTCTTTTATAGGAAAGGGTGGAGGGTGGAGACTGATAGAGGCCTACTCTTTTATAGGAAAGGGTGGATCCTGATAGAGGCCTACTCTTTTATAGGAAAGGGTGGAGACTGATAGAGACCTACTCTTTTATAGGAAAGGGCGGATCCTGATAGAGACCTACTCTTTTATAGGAAAGGGCGGATCCTGATAGAGGCCTACTCTTTTATAGGAAAGGGTGGATCCTGATAGAGGCCTACTCTTTTATAGGAAAGGGTGGAGACTGATAGAGACCTACTCTTTTATAGGAAAGGGTGGAGACTGATAGAGGCCTACTCTTTTATAGGAAAGGGTGGATCCTGATAGAGGCCTACTCTTTTATAGGAAAGGGTGGAGACTGATAGAGGCCTACTCTTTTATAGGAAAGGGTGGATCCTGATAGAGGCCTACTCTTTTATAGGAAAGGGTGGAGACTGATAGAGGCCTACTCTTTTATAGGAAAGGGTGGATCCTGATAGAGGCCTACTCTTTTATAGGAAAGGGTGGATCCTGATAGAGGCCTACTCTTTTATAGGAAAGGGTGGATCCTGATAGAGGCCTACTCTTTTATAGGAAAGGGTGGATCCTGATAGAGGCCTACTCTTTTATAGGAAAGGGCGGATCCTGATAGAGGCCTACTCTTTTATAGGAAAGGGTGGAGACTGATAGAGACCTACTCTTTTATAGGAAAGGGCGGATCCTGATAGAGGCCTACTCTTTTATAGGAAAGGGCGGATCCTGATAGAGGCCTACTCTTTTATAGGAAAGGGTGGATCCTGATAGAGGCCTACTCTTTTATAGGAAAGGGTGGAGACTGATAGAGGCCTACTCTTTTATAGGAAAGGATGGATCCTGATAGAGGCCTATTCTTTTATAGGAAAGGGTGGAGACTGATAGAGGCCTACTCTTTTATAGGAAAGGGTGGAGACTGATAGAGACCTACTCTTTTATAGGAAAGGGTGGAGACTGATAGAGACTTACACTTTTATAGGAAAAGGTGGAGAGTGATGGAGACCTACTCTGGACACCTCGACCACAATATCTTCCTAGAATAATATCCGCATATGGTCGTGATTATTCGAATCGCCTTACTCATTCATCCTTACGTGACTGTAGCTGTTGTTATCACTCTACACATTCGTCCCCATGTGACTGTAGCTGTTGGTATCACTCTAGACAGTCGTCCCCATGTGACCGTACCTGTTGGTATTACTCTAGACATTCGTCCCCATGTGACCGTAGCTGTTGGTATCACTCTAGACAGTCGTCTCCATGTGACCGTAGCTGTTGGTATCACTCTAGACAGTCGTCCCCATGTGACCGTAGCTGTTGGTATCACTCTAGACAGTCGTCTCCATGTGACTGTAGCTGTTGGTATCACTCTAAACAGTCGTCTCCATGTGACTGTAGCTGTTGGTATCACTCTAGACATTCGTCCCCATGTGACTGTAGCTGTTGGTATCACTCTAGACATTCGTCCCCATGTGACCGTAGCTGTTGGTATCACTCTAGACATTCGTCCCCATGTGACCGTAGCTGTTGGTTTCACTCTAGACAGTCGTCCCCATGTGACCGTAGCTGTTGGTATCACTCTAGACATTCGTCCCCATGTGACTGTAGCTGTTGGTATTACTCTAGACATTCGTCCCCATGTGACCGTAGCTGTTGGTTTTACTCTAGACAGTCGTCCTCATGTGACCGTAGCTGTTGGTATCACTCTAGACAGTCGTCCCCATGTGACCGTAGCTGTTGGTATTACTCTAGACAGTCGTCCCCATGTGACTGTAGCTGTTGGTATCACTCTAGACAGTCGTCCCCATGTGACTGTAGCTGTTGGTATCACTCTAGACAGTCGTTTCCATGTGACCGTAGCTGTTGGTATCACTCTAGACATTCGTCCCCATGTGACCTAGCTGTTGGTATCACTTTAGACAGTTGTCCCCATGTGACCGTAGCTGTTGGTATCACTCTAGACATTCGTCCCCATGTGACTGTAGCTGTTGGTATCACTCTAGACATTCGTCCCCATGTGACCGTAGCTGTTGGTATTACTCTAGACATTCGTCCCCATGTGACCGTAGCTGTTGGTATCACTCTAGACAGTCGTCTCCATGTGACCGTAGCTGTTGGTATCACTCTAGACATTCGTCCCCATGTGACCTAGCTGTTGGTATCACTTTAGACAGTTGTCCCCATGTGACTGTAGCTGTTGGTATCACTCTAGATATTCGTCTCCAGTGACCGTACCTATTAATACTATATCTCTAACATCTGTCCCCTATAACCTCTATTGTTTGGAGAACATTAAACGCCAACCAATAAAATAATTGCTTGACTAAATCGCCATTCACAAAGACTTCTGAAACACAACGTAATGAGTTGTCCCTCTTATCAAATTATTTATTGCATTCTTCATCAAAACGGCTCATAATACTCCCTATCGCCAATGCTTTGAAACACAATGGTCTTAAAATATTTACTATACTGTTACGATAGGCATATATAATTCATTTGTTACTAATGTTTTAATTTCTCTTTGCATGTCCATATTTAAATCGATCGCAATTGTCTTGCTGTGTAAAGCTACAACAAATGAAAGATACAACATATTCAGCTAAACTTATATGCAGGATGCAATTAACTAGATCACTAAAATACATTATTTTGAATAAAACGAGATATAAATCTAAAAATACTATCCGTTTTGAAAAGCAGCGCGTTATCTGTTCGAGATAATCTCCTTCGGCAAACCAGACAGATCGAGTATATCTTAATGAGAGTAATACGTTAATATGGGGAAATGGTGGCCGTAGGGGAAACCGCTATGTTACGAGGTAGAGATTGATGCGATATCGAATACATCAGAGTAACCCCAGAAAGTCTGTCGTCATTACTCAGTCTCCCTGGGGTGTCTCTGCCCCTGTACGAGTTTCGTTTAACGTGATAGATTGGTGAAAGTACTCTCACAGAATTAGTTTTATTGGGAATGATGGCTAAATCAACAACATTGGCATCAGGTTTGTTTGTAGCGTGAACGCGACCTTCCTATACATCATTGTTTTGATGCAGGCTTAGGTGAAGATCCAAGGTGAATGGTTCGATTCCTATCGCGACAGTTTAAGTTTCTCATAAATATCTGGTTACTACGCGCCTATGATGTCTTGGTCTGTCCATGAAAATCTACCCAAATTGTACCGAATACCTTGCGACGGGCCTCGCGCATAATGTTCAGTGAGGAAACAACAAAAAATACAGCGAAATCCCGCCGTAAAATGCCCATGGCTGTTCATTGGTCAATAACACGGGAACAAACCAAGCAAAAACAATGATATCAACTTTGTCTGCATAAGTAACGACTAGGAACTCTTTTTTAATTAAGATAATTTAAGATATATCAGTGGGACAAATTTTGTAAATAACTGAGCATGACGGCATTGATCAAACTACTGGTTATTGTTCATCAACGATCTGAGCAAGATAATATTTTCTCCACATGTATCCTGATTTTTAACAGGCAATCCCGTGATTCCATGTTAACGAAAAATTAAAAACAGCAACAAAGTGACGAGTATTGGATCAAGTGTTTCTTTCAGCTTAGTCTGGAGGTTCTCGTGTGGTTTACCACGTTCCTGAAGAAGAAGAAGAAGAAGAAGAAGAAGAAGAAGAAGAAGAAGAAGAAGAAGAAGAAGAAGAAGAAGAAGAAGAAGAAGAAGAAGAAGAAGAAGGAGGAGGAGGAGGGAGGAGGAGGACGTTCTGAGTGTTGATCTGCCTCTTTTCCTTACCAGAAGCAGGGCGTGATAATCGATGATCCCTGTGCCCCTATACCAACACAGTCAGGAGCTGGCATTTTTCCGGTTCCGTCTAACATGTATATCAGTTGACACTGCCTCATTTAAGGTCTTTGTTTTGACCATCAACGCCAATATTAGAAAGACTTGATTGTCATATCCAAATGAAAGTGTTTCAGTATAGTTGCTTATTAACGCCCGGACCTGTTTGGGATGCAAAATGACACACCTATGACTCACGCTGCTTATTATACCGAATTGACCGAGAGGATGCTAATGTGTCTGTGGCCGGACGTTTCAGTGAATTGGCACTATAAAAGTTCCGTCCCTAGATTACCCATGTGTATTATATGTAATAGTGTGCTACACACCCTATGATTGTGTAGCGGAAGTGCATGCATATGCTGATTAAGATGAGTCTGGTCTGTATAAATTTTGCTTCATTGATTTCACCGACATTGTTACTGCGTTCGAAAAACATCAAAAATGGTTTTCTCTGTCTTAAGTCAGAAATGTCACAAGCAATGTAAGAAGTCTTGCAAAATCGTACTTTTACAGATAGAAAACTGCAACCAAGCGAGACAACTCAATGTACCACGAATTCCATTTCTACAGTAAACGGTATCACAATAAGGTCGTAACATTGAGACATTTTGCAATCGGACCAAATTTTTCTCTTTAATTTATTTGCAGGTATTTTTCTTATTTTTTTTTATCGCCCTTTTATTCGTGTGTTTAAGTCCTGTGGTATGTGTTAGTAAGACTCAATACCTGACCCTATCTCCGTGATTGGGACAAGATCGATCTCAGGATGCCAACACCGGCCTAGCTTGTTGTTCTAACAACGTCACAAAGTGTGTTACGTGTCCTGTTATATAACGTTCATCACTGAAAAAAAACCCATTAACTGTGCTTTATCAAATTTGTCACAGATAAAATAGCGTTTATGGGTCGTATGTAACCATTTGGTAAACAGTTATTGCTGAAATGATAATAATTGTTAGGCTCCGTATCGTTTTGTGAGACCAAACACATCAATAAAAACCTTGTTAGGGGAGTTTTTGAGGTTTCAAATTTCTCAAAAAGTTTTTATCGTGTCCTTGAATGGCACAGTTTCTATACAGAAATAGGTTAATTTCTAATTAAACATTTTCCCTTTGTTAAATGATGAAAAGACAGCATGAAAGGGACTCGTGAAACGGGTTGTTTTTTCTTCTTTGTAAACTGAGTAATTAAGGATATTTTTAATTTGCCGGCAGTATATATTCTCAACACATTTGTTCTTTAATTATCGTTAACGCTGCGTTCGTATGCGAAGTTTATATTTCTTTATGAAATAACGTCAAACTTCATTATGTATATTAATACTTGGGGAGTGACAATACAGACAGGCGGCAGTGTATGTTTTTTTTTTTAAACTAAAATATGTGAAGGAGTTGGTGCTTTTCAGGCGCGACTAGAAAAATGTTATGTTTATTAACTGCACATGTTGCTTTCCCGTGATCCTGAAGTATTGCTGTTGAGGATTTCAATAGATAACTTAATTAGTCAAACGAAGGTTTTCATTTCTCCCAAATGTGCACTAAACTTTTCCAGACAAATGAATGACAACAGTTACTTTGAAAGAAGAATTTGATCTTATGATACTACCTTTCCCTCCGTCTTAAAAGACTACATTTATTTAGTGAAATACAAAATGATATCACCTTTCCGGCCGTCTTAATTCGAAGTAATTTCGATATTTTGTGTTCATATTAATATTAATTCTGTGTGTTTCTCGTCCAGAAACGCCGACTACATACGTCTATTTGTATGCAAAAATAAATACGGATTAGATTATATCAGTCTTTCTGAAACTACAAAGGATACATTAACATTATTATTCAACTCAAATTAAATGAAACAAGGGAAAATATGAACAAAAGAAAGATTTACATGGAAATTTCTGGAAAAGTATAGGCCAGATGTCCCAGAAGAATAAGCGTCTTCTGCTTAATTGACGACAGCCGCTTTCGTCAATACAAGTAAGTAATATCACGTTCTCAAATGAGAGCAAGGTATACAACACAACCATGACAAAATCGTATAACTTCTATCGCACAAGGGAAAAGGCATATATCTCAAAGATAGCACTATGACGACCGTGATATTAACTCCATGTTACTGAAAATGTGTATTTATATACATACTGCGAACATAATACTCCGGTAGTAACCCGGATGGTAAACAATTTTACATGTATCCTTGGTTACATGCTAAAGAGTCAATACAAAGGAAACTATTGTATATCATATGTTGATAATGTTAACAACAAGATGGATAAATTTCAGACAGGTAACCAATAATAAGGAGAAAATGTAAACAACAAGACGGATAAATTTCAGACAGGTAACCAATAATAAGGAGAAAATGTAAACAACAAGACGGATAAATTTCAGACAGGTAACCAATAAAAAGGAGAAAATGTAAACAACAAGACGGATAAATTTCAGACAGGTAACCAATAATAAGGAGAAAATGTAAACAACAAGACGGATAAATTTCAGACAGGTAACCAATAATAAGGAGAAAATGTAAACAACAAGACGGATAAATTTCAGACAGGTAACCAATAATAAGGAGAAAATGTAAACAACAAGACGGATAAATTTCAGACAGGTAACCAATTAAAGGAGAAAATGTAAACAACAAGACGGATAAATTTCAGACAGGTAACCAATTAAAGGAGAAAATGTAAACAACAAGACGGATAAATTTCAGACAGGTAACCAATTAAAAGGAGAAAATGTTAACAGCAAGATGGAGAACTTTCAAACAGTTAACCATCCGAAAGGCGAGACTGAGATGGTCCTCCATTAACATTCCAAAGACACAAAAGTGAACACCACCTGTAATCAATCTATGATTAGATACAGTACACTCAAAAAATGAATCATGTTGTATAATATACATGTAGGTGTTCCGTACTTGTAACAGATTGTATTTCTATTTGACAGCAATCACTGTGTATTGAGTACTAAAACAAATGAAAAGTAATGAACACAAACATTGCTAATGCAAAAATGAACAAAATTGTTAGTTTTTAACAGAAGTGCTATTTCAAATGAAATATCGTTAAGAAAAAAATATGGTTACTAAAAATACAAATAAAGCTCATTGCAATAGGAGTTATTTCCCTGCAACTATTCCGAGTAACATTAACCGAGGAAAGATGATGTTAAGATACAACAATTTGTTGTTTGAAATAAGTTATCGATGGGGGTTGTAATGAATTATATATATATATATATATATATATATATATATATACTTTGAAATATTGGTCTTAATGCTGAATATTTGTATAGAAAGGTGTCAATCACGTGTGTGTCTTTTGTACGATATTTGTATAGTGTCTATGTATTTTGTAGCTAGCGATTATTTTGTATTCTGTGTTTATCATAATATTGTATACAACCTGCATGACTCCTGATCGGTAGAACCTATTAACTGTATATGTTCGTGTCGGTTTTTATCCTGCAACCTACACCCACATTGTCGGAATACACCTGCCACATCAATTTTTGGCTGTATTCGGCAATGACCGCCGTTTTACATGTTGTACCGAACATGTTGATCTATGAAAATTAATGAATTTGCTGTTATATCCGTTGAAGTCTGGAACTATATTTCCGTGCGGAGCAATTACTTTTAGAGGATTATGTATTTACTTGTTAGTCTATTACTTATGTCTTACCAACAGATAGTTGATTTTATTTACAATGTTACTTTTTGTATGTTTCAGACCTCCATCATTTTGGATAATAAAGTTATCTGAAAATAGTATCGGCCTACTTATCTATGATGGAGGATTCAATCCACTGAGAGACCACTAACAACACATAACAGCAACAACTACACAAACAAGATGCCTTCAGTGAAGTGTCCAATCCCAGACTGTGACTTTGAAACAGATGACTTAGATGCTGCAATCGTTGCTGCACTTTTGACTACCCATGCGCTAGTACACACAGCAGCCTCGACTTCTGCAAGCTGTAATAAAGTGGAAAAAGTCAAACGGCCCACCATTACATCCGCTGGCACGAGTGAAGATTGGTCATACTTCCTCTCACGATGGAAAGACTACGTAGAAGCCACTAAAATAAAGGAAAAGGAACTTGTTATACAGCTTCTTGAGTGTTGCGATGAGAATCTACGGAGAGACCTCACAAGATCAGCTGGTGGCTCGCTGACGGATAAGTCTCAAGAAGATGTATTAACAGCCATCAGGATCCTAGCTGTGCGTGAAGAGAATACCATGGTAGCTCGGGTAGCACTGAACAACATGACACAAGACCGTGAAGAAACTGTGCGCTCATTTGGGGCTCGACTACGCGGACAAGCAGGTGTGTGCAAGTTTTTAATACCATGCCCCAGCTGCGACAACGAAGTCAACTATACTGACACAATCTTACGTGATGTGCTTATTCGTGGACTCAACGACTCTGAGATTCAACTTGATCTCCTTGGGGAAAGAAATCAAAACATGACACTTGAACAAACATTTCAATTCGTTGAAGCCAAAGAATCGGGTAAACGTTCTGCATCTAAACTACTTGTTTCTCAAGGAGCAGAAGCAGCTAGCAGTTCATATCGCCGCAATAAGAGTGCCGCTCGTATAGTGACTAAGAAAACTGAAAAACAAGAGACACTGTGCACCTATTGTGGAAATAAAGGTCATGGTGCCAAAGCAACGCCACAAACTCGCAAAAAAGAGTGCCCTGCATATGGTCATACATGCAACAATTGCAAGCGAATGAACCACTTTGAGTCTGTATGCAGAGGCAAACAAAATGTGACAAACACTAAGACTGAACAGGAAAGTGCTGTTTGATTCACTTTGCGCCGCAACCAGTCATGACAATAACTATGGTAGAAATGTTGTTCAACTTGATCATCATCTTTACAATCAGCTATCAGACACTTGGATTCGCCAGCCGTCACAGCCTCAGCCTTTTATGCATGTGACTGCTCGTGTTGACCCTAAAGACTATGACCACTTCGGCATTGACCCAAAGATCATACCGAAACCAAAGACAGCTACCATCACCGCCATGGCTGACACAGGTTGCCAAAGCTGCCTAGCCGGCATTAAGGTGCTACATCGGCTTGGCATCTCAGAGAAACATTTGATCCCAGTGACTATGAAGATGCATGCTGCTAACAACGTCAGCATAAGAATCCTTGGGGCAGTCATCCTCCGCATATCTGGCAAAGGAACGAGAGGTGAAACTTATGAAGCTCCCCAAATTGTGTACGTTACCAATAACTCTGACAAAGTGTTTCTTAGTAGAGAAGCGTGTTCATCACTTGGCATGATAACACCGAACTTTCCAACTATTGGTGAAGCACGTAACATCAACAACGAAAGTATAGAGACCATCAGCGAATCTGTGTCCTCCCCAAGTACACAAGATGATTATGCACACCACGGTTCACAATCGACATCTTCTGTGGATTCTACAACCACATTACGTATAGACAGTGACGACTGCAAGTGTCCTAAACGCGAAACACCACTGCCTGCACCATCGGTTCTGCCGTTCCCAGCAACCGAAGCGAACCGGGAGAAACTGCAACAGTACTTACTAGACTGGTACAAATCCAGCACCTTCAATACATGTCAGCACCAACCACTTCCGCACATGTCAGGCCCACCGATGCGGCTCATGGTGGACCCTGACGCCACACCTGTTGCTCATCATACACCAGTCCCAGTACCATTACACTGGCAGGATGAAGTGAAGGCAGGCTTAGATCAAGATGTTCGACTCGGCGTTATTGAGCCTGTTCCGGTCGGGGAACCAGTTACATGGTGTCATCGTATGGTCGTCTGTGCAAAGAAGAATGGCAAACCGCGACGGACAGTAGACTTTCAGGCACTAAATGTTCATGCAGTGAGGGAAACTCACCACACACAATCCCCATTTCATCAAGCTCGCTCTGTTCCACGTCACACTAAAAAGACTGTCTTCGATGCCTGGAATGGGTACCATAGTGTGCCTATCCGTGACGAGGACAAGCACTTGACCACCTTCATCACACCATGGGGCAGATACAGATATAAGACAGCGCCTCAAGGATACATAGCCTCCGGAGATGGATATACACGCCGCTTTGACGAAATTGTATCTGACATTCCTGACAAAACAAAGTGTATAGATGATGCTCTTCTTTGGTCGGACAGTATCCAGCAAAGTTTCTTTCAATCGTGCAATTGGCTAGAAACCTGTGGAAAAAATGGTATCATTCTGAACCCTGACAAATTTGTGTTTGCAAAAGATACTGTTCAGTTTGCTGGCTTTGAAATTACTCGTGACAGTGTGCGACCATGCAGCCGTTATCTTGAAGCAATTCTGGACTTCCCTTCACCTAAGAACATAACTGATATGAGATCTTGGTTCGGCCTTGTAAATCAAGTGTCATATGCATTCAGCATGACTGACAGGATGCAAGCATTCAGACAACTACTCAAACCTGGAACTCCATTTTGCTGGGATGACACTCTAGAGCGTCTTTTTCAAGAATCAAAAGCAGTTATTATCAGTGAAATAGAACACGGCGTCCAGATATTTGACAAGAATAAACCAACTTGTCTTGCCACAGATTGGTCAAAGAATGGCATCGGATATTGGCTTTTCCAAAACATTGCAATTGCTCCAAAACCGTGCCATTCTGTTGCCGAGACGGATGGAAAATAACTCTTGTTGGGAGCAGGTTCACTAGCGCCACCGAATCCAGATATGCCCCCGTAGAAGGCGAAGCACTTGCGGTTGCTGATGCTTTAGAAAAAGCGAGATACTTTGTTCTCGGATGTGACAAGCTAATCATCGCTGTGGATCACAAGCCCTTAATCAAACTTTTTGGTGACAGATCACTAGAAGATATTCCTAATTCAAGACTTCGTAACCTAAAAGAGAAAACTCTACGTTACAAATTCACAATGTTACACGTGCCCGGCGCCAAACATCGAGCTGCTGATACCGTTTCTCGTCACCCAGTTGGGAAATCTGATAGCATGGTTTTAATCGATGATATTGCTTCTGTTCATATCTGCAACAAGAATGAGGCGCAATATACCATCCAAACACATAATCACAAAATCGCAGATGATACACTGGAAATCCCATTGAAAAGTAGCGAAGCTATCTTCTACTCGACAGCATTGTCATCAGTCACCTCACTTCAGTGTATAACCTGGGATAGAATAAGGACTGCCACAACAAGCGACGAGTACATGTTCCAGCTCGTACAGATGATTGAAAGTGGCATCCCAGAAACACGAAACGATCTTCCAGTTCCCCTGAGAGAATATCATCAGTTCCGTAACAACCTCTCCACTATCGATGGAGTCATCATATATAAGGACAGAATAGTGATACCACCTTCATTGAGAACAGACGTGCTGACAGCGCTACACTCAGCCCACCAAGGCACTTCATCCATGATGTCAAGAGCAGAAACATCTGTGTTTTGGCCCGGCATATGCAACGACATCACCAAGCTTAGAAACTCATGCAACCATTGCAACAGAAATGCCCCATCCCAACCCAGCGCCCCGCCAACTCCATCTGTCTACCCCTTATATCCATTTCAGTGTGTTTGTGCCGACTTTTTCCACTACAAAGGCGGTAATTACCTGGTGATTGTAGACAGATACTCAAATTGGCCAATTGTTGAAAGGGCACAAGATGGCGCATCTGGCCTTATTGATTGCTTACGCCGCACATTCGTCACATTTGGAATACCAGATGAACTGTCTTCTGATGGCGGCCCGGAATTTACAGCTTCAACAACCAGAGATTTCCTAAAAACATGGGGTGTGCACCACAGGCTTTCTTCTGTAGCCTTTCCTCATAGCAATTGTAGAGCAGAAGTTGGCGTGAAGACTGTGAAGCGCATGATCACAAACAACACTGGTCCAAATGGTGAATTGGACACAGACTCCTTCCAGCGTGCAGTGCTGCAATACCGTAACACTCCAGACAGGGATACGAAATTATCGCCAGCAATGTGTGTTTTTGGGCGGGCCATTCGAGACTTCATCCCAATCTTACCAGGCCGCTATAAGCCACACGAGACATGGAGTGATACGCTTACCCTGAGAGAAGAGGCTTTACGTATCAGACACATGAAGACCGCCGAACGCTTAGCTACCACTAAAAGTTGGAGACCTCGTCAGGATTCAAAACCAAACTGGACCATATCCGAGAAAATGGGATAAAACCGGAACTGTTATAGAGGTTCACCAATATGACCAATACGTCGTACGTATCGACGGGTCGGGCAGAATCACGCTTCGCAATCGAAAGTTTCTACGCAAGTATACACCTGTGTATTCTCCCCCTGAAAAGCAATCCATAGAGCAGGACTTGAAACATTTCTTCAAAAGGGACATTCCAAACTTTACACCACCGACGAGCGGAACTCCAGTGGTCCCGGCAAATCCTTTGAAGCCCAGTCTGGACATCAATCCACAAGGGATCAGTAAGCGTGCACCAGCTTCACAAGATCTGAGTAACAGTCCACCTCCTGTGCAGGATAGGACGTCTCATACAGTCCAATCTAAACCGCAAACACCTTTGGCATTGGACGGATCCCCACAAATGGTTAATTTGTCTCCCTCTCCAGCATCGCCCAGGCTACCCCCGTCACCACATCCTCCAACTACCTCACCTGCAACACCAGTCACACCCAGGAGGATCGTGACAAACAGACCAGAGCAACTGTCCGTTGACCTTACCCCAAGACGTCCTAATCGACAACGACAAGAGCCAAAATGGCTTAGTGATTATGAGCATTAAATGGGGCAGAATAATCCCCGAACTGGAGGGTAGTCTGCCCAATGACAGTTCTACTTTTCTACTTTTTAATTAATGTACAAATAGTGCCTTATCATTTTAATTTCATTTTCTTTGTATGTTACATTTACTGTTAATTGATACATAATTTGATCTCACAATGTAATAACAGTGTTAAGGCATATCACATTTTCAGTGACAATGAACAGTAATAGACTTATTCCATCCATATTTCCCACAAGGACAAAAACATTAAATCAGTCATTTAAAATACTTATAAATGACTCGGGGAGGGATAGAGGATTATGTATTTACTTGTTAGTCTATTACTTATGTCTTACCAACAGATAGTTGATTTTATTTACAATGTTACTTTTTGTATGTTTCAGACCTCCATCATTTTGGATAATAAAGTTATCTGAAAATAGTATCGGCCTACTTATCTAACTTTGGCGTCCGTCATCAGGCAAAATTCAGCGTAACGTCAACATCAGGTAAACACAGATTGAACAATAAAACTGTTTAAGTTCCAATATTCAGAATTCATGATTCGTGTCTCGGGACAGAAAGACAGATGTGGCTTGCCAGACTAACCATGTATTCTCTATATTTCAGTCGAGGGCTGACATCCTGAAATCTCATTCGAGTTGAAGTCCAGAATTATATGTTACAGAATGTCAGCACGAGACTACAATAAATGGTTTTTCCCTCATACAATATTTTGCCTAAATTGCATTTTGCATAACCTTTCTCAACTCGATTAATATCCAATTTCCCTTTACCTCCCTTTGCGGTTAGGCATCAAAAATAAAAAAAGATTATGTCGCCATTTCATAGTGACGTGATTTGGCAACAAACACCGCGTGAAGGTACTATGCCGATCAGACAAGACTATTAGACTATACTACCTGCCTTAGTTACAACTTTTCTCCACTAGACTGCGCTGATTGAGATTAAAACATGTCAGAGCCACCATGTTGGTCAAAATTTTGACCAAAACAAAGCTGATTGGTCAATTTAGTCAACGAATCGTTCCCTGGATTAGAGCCTTGGAATTCCCTCTTGTTGACAATGGCACCGTGTATCAGACGAGACGTCAATAATAGTTAGAGAACAATTGACAAGAATAAATGTATCAAAGGTCAGTTTATAATGAATTCAACAGCTCCTTCCATGTGAAAATACTGTGTCATACATGCCAAAGTTTTCATCGTTGATGTCATGTTGAAAATAACGAACATGTCAAACGTCCGCTTGAAACAATCACATTCAATTTGGACAGACAATATACACGCAACGATCAGTGGAAAGGTCCCCATGAACACACCAGTTATGTTGTATATTACTGCACAAATAAATATTTGACTACATTATTATGATCGTTGAATACAGATATTTGAATTTTTCAGGAAAGGAAATCCCAAAATCGCCATTTTGTAAAGGAATACCTAATGATAAATATAAATATCAGCCAATCAAAAGAACAGGATTGATTTTTTTATATCTTTTTATTTTTTTCAAGCATTTTTTACAAATCATATTACAATGTACTGGGACGTACTCATACAGATCCTCACAACACATCCACACAACCGTCTTCGTCTTCATCATCATCATCATCATCATCATCATCATCATCATCATCATCAAAAACATCATCATCATCATCACCATCATCATCATCATAGTCATCATCATCATCATCAACAAATCATTCAACACCATTTTCAGCATGATCCATCATCCTCATCATAATCATCATCATTTTCAGGGGCCATCATCCTCGATGTCACAATCATCCTTAGGAATTT